>NC_080835.1:4894477-5213236 GCF_030435755.1 Ochotona princeps
AGCACGCTGTGGGGGGGCCAAGATACACAGCCTGGGCACTGCTGGAGAGGAGGGACTGATGCCTGGGGTGGGGGGCGCCTCAGCTTCCAGAACCTGGGGATCCAGTGTGTGAAAAAACGCGACCTGGAACAGGCCATCAACCAGCGCATCCAGACCAACAACAACCCCTTCCAAGGTAAGGACCCCGAGAACAACGACCCTCCCAGACCTCCTGCCCGCCTCATGTACATGCTGCTCCCACCTGCTCCATGCTCCCGCTATACCAGTGGGAGACTGGCCCTCCCAGGGGATGTGACCTTGAGGGTCCTGGAGATCTTGCTCCACTTTGGTGACGCTCTTAGGCAGTGCCCCCCCATCCGGCGCCCCCTCCCCATCCGCTCTGACTCTCACTGACGGCCCCTTATTCCCATAGTGCCCATAGAGGAGCAGCGTGGGGACTACGACCTGAACGCCGTGAGGCTCTGCTTCCAGGTCACAGTACGTGACCCCTCGGGCAGGCCCCTCCGCCTGCCGCCCGTCCTCTCACATCCCATCTTTGACAACCGTGAGTGGCCAGGGAGCCACCGGAAGAGGGCCAGGGGAGGCTGGTGGAGGGAGGGGGTGTGTGAGGAATCTCAGGGTGATGGCAGGTGGGGCAGGAGAGGGGCAGGCCCAGACCTCCGCCACCGACTGCAGGAGACGCACTGATGAGTCCAGGGTCAGGGTGGACTGTGACAGCTCTGTGCTGACAGCTCCAGTTTTTAATTCAGTAATGAGCAGAATCAATCCAAATCAAAGAATCCTGAAGCCCCAGAGATAGGAGCATGGGGTCAGTTGGGGAGGCTTCCTTGCCATGGTGGAAAGTGGCTCTGGCCAGTGGCTCCCGCTAGCTCATGAGGTCCCTGTAGGCAGAGGGGCTCCACTCCTGTGTGCCTACTGGGGTGAGGTGTCCATGGAGTGGTCTGGTTATGGCTGTGCAGGACGGAGCCCTCCCATGGGCCACCCTGAGTGACTCAGGGCTCACCCCCATCACCCCTCAGGCGCCCCCAACACTGCTGAGCTCAAGATCTGCCGAGTGAACCGCAACTCTGGGAGCTGCCTGGGTGGGGATGAGATCTTCCTGCTGTGCGACAAGGTGCAGAAAGGTACAACGAGAAGGAGGAGGTGGCGGGGCTGGGGTCCCCGGAGCCACAGGTGCAGGGCGGGGCTGGCTGCAGACCCTGCCCCAGCACTCTGAAGGCCCTGGGAGTTGGGGGATTGTCTCCTGGAAGACACTCTTGTCGGATCTGCCGTCTGAGCCCCGCCCTGCCTTGCAGAGGACATTGAGGTGTACTTCACGGGGCCGGGCTGGGAGGCCCGGGGCTCCTTCTCGCAAGCTGACGTGCACCGGCAGGTGGCCATCGTGTTCCGGACCCCTCCATACGCGGACCCCAGCCTGCAGGCACCCGTGCGCGTCTCCATGCAGTTGCGGCGGCCTTCCGACCGGGAGGTCAGCGAGCCCATGGAGTTCCAATACCTTCCCGACACAGGTGCGCGCCGAGAAGGGCTGCCTGGGGCGGGCGCCAGAGCCTGGGACCTGCCTGGCCAGTCTGCAGCAGCAACTGGCCTTGTGAGATGACACTCCCTCGGGTGTCTGAGTGCCTTCTGTGATGGCCACATGCCACTTGGTCGGCATCCTGCTGTTAGGCTCCCTGCATAGTGACAGAACCCATGTCCTGCTGTGCTCCAGGGGCTGCCGGGCTGCCTGCCTGCTCTCAGTGAACTTCCTGATCGGCATTGCTGGCGGCTGTTGACACAGAGATAGCATCTCCTGCTGGAGCTGCCAGGCCACCTGAGAGCTGGGTTCTCAGGCTTGGGGCCACTGTGTGTGTGTCAGCCCCGCCCAGTCCGGCTGCAGTATGTAGGCAGGCTCCGAGTGCCCCTCAGGCCTGGGGCAGGTGTTAAAGATACAGGGATGGGTAAGATGTGTTCCCTGCCCCTTCAGCAGCTATCATACAGCTAACAGACATACAAACGAGACCCCTAAGTCACAGGATGACATACAAACACAGATGTGGGAGCTAAGGCAGCAGCTGGACTGGTGGTGGGGCAGAGGTGGTGCTTACCTCTGAGAGGGACACCACAATGTACCCTCCAGGCAGGAAGCCCTGGACCTAGCTGGGCAGGGCTGGGACCAGGGATACAGGGAGGGACATGTGAGTGGTGGGAGCTGATGGCAGGCAGGGAGCAGGCCTGGACTGTGTCCAGGTTGTTACCCTGTTGCTGTGGGAAGCCAGCCTGTCTCTTAGCAGAGGAGTGATGTGAACACATCTGGCAGGTGCATTTGGGGTGGAAAGGGGCTACTGAGTCAGGGTCGCCCTTGGAAGATAGTACAGGAATCCAGGACAAGAGGGTCTGCCTGCCCTGTCGGCTCATGCTCCACCCGTGACACGCTAAGCCCACCAGGACCCGCATTCTCTCAGCTGCCCCTGCGCGGGACACCCGCGCCTCCAGCCTCTGCCCCCCCCCCTTGGTTCAGACCCTCCTCCCCCAGCTTTGCTCCCTCCTGTTCCTTCCTCCTCACAACTCCTGGCAGATGCTCAGGTCTGCTGGGCTGTGTGTATGGTCACGTCCCTGTGCACACACTCAGCAGCCAGGAGGTCTCTGGCACCCAGAAGGTCAAACCCAGGTCAAGAGCACGCAAGATGGGGAGCGAGAGGAAGCGTCAGCAGGAGTCTAAGGTCTCAGTGTCCTGTGGCAGGGGAGTTGACGGCCAGGGAGTGTAGGAGGAGAAAATGCGTGTGGGATTTCTGTTTTGTTTTTATCACTTGAAAGGCAGAATGAGAGACAGATCTGCCATCTGCTGGAAAAACCAAGTTTTTGAGGAAGGGTGTAAGGTTGGCCGTGCACTCGAAGGAACAGAGGTGCCGTGGAGTCCCCAGCACTGGGAGCACGAGAAAGGCCCCTGCGTTGCAGAGAGCAGGGAGGCGTTAGAGGGCAGACTCGTGCACCTGCAGGCCCGTGGGGTGCGGCCAGGACTGCTCTTCCTGCAGGGCATGGCCCCCTCCTGGGCATCAGCCCCAGGACTTCAGGGGGCACCCACACTTGCCAGAGGCCTGTGTGAGAGCTACAGGAGCTGCAGGGCCCCTCTCGCTGGTGAGGAAGGCTGGGAGGATGGGTCTGGAAGCTCTGGCTCCCTTCCCTCCTGGAGGGCCTTGAAGGCTTTGGGGGCCACTTCTAGCTGGTCACTTTTCCAGATGACCGTCACCGCATTGAGGAGAAACGCAAAAGAACATATGAGACCTTCAAGAGCATCATGAAGAAAAGCCCTTTCAATGGTAAGATGGCAGGGAGGGGCAGGGGCTGTGGAAGAAAGAGGCCAGAGATGGCAGGGAAGGGAGGGATAGCAGGGGGAGGTGGGCCCGGGCACTGACTCTGCACTCGCTCTGCAGGGCCCACCGACCCACGACCTGCTCCCCGGCGCATTGCTGTGCCTGCTCGCAGCTCGCCTTCCGTTCCCAAGCCTGGTAAGGGATCCCTTCTGCCTGGAAGGACAGGTTCAAACCTGTCCAGCCCCAGGACGAGACACCTGTGACAGGATGTGAGCCGAGGTGTCAGTGCCACTAGTAGGGGCTGGAGGCTGCTCTCGGCAGGGCCGTGTTTCTCAGGGTGACACCTGTCACCCCTGTTGGGGTCACCAGGAGAGAGGTGCAGGTGCGGGTGCCTGCACCCCATTAAAGTTCTGTTGCAATGTAAGCTGGAGGCACCGGGCCATGGCACCCCATGCGGGATACCCCAGGACACTGACAAAACCACCCCTGTGCACACAGACAGGCTAACCTCCAGTCACAAGATGTGGGTGCTGGCCTGTGGCCACGGCTCCCTGGGGATCCTCCTCCTCCCTTGGGGCATGGGTTTCAGCTGTGAGACCAGCTGACCTTGGAAAGCGTCCCTTTCTCGGAATGTCCAGGAGGGTTTGAGGAGGTTAGAGTTGAGAGAGCATTGTGGGTTTGAGTAATCAGGGAGGGCTCCCAGGAGAAGGTGTGGCCAGGTCAGATTGGGTAAGAGGAAGTGGCCATTCTCTGGGGCTTTTGCTGACGTGGGCCTGTCTCTCTCCCGCAGCCCCCCAGCCCTATCCCTTTATGACACCCCTCAGCACCATCAACTTTGAGGAATTCTCCCCCATGGCATTTCCTCCGGGGCCGATCCCGAGCCAGGCCCCAGCCTTGGCACCAGCTCCTGTGTCTGCGCCTGCCCCAGCCATGGCTTCAGCTCTGCCCCCAGCCTCCACCCCAGCCCCTGCCCCCACCCCCGCCCCCGTCTTGGTCCTGGCCCCCGGCCCTGCGCCAGCAGCAGCCCCGCCTGCCCCCAGGAGCACCCAGGCCGGGGAAGGCACACTGTCCGAGGCCCTGCTGCACCTGCAGTTTGATGCTGATGAAGACCTGGGGGCCCTGCTGGGCAACAGCACAGACTCAGGAGGGCTCACAGACCTGGCGTCCGTCGACAACTCGGAGTTCCAGCAGCTGCTGAGCCAGGGCGTGCCCATGGCCTCGCATGTGGCCGAGCCCATGCTCATGGAGTACCCAGAGGCCATCACACGCCTGGTGACCGGGTCCCAGAGACCACCCGACCCAGCGCCTGCACCCCTGGGGGCCTCGGGGCTCTCCAATGGCCTCCTGGCGGGGGACGAAGACTTCTCCTCCATCGCGGACATGGACTTCTCGGCTCTTCTGAGTCAGATCAGCTCCTAAGGGGTGCGGGGGAGTGCCTTCCCCAGGGCACTGGCTTGCCAGGGTTTCAAACCTTCCCAGAGCATTCATGGGCCTGGGGGGGTACTCGACTGCCCTGATGTCTTCCTGGGGAGGGGTACATTTATTCTCTTTCTGGCAGTTTCTCTCCTTGGAGGTGCTTAGGCAGAAGCATTAACTTCTCTAGCCAGAATGGAGCCTGCTGTCCCCTGACCTGCCAGTCAGCTCCCTTCTGTCTGTAGAGAACTAGGGGGTGGGGGGCCTGGCCCCACCCTGTAGCTTCTAGCACTCTCCTAGGGAGAAGGGCAGGCTGGAGCTAGAGCCTTGCAGGCCACAAAGCCTTATTGCCACGTGTCTTCCTCACCTCGTGGACTCCTCGATGCCTTGATACCAAATGATACCCGTGACCAGCGCCTCCGTGGCCATCCACGTGGCCCTCATGCTCATCACCAGCGTCCGAGGAGCCGTCCTGCAGAGCTCGCCGCCAGCGCGCTTGGGGGACAGTGCCAGCCTTCAGGATCCAAACCCCCTGCCCCATCTCTGCTCCCCCATTCTGGGAGGGCGGTGGGCAAGCTGGCAGCCGTCCAGCCCAGAGGCAGTTTTTACAGAAGAAAACGCAGTTGGACTCTCGCTCCTTCTACTCTGAACTAATAAATTTGTTGCCAAGCTAACCAGATTTGTCCTTTCTTGTTTAAAATATATATTGAGAAACAAAGCCATAGAGAGCCATCTGCCGGGCCCTGCATGTTGGCCTAGTGGCGAAAGTCCTCGCCTTGAACGTACCGGGATCCCATATGGGTGCCGGTTCCCATCCAACTCCCTGCTTGTGGCCTGGGAAAGCAGTAGAGGACGGCCCAAAGCCTTGGGACCCTGCACGCACGTGGGAGACCTGAAGAGGCTCCTGGCTTCAGATCAGTGCAGCACCAGCTGTTGCAGTCACTTGGGGAGTGAATCATCGGATGGAAGATTTTTCTGTTTCTCCTCTCTGTGTATCTGACTTTGCAATAAAAATGAAAAAGAGAGCCAGCCATCTTCCATGTGCTGGTTCACTTCCCAACAACTAGGGCTGGGCCAGGCTGTAGCCATGTCCCCCACATGGGTGGCTCCTGGCCCATCTTCCACTGTTCTCCCAGATGCCTGGGTGGGAAGCTGGGCAGCCAGGACTCCTATGGGGATGCTGACATTGCAAGCAGGGGATTAACCCGCTCTGTCTTTTCAAGCAAATGCTAAGTACCCTATTGGGCTGGGCATGGGCGATACAGACTGGATCAACCCCCTGGTAACCAACGCATGCAAAGGGGAAGCTAAAAGAGGGCCCCAGCGCAGAGTCCAATCCGGTGCAGACCATGAGCTGTACGGATGGAGCAGTCTGAGGTGAGGGCTCCTTAGCTCCAGGCCTTAGATGGGCGGAGGGTAGGTGGCAACGAGGGGCACCAATGTTTGTAGGTGAACCAGGGGAAGCAGACATGTTGGAAAGACTGGCGGGCCAGGCTATAAGTGCTCCAAAACGCTGGCCCAAGAAATCTGGACCTCGATGGGCGTCTGCCTCTGTTGGGGGAGAAGCGATCTGCGCCTCAAAGAATCTATAAACAAAAGCCCGGCCACAGCCACAGGCTTCCAGAACTTCCGCTCTGGCCGGCGCACGCGCACCAGCGATCGGCGCCGGCCGCGTTTGGCGCATGTGCAGAGGTGAGGGACCGCGCTCCAGGCGAGTCGCAGGCTGAGCCGGCTGTGGCCGAGGGTCAGCGGCGGGTCGCGCTGCCCGAGGGGGCGACCCCTGGGAACAGCCTCCCCAGCCCGATGGAGAAGGGAGGGGACCCGGAGCGTGTCCCTCAGGGGCGGCGTGCAGGGCAGGCCCTGAAGCCGGGGTGGCCACTCCGGACCGGGTGCGGGGAACCCCCGCCTGGCGGCCAGGTCCAGGGGTCAGGGCCCGGGAGGACCGCGGTTGCGCCTCGGGAGGCGGGGCTCGGCGGGAGGCAGCTGACGGCCGGCGGAGGAGTGAACCCCGGCCCCCCAGCACGCCTTGGCCTGCGCTTCCCACACCAGGCAGGGCGACCTCGGCATCCTTCATCTCCGGCCCACTGGACATCTCCACTCGGACACTGCTGAGGCCTCGCGCACACCCTGTTTCCAATGACCTCATCCAGGGCCTCCCCTTTCCCCGCCTGCTGCCGGCTCCCACTTTCCTCCCCGGCTCAGCCACCGCCCTGTCACTCGCAGCAGCCCCAGCCGAGGACCAGGCCACCACTGGGATGCCATCTCTCCTCTTGACTAGCGACTTCTGTGGCACACACGGCCTCCCTGCTGTCACTCACAGTCCCAGATCCCATCCTGGTCCAGTGGCCAGGCCCACTTCACACACACACCACACACACACACACACACACACCCAGAGCCTTCCCCACGGCCAGCCCCACTTCACACACACCACACACACACACACACACACACCCAGAGCCTTCCCCACGGCCAGCCCCACTTCACACACACACCACACACACACACCCAGAGCCTTCCCCACGGACCAGCCCCACTTCACACACCACACACACACACACCCAGAGCCTTCCCCACGGCCAGCCCCACTTCTCACACACACACACACACACACACACACACCCAGAGCCTTCCCCACGGCCAGCCCCACTTCTCACACACACACACACACACACACACACACACCCAGAGCCTTCCCTACGGACCAGCCCCACTTCACACACACCACACCACACACACACACCCCCAGAGCCTTCCCCACGGGCCAGCCCCACTTCACACACCACACACACACACACACACCCAGAGCCTTCCCCACAGGCCAGCCCCACTTCACACACACCACACACACACCCAGAGCCTTCCCCACAGGCCAGCCCCACTTCACACACACCACACACACACACACACACCCAGAGCCTTCCCCACGGGCCAGCCCCACTTCACACACCACACATCACACACCCAGAGCCTTCCCCACGGCCAGCCCCACTTCACACACACCACACACACACACACACACAGAGCCTTCCCCACGGGCCAGCCCCACTTCACACACCACACACACACACACACACACCCAGAGCCTTCCCCACAGGCCAGCCCCACTTCACACACCACACACACACACCCAGAGCCTTCCCCATGGGCCAGCCCCACTTCACACACACCACACACACACAGAGCCTTCCCCACGGCCAGCCCCACTTCACACACCACACACACACACACACACACACACCCAGAGCCTTCCCCACGGGCCAGCCCCACTTCACACACACCACACACACACACACACACCCAGAGCCTTCCCCACGGCCAGCCCCACTTCACACACACCACACACACACACACCCAGAGCCTTCCCCACAGGCCAGCCCCACTTCACACACACCACACACACACACCCAGAGCCTTCCCCACGGATCACTTTCTGGGCAGCAACCAGGACTGCTCAACCCAGTCCCTCCCTCTGCCCCTTGGCAGCCCTTTCTGACCCAGCTGCAGCCGGTCCACCCCTGGGTCCTTGAGCCTGACCCTACTGGGCTACGACTTTCCCTGGAGAACTTTTACTCAGCTTGTTAAGTTCCAGCCCCCTTGGGAGCTCCTCTAGGAAGACTTCCCTGCCCCGTCCTCTCTCCCACCTGCAGTTTCCTGGTTCCTTGCTCATCCTGCCAGAGCCCCAAGGAGGGACAAAGCCCGCCTGTCTGGGCCTCACGTCTGGACAACGTAGCCCGGGTGTGGTGTGATGAGCAGGGAAGTGGACTGAGAACGGACCCCGACCCCTCTGCAGGACTCGGGGACTTCGGGTTTGATGCTGAGAGTGTACTGGGCAGATGCCAAGCACGGCTGCCTGCTTCCCCACAGAACCAAGTGAATGCTTGTTGCTGGAGGGGCCAAGGGTGGCCAAACCTGAGCCCCCTCACACTGCACCGTCCCATCCCTGAGCCAATGTCCCCCAAGTTGCTCCCCATACTCCCCTTTCCCAGGGAACTGGACGGCAGCCTCTGGGGACAACACCCCCACCCCCATCACCTCTTGAATGCACAGAAGCACACAACTAGCCGTGGCTTCTTTACTCCCTGAAATCTCCCTTTTCTCCACAGAATATTTACAAACAGGAACGGGTGGGGCGGCCACCCGGGAAGGGGTCGGGGAGTGGGAGCAGTGCTGAGACGGTGCGCATGCGCGCGGGAGAGGTTCCTGAGGAGGGCTCCAGGGCAGGTGCGCACGCACAGGTGCGGGTCCGCAGTCCGTCGGCGGGCAAGGGAGGAATGTGCTGCAGGAACTTCAGGCCAGGTCGCTGGCCGGGGAGCCCAGCTGCTTGGAGGCCAGAAGCAGGCGGGTGGCTGCACTCTCTGATTCGGCCTGGAGCCTCCGGTTGTTGTGCCGCAGGCTGCGCACCTCCTCCTCCAGGGCAGCCCGATCTGCCTTCTCCTGCGGGCAAGCAGCGGTCAGCGCAGCCCCGTGCCTGGTCCCGGTCCCAAGGTTTCCCGCCAAACGCAGCCCTCCCCCCACCTTCTGCAGGTCCTCTTGCAGTTTCCTGAGCATGGACTCCAGGTGACAGACTTTCTCGGAGAGGCTCCCGGGCTCTGGCCTGAAGACGGAGGGGCAGGGCTCAGTGAGGGGTGGGGGGCTGACTCCCAGACCCCATAGAAGGAAGGGTAAAGCCCGGCCCCGCAGAGGGCGACCACACATGCGCGGGTGCAGGGCTGTGTGCAGGGGTGGCGAGCCTTACTCAGCATCAGGCTTTGGATTCCCCTTGGGGTCTCCGCTCTCTGGGATGGGCTGTCCTAGGGGACAGAGGAACCGAACCGCGTGGGTCTGAAAGGCAGAGAAGCGTGCACTCCGTCCCGACCCCTCCCACACACTCTGGGTGACCTCACCCTCCCGGGACAGAGACTCCAAAATGGTGTTGCAAGTCGAGGCGATCTCGGTGATAGACTGCCACTCATCATCCAGTGTGTCGCTGCCAGCCTCTGACATGACTGCGGCACAAGGGGCGGGCTTGGAGCAGGGTCCTGGACTGCCGCCCCCCCCACTCCCTTCCCACATGCCCCCCAGCTCCGGACTCACTCTTGCTGATGGAGTTCCTCAGAGACAAGGTGCGCGGCAGGAAGGAGGCGCTCAGCCCGGGGACCGGGTCGCCCTTGTCCTCCTGGCCATTGGAGGTGCCTGGCTCCTCCTAGGGGGCAAAAGCGGAGATGGGTATGGTGCACCTCTGAGCCACGGGGGCTGAACAAGCTTGTTTGTGCTCACCTGGGCAGAGGGTGTCTCCTGGCCAGCACCTGATGCTGATGACTTGGCCGTGGTGGTAGCCAGCAGGAGGTCTGGTGTGGTATTGGGCAGGACAGGAGCCTCATCAGACAGGGAGCTGGAGTGGGGGACGGTGGATGAGAACCAGAGCTATCTGGGAGGCCTCCCAGGACTGGCAGGCAGGGATGGCCAAGAGGCAGCACCTGCGGGATGATGGCGAGTTCTGGCTGTGCAGGAACTCCGTCCTCTCCTCGGCCAGCTCCCCGGGCCCTGGGGGGCTGCCCCCGTCCTGCAGGCACAGGCGCAGCGGCTGCAGGACGTTGGACAGCAGGGCCACAGCCGGGGCCTCGTCCTGGGCAGGCTCTGGGCCCCCTCGCCGGCTGGGCTCCTGCAGGGACAGCGTGTACAGTTCCGAAAAGCTCCTGGGGGGAGGGGCAGGCAGGGCACAGTGTCAGGCAGGAGTCCTGCATCACCTGTCCCACCCGGGCAGGCGTTCACTGCTGAAGGCAGAGCTCCCCAAACAGTTCCATTCTCCCTCCCCCCTCCCCGACAGCAATGGAAATTCTTTTCCCAAGACCCAGGTTCAAGTCCCAGTGGTGCCCTTGTGGCTCTGACTCCATCTAAGAACTGGAGGTGCTGGTACCAACCTCACAGAGTGCTGTGAGAGCTTAAACAGCACATGCAAATGGCTTAGCGTGCCCAGGCCCACCTCTGCCCTTTCCTTCTTTCCCCCTTAGCAGAGAAGCCGGGATCATCCTCCCACGAGCTGGGCAGTTTTTGCATGTGTGAACAGTTGGAAGAAATCAAGGATATTTCACAAGGAATGACAATGAGAGGGGTCCAACTTGCAGCCCATCACTTCACCCCACCCTCAAGGTGGGGGCATCTCTTATGACACTTAAGGCTTTGGTGGCACACAGCCCTCTCTCCCCACTGGGATGGCAGCGCTGAGTGGATGCGGCTGCAGCCATGCACACAGCAGGGAGCATGGGCCAGGTGGAGACGCCCTGTCACACCTGAGCGAGGTGCCCATAGGAGCGCCAGAGCCTCGTGGACTCCTCCAGGAAGGGCATCCACCCAGGAGGCTACAAGGTGGCCAGCAGCCGCCGCACCCCCCTCCTGCCCCTCCCCACACCTGAAGCTCTGACCTGCGGGGCCGGCCTCCCTCGTCCGGGGGCAGAACGGTGAGGCACACCTTGGGCGCCGAGCGCAGCAGCTGGGCGGCACCCTCGGGGCCAAGGCTGGGGAGTGTCTGGCCACACACGCGCAAGAGACGTGCCCCAGGCCTCAGTCCCTGCGTCTCGGCAAATGTGAAACGTTCCACGTGCGTGATGAAGCCCTCGGTGTCCACATCGAAGCCCAGGCGGCCTTGGCCGTCACGCGGCAGGGCCAGCTCCCGGGTCTCACAACCTCGACTCACCAGCTGTGGGGCGGGACGTGGGCAGTGTGAGTGTGGCTCCCAGGAGGCAAGGCTGTGCCAGCCCACTGAGGATTTCAGCCACCCAGGCCACAGCCCTGGCTTCGCCCAGCTCCCAAACCAGCCCTATCCCTGCCTCCAAAGCCAAGCCATAGGCGTTCTTCCTGATGGGCTCACCTGCAGGCGCGCCACGACCTCGCCCACTGCCTGCCCAGGAGCACCGTCCAGTCGTAGCGTGATGGCCTCCCCGCGGCCGTGGTACAGGTCAAGTCGGTGTTCAGAGAAGGTCCAGGCTAGCACGTCCCGGCAGGCACAGTTGAAGACCACGCGGCCATCACGCGGGGCCACCAGCACCAGCGCCTCAGCAGAGATGCCCAGCACACAGGGTGTCTCTGCCACGTCAGGGTTGCCAGCCTCCGCCCCGGCTGCCACCCGTGCACCTGGCGCCGCGCGCACTCCCCAAGCCAGCGCGCCTGCTGCTTGCAGCTCGCTGCCCAGGCCCCTGGGAGGGGCACGGCGCCTTCCGCCCAAGGAGGGCAGGCCGAAGCGCGACGCTGAGTCCAGAGACGTGGTGGTCACCTCGTTTGTGGCCAAATCCTGCAGATACTGTTGGCGTGTGCGCGTGGCCATGGCGTGAAACTGTCGTGCATGGCCGGCAGCCTGCTCACCATTGAGAGCCTTGGCCAGCAGGAAGGCACGAAAATCTGCGTTGGCCGCGAAAGGGCCTCCACCCCGGGGTAAGGCAGGCCCGAAGGCAGGGGTATCCTGGGTGCGACTCACGGCTACCCTGCAAGGGAGTGGGGAAGGGAAGTAGTGGTGCCAAGGGGAAGCAAGGGGTGGGGTCCAGAACACAGAGCCCATGGGAGACCTGGAGCCTCCACCAGGCACTCACCTGTATGAGGTGTGAGGGGTGCAGGGTTCATGGGCCCGCACCACCAGGAACACATGCTGGAAGTGTGAACGGATGGTGCTGGGGCAGAAGGGCTTGCTGCCCGGCTCCTGGAACACGATGGTCACAATGTCGTTGCCAATGTGGCGCTTCCGCAGGAGCTGGAGGCCAGATGTGGACATGACGGGGGGCTCAGCCTGCGCCTAAACCCCTCCTACCCCAGCCAGGGTATTGTTTGGGGGCTGTTGGGGAGGTCCAGGCCAAAGTTCAAACTTGACTCTGCATTGAACTTTCCCTAGCCCAGCCCCACCTCACACCTGCTGCTGGTTGTTGGGCGTGTATGGCAGCATTGTGGACACGTGGAACATGATCTCGTGGCCCTGGTACGTCGTATATAGGGAGTGCGTGCCCGTGGAGTCCGCTGTGACCAGGGAGTTGGGGGGACAAACAGAAGGGAAAGTGTGAGGGGGCAGTGTGGATGACTGCAAACCTCTAGATCCAAGTCAGCAAGGGAATGAGCCCTACATGCCACCATCCGCCGTCTGGGGGGAAGAGACAGACCCAGGACAGGATGGGGCAGGGCTCCTGGCCTGCACTCACCAGCAGGGGGGCGCCCAGGGCCTTGGGAACAGTCCCAGTCCTTCCTCCAGGCCGTGGCTTGGCCGCTGTGCCCTACCACCTCCTCAGCACTGCCACAGGAGTGGCACAGCTGGCGTGGCTCACACCAAGGCCTGGCCCTGCCCCCCACTACCCCCTCCCCAGCAGGGCCTTACTTTTGGTGTCCAGCTGGGCCCGGTAACTCTCAAAGCCTTTGAGCCGCACCACATCACCCAGCAAGGTGAGGAACTGTGTGAAGGCTGCGCCCGCCTCCTGGTTGTTGTACATCTCTTCCTCGGAGCCCTGGCCTGCCCGGCAGTACAGGATGCCCACTTTGCGCTGGAAACTCAGCTGGCAATCAGGGGGACACAGAGAGGGACAGAAGGCTAAGACCTCAGTCCTTGCCAGCCTGGGCTGCCCAAGGCAGGGCAAAGAGCTCCAGGCTTCTCTGATCACAGGTGCAGAGCGGGGTGAGGAGGGACCTGTGTGCTCAGTCCCAATAAAGGCTCCCATGGTTTCAAGGCTGGCCTAGGCTGCTTTCCCTTACCCAGGCATCAGACCCCCTCTGCCTCCCTCCTTGCCTCTCTCCTTGCTCCATTCCCACCTGCGGCTAACGGTGACCACTGCTCCAGAGTGGAAAGCAACCCCAGGTTCAGCTCCTGCTCTCGCCCCCAGCCCGTTTCATGGCCACACCTGTCTGCACACACAGTGTATTCACCGCCCCAGTTCCACCACAGCTGCTGAACGCCAGCTCCTCTGCACGCGCACAGCCCCATGAGGTGCTGGAGATCCCGGGAGCCCACCTCTACCTGGACGTCTCTACCTCCGCCCCTCCCCATCACCAGCTGTGGGGGCCACCTCCACGGGGACACCCCCATCTCTGCCCCTCTTTCCAGCTGCTGGAATGCTCTTCTAGCCCCTCCCCCTGCCCAGAATCCCCTAACTCCACAAATCCACCCCAGCAGAGGCCAAGTAACTGTTACCTCCTCTTCAACCCCAAGTCAGCTAGACACCGGGCTGCCCCCTCCTTCAACCAGAGGGTCCCACTACTCCCCAGGTCAGCTCTGGACCCTTCAGTTCAAAGCAAGCCAGATGCTTCTTCCCACAGGCCTGTTGCTCACGGCCCTGGCAGAGTCGCTGCACCTGCCACAGGACACCTGCTGCTTGTGGTCCAAGAGATGACATCCCTTCTGTGAGGCTGAGGAGGGCTCACCGTCCTTGTGCCCCCCCCCACACACACAGCCTCACAAAGTGGACACTGCTATCCTAATTCTGATTTTCCACAATTCTCGTGGGTTTTCCCCTGGTCCCAACCAGCTGTGAGCACCTCAAAACAAACAAACAAACAAAAAAAACAATAACACCCAGTCTGGACCCAGCCCTAGCCCCAGTCCAGAGCCTGGCAGGAGAGTATGAGCAATGTTTGTTGAATGACTGATGCGTTGAAATGAAGGGAGGGGAGGAGTGAGGGTCAGAGGGCCTCCAGGCTAGCCCAGGCTGGATGAGCAGCCTCAAGGTGGGACACACCTTGCGGCACATGTGTCCCCCGAGAGTGACAGACTGCATTTCTGACAAACTCCCAGGTGTCGGGGATGCAGGTCCCCTTGGAGAGCTTCTTTCTGAAAAACCAGATCTCCTGGGGTCACCTCCCCACCAAGCCATGGAGCAGGGCTGAGCGTTGCGGGAGGCCCAGGCCACTCACCACTTGCTCGTCCAGCGTGAGCAGTGTGCGCGGTACTTTGGGTGATGCGGAGCCCAGGCGCAGGCAGGTGGGGCTCAGCCTGGGTGCCACGTGCTCCAGCAGCTTCCTGGGGGAGAGGCCCCGTGGGGGCCCCGGTGGCAGTGCGTCCTCTGAGATAGTGCCACGCAGGGTCCGGAGCTGAGGGAGGGGATGCATGCGTGAGTACTCAGGATCACAGTGGGGCACGGGGCATCAAGGAGGCAACCCCAGCCCCGACCTCACCCCTGTGGTGCCAGCCCACCTTTGTGGTCCGGACAATGATGCGGTAGCTGTGCAGGGAGCCCCCTCCACCGCTCTCTTTCTCCTCCCGCCGCAGGCTCACTGCCACGGGGCCCAGCACCTCATCCAGCCCGAAGAAGTTCTGGTGTTCTGGGGGAGTTGCAGGGGGATAGCATTGATCTACCTGCCCCTGGTCCCCTCTCCAAAGGGGCAGGCCCCAGGATCAGCCCCGCCCCCTCTGCTGTCCCGCCCCTTCACAGTGGCCAGTGTCTAGAGCCAGATGTGCATTAGCCCCGCCCACCACGCCTGCATTCTCCCTTTCTTCCAGGCACTGGTGAGAACAGGGCCTCTGGCTAGGTTTTCCTATCACGGGATGTAGATGGGAATCTCCCCCCAGCAAGGGAGTTATCACAAGAATGATGAGCCAGCCAGACAAGGGACCCCCGGACCTGGCCTTAGGAGGCAGTTAAAGGTGAGGCCGGATGAGCCCCCACTCAGCCCCTGTGGCCAGCAATGGTGCAGGACAGTTCCACCTGTGCCGCAGATGACGGATGCCCGGGCCCATGCGCCCCTCACCTTTGCCGTAAAAATATTTGCGGTAGTAGCCAGCCCCAAAGTCTGCATGCTCCAGGCTATAGGCTGATGTCCGGCTCTGCGGTTCCTCCAGGACGGACACGGCCGCGTTGGGCAGTGCAGGGGGTGTGGGTGGCGACACTGTTCCACCCAGACCCAGCTCACCCTCACCCCCAAGCTCGCTCACGAAACCCGGGGCCGCGAGCAACAGGTCCGAGCTGGCGGCCTGGTCCTCTGTTGCTGCCGCCACTGTAGTTCCATGGCTGGCCTCGGTGTGGCCACCAGCTGCCCGCGACCTCGGGCTCCAGTCGAAGAGCAAGCTCTGCACATCATAGTGGGCAAACCACCGGGGCTCCAGCACAGGTGGGAAGCTGGGCTCGGGCTCCTCAGCTGGCAGCCCCAGCAGCGCCAGCGGGTCGGTGAAGAGCCGGGTGGGGGCCGCAGCAGGGCGGCTGGCATCCTCGTGGCTGTGGGCTCGGGCCCGGGGGCTGGCAGGTGTGGGCGGCCGGGCCTCACCAGCATCGCTGCCGCTGCGCAGGAGTGGACCCCGGGCTGACCTCGGCTCAAAGGTGTGTGGTGTCAGTGGGGGCCGGGCTGGCTGGCGCAGCTTGCGGGCAAAGAGGTCATCGGTGGGCGCAGGGGCCGGGCCTCGGCGAGGGCTGCCCACACCACCGGCCCACATGGCAATGCTCTGCGGGCCTGGCTCTGTGGGGGCCGAGCTGCATTTGCAGGCAAGGGTGCCCGGGGCCCGGCCGGCAGCCCGAGGTGGCAGTGGTGGCTCCTGGCCTGTAAGAGGAGGGGGTGTGAGGTGCCTGGAGAGAAAACAGGAACCCAGGCCCCCAGCCTGGTCCTCCAGCACCCGGCCTGGCTTCCGGCCCCCTCCGAGGACCATCAAAGCCGCTTCCGCTTTCCTGGCCACTTCCTTGTCCGCCCAGGGCTGAGGTTTCCAGACCCCTCTGGGGCTGCCGCTTGGGCAGGGCCAGGGGCTAGGCTCCTGAGCCTTAGCTTAGAAGGTCCCGAAGTTTAGAAGCTTAGAGGGTCCCATACACCTTGGCTTTCTCATGGACCCAAAGGGAGGGTCTCCACCTAGACACGGCCCTACTGGACAGATTGCTAAGGTCTCAGTGCTGACCTGACGGGAAGCTCAGGGGGCCACTGGGGTCTGGGTCCTGCCCGCTGGACAAAGGGAGGACGTCCTGTCCCCTGAGACCTTCCTCCCTGTCCCTCCCATTTCCGTCGGGGTCCCTGAGGAGCCGGGCACCCTCACCCAGGCTGCCTCAGGGATTCAAGGGGGTAGGGGACAGCGCCCTGAGCAGCTGGGCTGGTGGCAGGACTTCCCTGGGCGAAGGAAGTAGCCCCTGCACCCTGAGGAAGGTATGGGGATCATACCAGCTTAGTCACAAGACCTGAGCCACCTAGGCCGAAAGGACAG
Source organism: Ochotona princeps (assembly GCF_030435755.1). Taxonomy (NCBI): domain Eukaryota; kingdom Metazoa; phylum Chordata; class Mammalia; order Lagomorpha; family Ochotonidae; genus Ochotona; species Ochotona princeps. The sequence continues at coordinate 4,911,305 of NC_080835.1, forward strand.
GCCCATCTCTTTGTGGCTACTGTGCCCACACACGCAGGGGGCAGGAGAGGGCAAGAGGGCAGGACTGGCTGGGCAACTTCTGCTTGGTAGCAGCAACACAGACTGGCTGGTCTGAACTTGACACAAGATCAAGGTGCTTTGTAGTGCGCAAACTGCCCTTGCCCAGAGCAGTTCCACGCTGGAGTCGAGATGGGGGTCTGTGGATCTCCAGGCCCTAAACAGGGCTGCACCTGCTCACTCATTCCTGCCCCTGCATGCGTGGGTAGGAGCTGGGTGGGGGCAGGGCTCACGGTCTCACAGGAAGTAAGACAGAGACAGCCAGAGGCCCCGGGGACTTGCTAAGTGAGGAAATGCGGTGAGGCCAGGGTCAGGTGCGAGGATGGTGATATGAGAACAAGAGGGGACCCCCTCCCCTGCCCACTGTCCCGTGTGCCTTGATGGGGGTGCACGCTTCTGCTGGGGTGGCTTCCTGCACCCACCAAGACCTGCGGTGTTTGGGGGGAGGGGCCATGCACCCTCCTCCAGGGGCCTCCAGAGCTGGAGGGGGGAGTTGGGGGTGCGATTTGGGGTTCTCCTGTGGCACGTGACCTCTGAGGCTGAATGTGCCTCTGTCTACTCATCTCTGAGATGGGTCAAATACTCCAGTGCCCTCCCAGAACTACTAAAGCTGATAGCTGCTTGCATGGCGGCCACAGGCCCGGGCTCCCAGCATGTGCAGGCTCAGGCCTAGACCGGGGTGTGCGTGTGGCTGGGGTGGGGGGGCCTGGGTGTCTGGCCCCTGCTCCGTGTGGGTCTGTGCGAGCGTGCGCACCCAGGCTGTGTGCTGCCTGCTGCTCTGGCCCACTGCCGAGCGCCTGCCCTGCCTCGGGTGAGAGGGGTGATCTCAGGCTCTGCCCCCCACCCCACAGCTTCACACAGGGTCCATTGAGGCCGGGACATTCCTCTCAGCCTGTGTCACTGGGGGGAAGGGGTGGCCCCGCCCCCACGGATCCGGAAGGCCTGGCTGTCCCAGGAGGAGCCGCTGGATGCTTCCCAGCACATCTGGAGGTCACGACCCCTTTTCTGTTGCCAGGGGGTGAGACAGATGTTTCCTCCAAGCCAAGCCAAGGCTGGGGGACAGTGTGGGAAGACTGAAGAGGGAAGAGGCCGCCCAAGGAGCATGGGAGCCTCAGAACAGGGGTGCCCCGGCACACAGCCAGGGCAGCTGCCAGCGGGTGCTGAGAGCCACCAGCAGCCTCGGCACCCACTCCCGGGTGCACTGGCTGGGCCAGGCCACCCTGCAGGGGACAGAGTAGAGACCTTGGGCCAGCGAGGCAGGGCACTGGACACGCCGACTCCGGACTGAGCGGGAACCCGAAGCCAGGCTGGGGAGGGTGCAGGCGGCCAACACGCCGAGGACCTCTCTCCCCCTTACACGGACACGCTGCCCGGGCCCTTGCCCGGCCCGCCGTGCCTCCCGTCCCCCGCTCCCGCCGGTACCTCTGGGGCTCCCGCCCGGCCACCTCCCGCGCTGGGGTCCAGCCGCCTGCTCCTCCGCTACCGCTCCAGGCGCCGGCTCCGCCTGGGGGCGGGACCAGCGGGAGGCGGGGCAGCAGCGGCGGGGGCGGGGCCGCAGCGGCGGGAAGGGCCATCTGGCTGGCCGGCGCGGGAGCCCAGGCCGAGCAGTGGTCAGCAGTGGTCAGCCCCTCACGGTGTCTTTAGCGGCGACCCAGGGGGTGGGGTACAGTGGCCCAACTCTCGGTCAGTTTCCTGGTACACCTCCTTCCCCAGACAGCTGAGAGGGCCACGGGGCACCTGCCAGGAGGGCCAGGCCAGCTGGGAGCAGGTGCTCAGGAAGTGGCCTTGTCTTAGGGACTCACTGTCTTAGGGAGCCAGGGGCACTGCTCCACACCCCTCCCCCTCATCTCCTTCACTTATAAACACCTCCAAAAGGTGGTGGCATCTCATTCTGGCTCAGATCACCCACATTCAGGGTAGACTCTGGCCAAGGCTCAACATCTTTAGACAGGAAACTGACCACAGGGACCCTGAGATCAAGGCTTGAAGAGGGAAGAGGACCATGGGGCGGGGGAGCCCAGGCCACCCTCAGCCTGACGGCTCACACTCCCGAGCCAGCCACCTCCTCTACCCTGGGCCCATTCCCAGCTGCAAGAAGAAACTGCCGACCAAAATCAAAAATAGTGTTATTAATTCTGGTGTCTCTGAAGCACAGGGGAAAAAAGAAAAGAAAGAAATCACCCCCAGTAACCTGACCCGCATCAAGCCCAGATTCTGGCCACAGGCCCACCTCAACAGGCAGAGCAGGCTCAGGGGCACAGTCGGTCCTGGCTGTGGGCACCCGGGCGACCAGCCCACAGACCGGGCTTGGAGGCCCTGGCAGAGCTGAGGCCTTGGAGGAGGGATGAGAGATCAGGGGTCAAGGTCAGGATCCTTGCCCATCAGTTCTGGACCTCCGGCTGACACAGCCAGAGGTCGGGGTTCAGATGTGGAGAAAAAGCCACTGAGTTCCGTGGTCCTGCAGAAGACCAGAGGCTGAGGTGGTCCGGGTCCCTGGGTCCTGGGAACGCGTCCAACAGGGACTCAGCTACTTAGTACTGGTGCTCCAGCAAGGGCTGGGCAGCCGGACTCTCACGTTCCTCGGCTGCGGCTGACCAATCGGCAGGAGCCCCCGGGGGCGTGCCACCCTCAGGGACGCTGCTGTCCGGACAGGGCCCACCCAGGGCTGCTCTGGGTGGCGAGGCCTCGGCGCTGGTGACCTGGCTGAGGCTGAGGCCTGGAGGCGCCTGCAGGAAGGCAGACAGGTGGGTGGGTGAGCAGATCCCAGCCACCTGGGCCCACCCTACCCACAGGCCCCTCACCTGAGATTTGGGGGTGCCTCCTCTGGGGCTCCCTGAGGCTGGCTCCCCGTCGGATCCCCCCAGCCCCTTCTGGCCCCCGAGGCTCCACTTCCCACTGGGTCCCTCAGAACTGACGGGGCCTGGGCCAGGGCCAGGGGGCCGCGAGGGGCGGGGGCCCTCGGTGGGGGCAGGGGAGGCAGGGGGCGGGCCAGGCAGGGGAGGGGGAGGCCACTGCAGCAGAGGGGGCGCCCGTGCGTCCCCAGAGCCAGGGGTGTTCACGACTGACTGCGGCGCCCAGCCAGGGCCCGCTGGGAGGAGCTGGTCACCACCACCTGCAGGGCACAGATAAGCACAAAGCTCTCAGCTGGGCCAGCAGGGTCAGGGTGTCACCCCCAGGCCCCATCCCGCTGCTCACCTGCTGTGTTTTCAGGCGTGGGATGTGTCAAGGGGGGGTTACTGCTGAGGGACGTCAGGCCGCCGCCCCCACCACAGTCCGAGTCGTCCACATTCCCGCCGCTGTTACAGCCAGCACCGCAGCCTTTATGCAGCCTGCGGGGCCAGGGGTGGAGAGGAGGAGGTCAGAGCCCACCGAGCAAGCAGCAAGCCCAGGTCAAGTCACCCAGCAGGCCTGGGGAGGGAGGCAGCCCTGCTGGGCCTGGAGACCACAGGTCGGGGGTTGGGGGTGCTGGCGGCTGTACTTACTCGCCTTCCAGGAGGCAGCTGCCTCAGACCTGCACCCCATTTCCTCTCTGAGCCCCAGACCACCAACCCCACCCCCAACACACACAAGGCGCCCCAGGCAGGTGGTGGTTTTCTGGGCTCACCTCTCCCAGCTGCGCAGCAGCCAGTGCGCGATGGCGCCCAGGCTGATGGGCCCACCCCACAGCGCACGCAGCTGCGGGTGGCTGCCAGCCAGCGAGGTGGTGAGTGGCGAGACGTAGATGGGGTAGCCGAGTGGCTGGTCACAGGAGGAGTTGATCATGTTGCGCAGCGCCTGCTTGGCATTCTGGATGCTGCCTCGCTCGGGATTGCGGTTGCGCAGAAACACCAGCTCCTGCTGCTGCCCTGCCCACAGGCCGCGCACACACTCCCGGTTCACCTGCCAGGAAGGGCATGGGGCTGGGTCAGGGGCCACCACAGCGGCAGCAGGAGGGTGCAGGCAGGGGCAGGGGCACCCCACCTTGATGACCCGGAAGCCAAGGTGGCGCCGGTTGAGCATGATGATCTTGTACTCGTCTGAGGCGTCGTCCATGACGTGGCGCAGTGCCAGCAAGGAGGGAGTGTTACTGAGGATGGCACTGCGCCAGGCGGGGTCACCCTCGTGGGAGATGACCAGCCGCTCTTCGTTGGCCGCAATGGCATCGTACAGGGCCGCCGGCTCTTCATACTCATCCGGGGATGTGAAATGGTCCTGGCAGGAGGATGGGGGAGAGGGTGGGTCAGTCTACCCTGCCAGCAGGGAGGATGCTCAATCCCACACCTGTCCCCGGGCTCCTACCTGGTGAAGCTTCAGAGCCATGCGGACACCAGGTGCCACCACACGGTGCAACAGGTCCATGTCGGCAAAGACCCACTCATCTCGGGGGGAGGTAATGCGGAAGTCGCCCTTGAACAGGGCGTGCAGGCCGTACAGGAAGGGCTCCAGGCTGGCGGGGGAGGGGGAGGTAAGCGAGGGTGGTGGGGAAGGGTCTCAACTGAAACCCTTCCTCACTGGGGTCCACCTGTGGCCTTCACAGAACCTGGAGGAGCAGCCTAGGCCATGGCCAGTGAGAAGTGGGAAGAGCCTCTCCAGCAGCAGGTGGCGGGCAAGGGCCCCTGGAGTTGGCAGGGTGAGCCGCACCTGTGGGCACTCACCTCGCAGACATGCTGTGGGCCGCAGTCCCCAGAGCGCGGCGGCCAAGCACACACAGGCCGAAACACAGCGTGACGAGGGGAGAGTGCCAGTCCTGCTCCACGGGCTGTGGCACAAAGACCCCCCCCAGCTCAGACTGCGGCCCAGAGAGGTGGGTGGGTGGGTGGCCCTGGGGCAGAGGCAGCCTAACCTGGCCACGCCGGGAGGCACAGTACTGGATCCACTCCAGGTGCACGGCGCAGAAAGAGGGCAGCGAGAGGCCCGAGAGGCGGAGGTCGTAGTCCTCGTCCACGCTCAGTGAGAAGGTGGGGTCCGAGTCTGCGTAGCCGGGGGCCCGCACGGGCCGCAGGGCGGTGGCGATGCCCTCGTGGCTCAGCCAGGAGTCCAGCTTCGGGGAGCGGCTCACGTAGTAGATGATGCTCTGCAGAAGAAAGGAGGTTTGGGGGTGACCCCCAGGACACAGCCACAGGGCAAGGAGGGGGAGGGGCCAGGGCAGCCCCCGCTATAGCCTGTCCAGGTCCGATGGCTCCCACCTGCCTAGGCCAGGAAGCAGTGAGGGTAAACGGGCAGCGCAAGACAGGGACAGGCCTGTCCCTTCCTGCCAGCTGCGAAGTTGGTCCAATGTGTAAAGGAACCGAGTTCCCACAGGTGCCGGATATCCCATGATAGGAATGGGGTGGGGGTTCCTAGGCAGGAATTTGAGCCCTGAACCTTCAGACTGGGTATGCTCTGGGGTGCAGATATCAAGCGGGGTGCCAAGCCTAGAGGCCAAAGTGGTCCCAGTGCCAGGTGCTAGTGGCAGCTGAAACAGGGGTAACACACAGGTCTTTCCTTAGAGAAAACCACAGGGCCACTCACAGGCCCAAAGCAATGGCTCCTGGACCCCTCATTGCTGTCACCTTTTTTAAAAGGTAGATTTACGTATATTTGAAAGGCAAGAGTGTGACCCAGCATGATGGTTCAGCTGGCTAATCCTGCCCCTGCAAGCAACAGGATCCCATTCAGGCGCCAGTTTGTTTCAGCTTCTCTACTTCCCATTCAGCTCCCTAAGTGCTCGGCTACAGGGGGCCACGGAGCAATATCAGGACCACAGGAGCTGGACAGGACCCTTGGCCGCACAGCAAAGGGCTAGGCCTGTGTGGCCCACCCTGGAGTCTGGACGGGCTCTCTGAAACTGCCCTGGGTTTATTCTTTGGCACGCCACTCCCTGCTCCCCCAAACCCCAGCCTGCTCCAGCTCTCCAGGCCAGCCTGGCTGGCTGGCTGATTCTGCTAAGCTGGGGCAAAGTGGCTGTCTCCAGGGGAACGAACCTGGCTAAGCGTTTGAAGCCTGTTGGCCAGAGTGCTACAGGAGGCCTGGAGCAGGGCTCCCATGAGGCAGGGTGACGCTGGCTTTGCTGCTGCCTCTCCTGGCCACTTGCCACATGCTCACTGCCAAGCCAGCCTTCCAGAGCAGGGAGCACCTTGACCAGTGCCCCATCACCACAGCCCTGTGGGCCAGCCTAGCAGAGCCTGTCCCTGGGCCACCCTGGCCACCAGCTCCCCGCCCGGCCATACCTTGACATAGTAGGTGATAAGGATCTTGCGGAGGTCAAAGACCTGTAGCATGGAGGCGGCGTTGTTGTCGCTGATGCTGTAGCCTTCCAGCACATACTTGCTGGCCGTCACCTCCCAAGCCAGCCAGCGCTGCCCGAAGGCCGCGTTGAAGGACAGGACCCGTGGCAGGTGGCCGGGCTCGCAGCAGCAGCAGCCCTCGTCCTCCTCCACGCCCTCGGTGATGGCCTCCACCTCCCGCTGCTGGCAATAGGTGCCTGCGGAAGGGACACGCTGCCAGGGACCACAAGGCCAAGCCCCGCCCTGCCCTGTGGCACTCCACGTAGGTCAGCATCACATGCTTGTACCCCCTGCCTTCCAGCAGCCACACCAGGACAGGGGCAAAGGGAACAAGACTCTGGCCCTCTGCTACCAGCCAGGAGACAGGTACCTGCTCAAGGTCAGAGTGCTCAGGAGTGGGGCTTGGAGCGCCTCTGCACCCCTGGGCCATTTCTGAAGCTGGCCTCCCCGATGAGTGGCCCAGAACGGAATCCTGGCTTCCTCACTGTGGGCCATGCTCAGGGCCCAACTGGGGTGAGTTGACACCACAGAGCAAGCCAGGAAGGGCTGGTACAGGCACCCAGGGCTCCGAGCCCTGGCTCTCCCTGAGCCCAAAAAGTCACTCTGAACCGTAAACCAGGGAAGGGCCAGGGCACAGTGGGATGGCTCCCCGCCTCGGCCCTGCAGCTCACCCCGGAACTCAAGGCCACGCAGCTGGAAGGTGATGAGGCCATTGCCAACCTCGATGAGATGCACCAGGGCGTTGAGATAGTCAGAGGCCAGCACGAAGCAATCGCCTGGGCCGTAGTTGCCCCAGCGGCCCAGCACCAGGTCACCACACAGTGTGTGCTGCAGCGAGCGCGTCAAGTGCTCGTAGAAGATGGAGTTGAGGTTGTTGTCATCGGCGCCTGCGGCCGGGCAAAGGAACAAGGTGACGCTGGGGAAGGCCCTGGCCCTGTGGAGGGCCCCCTCCTCCACGGCGCCCAGAGGACTGGGTACCCACCAGGGTTCCGGTCCAGCTGGGTGACAAGGCGGGTGTTGGAATGATCTACACGCTTAGTGCTGTGCCCAGAGAGAGAACAAACATTGGCTGATGGCCGACAACACAACAGTGTCTGCTGGCAGGCAGCGAGCCCTCTGCCCAGCCCTCCTCAGGTCCCGAGGCAGCCATGCAGCCCCATTACAGAGAAGGCTGCGACATTCAGGAACCCAAGGGGTCCCCGCAGCACCCACCCACGCACCGCGGCTCCTCTCCCGGCTCCATCCCGCCAGCCCCCCTGCTGCCTTTGGGTGGCTCACTTATAATCACGCTCCCAGAACTTGAGGGGCCGGGCATAGGACATGATGAAGACAGCGCTGCCCAGCAGGGGGTTGAGCGGTGTGGAGAAGAGTCCAGACAGCAGGGCCTGGACGAAGAGCATGGCCGAGTCTGGCAGCACGAGTCAAGGAGGCGGCAGCCGTGCAGGCCCCCACCTCCCCCCAGCCACCCCAGCCGAGGCCTGCCTCGCACAGTCCCAGCCAGATCATGGGCAGCAGCTGGATACGGGGCACGGCAAAGGGCTGGGCAAAGGCGTGGAAAGCCGAGCCCCAGGTGATCTGCCAGGGCGCGATGTAGGTGAGCACGAAGCGCAGCTTGTACAGTAGGTCCCACAGCTGCCGGAGGAGAAAGGACGTGCAGGGTCACTCCCAGGGGTCCTGGAGTACAGCGACCATTCCCAGCCCTGCCCGTGGGGCCACTCCAGGTCAGTCTGCACAGGGTCCCAGGCACGTGGATGGAGTATGGTCCTCAGACCTGGTCTAAGTGACCCTCAACCCTACCGGGGTACCACCTATCCTGGAAGGGCAGGCACCACGCCCAGCTTTGAAGCTGCCCAGCAGCGGGCAGTGGGCAGGAGTGGGCTGTCCTGGCTCTCGCAATGCTGTCAGGGAGGTAGGCATAGGCTCAGACAGATGTAGATTCAAATCCCAGCCAGTCCACTGCTGGGGGGACCTGAGCCACCAGTGCTAAGCCTGGGCTGCTGTCAGCAGAGCACGAGGGGGCAGCTGTTCCCTGAGACACTGCCACAATGGCCAACCAGGGCCGGGGCCACAGGGGCAGGACGGGCAGACCTCGGCCTGCTCTGGCCTCACCAGCTCACCTTGCTGCAGAGCAGGGACATGAGGAAGTAGTCGAGCAGAAAGCCCTGGGAGAGGCGCGGGTAGTCGAAGTGAAAGAGCAGCACAGTGAAGGCCAAGGTCAGGTACTGCTGGGGCGGGCAGCAGAAGGCTGAGCGCAGCAGCTTCAGCCCAGCCACAGTCATCAGCAGGGCCCGGCAGCTGTGGGCGAGCGGCAGGATGGAGGGACGTGAGAGGCAGTGCGTACTAGTGCCTTGGCCTCACCTATCCTGGCCTCGGCACAGCCGGGCCAGTACACTCAGCCTGTCCCCCCAAACCCACACAGCCAGTTTTAGACATGCATCAGCCCTCACGAAGGCAGGGGCTTCCGCGGAAGTGCCGGGAGCTGGGATCCCGCCCTGGGAAGGTGGCTGATGGGGCAGGGCCCGGGGTGGTCCTCACTCCAGGCAGAACTTGTCCGGGTGGCTGACGACAGTGTGGGCGTCCACCGTGAGGGCGTTGAGCACCACCGCAGGGTAGATGAGGTACTTCTCCACACACTGCAGGCCTGCGTACAGCTTCTCGAACCACATCACCTGGGCAGCACCTGTGGTGAGAGGTGGAACTGCAGGGCAGCTCTGGACCTTCACACGCCCCCTTCCCAGGGGCTGTATGCTGGGTCCCTGCAGACGTGGGGCGGGGCGGACAGGGGCCATCCGGGTCCCTGCAGACGTGGGGCGGGGCGGACAGGGGCCATCCGGGTCCCTGCAGACGTGGGGCAGGGGCGGACGGGGGCCATCCGGGTCCCTGCAGACGTGGGGCAGGGGCGGACGGGGGCCATCCGGGTCCCTGCAGACGTGGGGCAGGGGCGGACGGGGGCCAGCCCCCAGGACAAGTGAGAGCACTGAAACACAGGCTGGAAGCTTTCTCAGTTACACAGCCCAGCGAGATGACAAGGCAGGCAGCACGTACACAAGAGGGCCCACCACAGGCAGCCAAGGGTGGCAGTGAAAGAGTGGCACAGGCTAGGGGAGGGCATGGCAGGGCATGGTGACAGCCAGGTAGCACCAGGGCAGCACGCAGACAGGGTGTGGTGGAGGCTGCCCCCTGCTGGCCACAGGCGCACTCACCGCGCACTTCGTACTGGCTGTACTCCAGAGGCTTCAGCACTGGCTGGGAGAGGCAGAACCAGGGCAGCTGCTTGCGGAGCTGCGGCAGCAAGTAGTGTGTGAAGAAGCCCACGGCCCCTGCCAGCGCATACAGCACGAAAGCCAGCACCGACTGCAAGAAGGAGGGGCTGAGACTCAGGCCAGGGGTCCAGGCCCTGGGAGCTACAGGGGAATCACCTGGCCCAGGCTGCCCGGGGAGCTGCCCAAGCTCCCAGCATGGAACAGACCCCAGCTAGAGCCCACGCACCTTCAGGGCGATGAAGACAGTGCTGGCGCTGATGGCGAAGGTGAGGACGGCAATCAACACACACATCACCAGATCGGAGTGCAGGACCTCCCGCTGTAGGACGGGGAGACCAGCATGGCTGCCTGCACCCACCCAGGCCCTCACCACCTGCCACTGCCTCCTGGCTATGGCCTCGGAGGCTCCAACGCCTGCCCCTTACCACTGATTGGCGCATCTTGTCCGGCAGGGGGTCTGGGGGCTCAGCCCGGGCTGTCTCCAAGCTGCGCTCCTCCAGCTCCGGGAACATCTTGCTCCGGATTAGAGACCTGAGGGGAGGAAGCGGCAGGGCCGAGCTGAGGTGGGACCAAGTGAGTGCACAGTCATGCCCTGTCCCTCACCACGTGCACACACGTTAAGAGTCAGGCACAGTTCCATGGGCCCCCAGCTCCTTGCCATGTACACACAAGACCAGGCATGGATCCCTGGCCCCTCACTGTGCACACACACAGCACCAGGAATGGGCCCGCAGCCCCTCACCGAGCACACACTCAGGGCCGGGCACAGATCCAAGGATTCCCAGCCCCTCACCACATGCATACATGGGCCAGGCACCCACCAGAGCACGGTGGGGTCGCTGCTCTGCCGGCTCAGGTGGTAGGACAGCGCCACCAGGAGGCCACAGAAGACTGAGAAGAGAACGGGCACGTGCTGTTCGGGCCAAGGAGACTGGGGGAAGAACGCACGTCCGTCAGGGAACATGTGGGCAGGTGTTGGGGGTGGAAGTGCCCCCGTGGCAGAAGCTGCTGCAGGGTCTGACCCAGAGCCCAGCCCCATCGCCAGCCATGTGCCTCAACTCACCCCTGCCCACCTGCACTGGCCACTCCTACCTTAATGGCCCCAAGGCAAAAGCCATACAGCAGGGCAGCGACCAGCAGGCTGCGGGCGAGGCTGAAGACGGCCGTGAGGGGGCTGGTGGCAGCTGCAATGGGGGAGCAGTGGCTGAGCCCCAGGGCCCCAGGCCACCCCCAGCCCTCGGAGAACTAGAGAGCTCCCAGTGTTCCCAAGGAAGAGGGCTTGGGGAGGGCGCGGGAGCGCCGACCGTGGGGCCCCTTACCTGTGCCCCCAAAGCCATGCATATCTATCTGTTCCAGCAGGTACATGAGGCAGGTGTTGACCTGGGGCAGGAGGCCCAGCAGGAAAACGAACGGGAAGCACAAAGTGAACACTGGCCGGGAGGGAACCGGAGACGGTCAGCCTGCTGGCCTCCCCGCAGCCGCCCCGGCACACACACCGCCCAGGCTCTGCCCCTGCCTCACCGGTGGCCACGTCTCGGGCACAGAAGAAGAAGGAGGCAGAGAAGAGTGTGAGGCCATAGAGAGAGACAGGCGGGAAGGGCTGCGCAGAGCCCAGGGCGTCCAGCAGCCAGATGAGCAGGCAGCAGATGCAGAAGTAGACGGGCCGGCTGTACGCGATCACCCAGTTGTGGCCCTGGGGAGTCAGCTGTGAGGAGTCAGGGCTCCCCACAGACCAGCCCCAGGCTCGGACCCCTACCCCGGTCCAAACTAGAGAGCCTGGCAGAGCAGGGGAGCCAGGGTGGGGTGGGGAAAGAGCCCTGCTCCACCATCCCCTACCCCCCTCCCTTTGGCTCTCAGCCCCTCACGGGGACTCCCGGTGTGAGCACGCTGCTCGATGGGGACTCACGTGCATGGGAGATGCAGCATCAGGCTGGACACTCTACGAAAGACAGGGTGACACTGGCACTGAGGACGGGGGTCTCCAGGAGGGTCAGGGGCCATGGCACCCATTCAGGCTTCACCACAGCATGGTCCTGTGTGACTGACTGGGGCAGAGCCCTGCCCGGTCCCATCCCAAGCCCCTCCCACCGGTCTTCTCATTTTTCTCCTTTCTTTCCATCTCCCCTAGGCCCCGAGAGCGGGAGTGGGTACCCTTGCTCCTGGGGCTTGCTAACTGCGCATGTGACTGCATGGTGCAGGCCGTGTGGGGAAGTAGCCGGGCAGTGCTGGGGTCAGGGGACACAGCCTGACCTTGAGCAGGGAGTACTGGCAGGAGGCGATGACCAGGCAGAACTGGAAGACCCAGATGTCAGTGAAGAAGCCCTTGAGCAGCAGCAGGTAGCCCAGGAAGGCGACCAGGCTGCTCAGGCCCACACCAAAGATGTTCTCCACCACACCCCGAGTCCTGTGGGGATAGCCGCGTCACCAGCCTGCCCACAGCATCCAGCCTCGCAGCTGGACAGCGCCCTCCTCTGCAGGCCCTTCTGGGAGCTGGGCCAGGCAGCAGCGGCCACAGCAGCTCCCCACCCCAGGCTCTGACAGCTAACTCAGGCAACAGCCCACTGGCACAGAGAGCCAGATGGAGAGGAAGCCAGGACCCAGGCCCTCTACAAGAGAACAAGAGTCATCCGGCTTTCTGGGCCTCAGAGTCCCTCTGAGAAATGGACAGTTTGCGGGTTTGTGTGGAGTGCATGCTTGATTTCAAACCAAATCTAACGCAAGTGCAAACAGGAGCAGCCGACAGGGAACCTTCTGTCCTGCGCAAGGATGAGGGAGCTTACTGCAGCCCACCCACAGGGCCCCCACCTACAGAGAGGGAACCCACAGATGTGTCCACCAGCGCCTCCCAGCAGTTGAGTCACCTGACAATACTACCCCCGCACGGTCTGGGGGGACCAAGGCGAGTAGACGGGCACTCACCGGTCCAGCAGGGCCAGCAGGGCGAGCCGCTCATAGCGCACGGAGGTCCAGCGGCCCGGAAGCAGCCAGTACTTGTAGCTGTGCTGGGCACGGGGCGGGGCTTCCTCCATCAGCGTCTGCTCCTGGGATTCGTGCAGGCAGTCCTGGTCCAGCAGGTCCAACTGCAGTCCCCACAGCCGCGGCCATCAGCCCCGCAACCCCCCAGCACAGCGGCCTGGCAGCCTGGCCAGCCACCTCCATCTGGCAGCCCTGTGGCCTTCCCTGGCTCCATCCCAGGGGCCTACAGCTCTCAGGTTCCAGTCCTGGATGTATCACTGCCAGGGGCTGCTGCAGCTAGCTCCTATGCCCGGCTGCCCCTCCCCAAGCACACACCTTGCCCTTCAGAACCCAGGCAGGACAAACACTTCCCTCCTGCCAGGCACAGAATCAGCACCGCCTACTACTAATGCTGGTACCACACAGCCTGGGTGGACCACATCACCTGCTTGGTCAACAAGCATTTTCAGGCCCCAGCTGGGAGCCAGGCCTCAGGCCAGGCTCAGGGGCCCCAGCGGGGAGAAGTGGCCATGAGCTATAGAAAGATGCTGAAGGCCCCAAGTGATGGCTACAAAGCAGCTAACCTGGGAAGGGGCAGGGCTCCTGGTACCAGTCAGGGTCTGTGGCCAGGTCCTGGGGGGTGGGGTTCACGGGAACATTTCTGAACCCCTCGGGGCATGGCCTCCGCAGCCATCACACTTCTGGTGGTCCCAGGATGGTCAGCATGGCCTTAGCACCGCAAGAGGGCAGGGAAGACCAGAAGTGGTCATGCCAGGACCGGGACAGAGCCCGTACCAAGCATAGGGACCAGCTGGCACAACTGACCCGCACTGTGGGCACCTGTCGTCCACGTGACCTAAAACCTGCTGCACAATGAGGAATATACTCCAACCACGAGGGCAGGAGAGATGGACACCAACCCCAAGCCTGCACTTCCTGGCCTGGCCTTCAGCCATCTGCTCACCGCCAGCCGGGTACCAGGGCCTGGATCAGCCACCTGCCCGCCGCCAGCACCCTGATGGTCCTCTCCCATGCTTCCTCACCTCCGGGATCTCCAGGGGCACCCGGCGCACCTGCATGCCCTGTAAGACCACAGGCCGGGGCTGCAGCAGGTTGTGGCCACCTGTGGCCTCAGGCACGTCAGCCGAGTGGAAGCTGGAGGAGTGAGACTGACGGTCCCTGCGGAGACAACACCAGGAGAGGCAGGCCACGGGTGGGTTCCGGAGCACGTGAGGCTGAGGCCAAGCCCAGGCAAGCAGGGCAGTGTGTCCCTAGCCAGGGGTTCCAGGGATAGCCACAGTGCCCCCTGGGAAGCCAGCCCTTGGCATCCTGGAAGCTTCCTGCTAGCAAGTGTCAGGTGCCTGAACCGCCAGGGGCCCTGGTTAGGTCCGCCCTTCCCTGCACACCACCCCCCGCAAACAAAGAAACCCTGGGGCTCCCAGCATGCTGCCCACCCCCAGCCCACTGACTCACCAGGCTCCGTTTGCTGCCTGCTCTGCCTGCTGCCCCACAGGGTTTTCATAGCCGCCTCCAGCCAGGCCAAAGGTGTAAGAGCGCCGCACACCTGGGGCAGGATCACAATGAGATTACGCTAGGGAACCCAAAGCGACATGGGCAACTAAAGAGGACCCTCATGCTGTGAAGCCCCTCATGATCACCCAGGCCCCAGGGACCATGAGCTGGCCAGGAAGACCACAGGCTCGGCCACTGACTCTAGGTTGGCCCTTAGTGGCCTTGTCTGCAAAGTGGGCAGTGAGAACTCGCCATGCCTGAGAGATGCCATGCAGACGTCAGACAAGGTGGGTGACACGCTGCCTGCAGGACTGCGGGCAGGGAGCACACAAACCACTGTCCACAGGGCAGGAGGGGCGGCCGGCACGGGGCAGGGCTCACCACTCTCGTCATAGAAGTAGTGCACGGCGCCCTCAGAGGTGTCGTCGAATGTGCAGGCTTCGTGCACACTGGCCCCAGCACGGGTGAGCAGCAGCGAGGAGGCGAAGTGCAGGGCGGAGGGCAGCGTCAGTGCACGCGAGTGCGAGGCGGCCCGGCCCCGCGGAGCCTCCTGCAGGCTGCTGGGGACGGAGGGGGCCGGGTCAGCACCACGCAGCGCCTGCCCACCTGCGGCTCGCCATGGCCCAGCTGGTGGGGGCTCACCTGGGGGGCGAGCCCATGACGGAGGCTGGTGGGGTGGGGTTGCTTCCGGCATTATGGCGCCGTCGGATGGCCTGTGCCCGCCTCACGCTGCTGGAGCGGCCCCGCTTGCCACTCTCCTCAGCTGTCCAAAGACAGGGCCCCGCCCAAGGGTGAGTGACAGCTGGGGAAGTGAGGGGTGGGCATCCCAGCACTGAGCTCCAGGTTCCAAACCCCCAGTCACTCAGCTGTTTGCTCCTTAATTTCCTCTCTAGAAATGAGGCAGATGAACGCAAACAAGAGGTGCCCTGGCAGGAACAGAAGCCTGGGTGCAAACCATGGCCCCGGAGCTCAGCCAGCGGCTACGGTGGCCTGGCAGACCACAGTACCCCGTCGCAAAGCTCACGGCAGCAGCGGCCCAAGGCGGACACTGGGCCGACTGGGTCCCCTTGCCTAGCCCGCAGCTCTGCCCCCTTGCCCCCACTCACCTCCCCCCACGGCGCCTTCCTCTTGTAGCTCCCCGCGCCAACCGGGCTGGTTGGCAGCAGGGCCCCTGCGGGCCTCGGCCGGCAGCTCAGCCGGCTCGCCGGCAGACAGCTCCAGCCCTGCCTGGGACTCCAGCTCTGCCTTGGAGCTGGCCAGGGGTGCTTTGAGGACGTCACCACCAGCTCCGTCCATGCTGAGCACGCGAGCATGGGTTTTGGCGCTGGCAGTACTGGGTGTCCGCTGAGTCCCATAAGGCCGCTTGGGGGGCACCGCCGTCCCCTCCTCAGCCCCATGAGGGGCCCGCCGCTTCCGGGGTGCCCCAGCTGCGCCCTGGGAACTCTCAGGAGAGCAGCAGGATGTGGAAGAGGAGCTGTCGGTACTGTAACGGCGCTGGGAGCGCAGGCTGGAGGCTGGGCTTAACCCACTGCCCTCGCTCGTGTCTTCGTCCTCAAAGAAGCTGCCGGCCTCTAGCAGGGGGTGCCGGGGCACTCGGCCCGGCGGGGAGTGTCTCCGCAAAGGTGGCCGCCGCTTGCTGGGCCTCAGCAGGGCCAGGTCCTTCGGCCGCACAACCAGGAGTGGCTCGGCAGGGCCTGGTGGCGTCCCAGCCCCAATGACCGTGTCAAAGGAGCGCAGTGTGTCATCGGAAGGGACCCCTGCATCGGGGGAGGCGGGCAGCTCAGCCTCGGAAGGTGGGTCCGTGTCGCTGCCCTCTGGGGCCTGCCCGCCTGGCGGACTGTCCAGGTGGGTGGAATTGGTCTTCTCGCTCTTGAAGCTGCTCAACGTCTCCCGGTCAGTACCACTGAAGCAGGAGTCGGAGGAGCCAGCTTTGCGAGGCGTGGGGTCACCTGAGCCTCGGCGGTGGAGGAGTTGGTAGCCACCACTGCCAGCAGCCCCCAGGCGCAGCTCCCGGCCGCTGCTGGTCCTTGCCAGGGCCCGGTCAGAGCGGGTCAGCGTCAGGAAGCTCTTGGTCAACTCCTGGCTCAGGCTCCCTTTCAGTAAGGGGCTCATGGGGGTGTCCGCCACGCTGCTCCCGCTCCATGGGGCTCCATCATCAGCCAGAGGGGACCGCTCTGAGGAGTCCGTGCTGGGCAGCGAGGGGTGCGGGACGGTCCCCGGGGGCATGTGGGGAGGGTCGCCAACTGCCAAGAGAGAGCCAGGGAGTGAGGGAAGCGATGGATTACTCTAGAACCTGCTGGCTACCACAAGGTCCCAGCCAGAACAGGGTGAGTAAGATGAAGCAAGAGCTGGGGTGTCACGTGCGTGTAAGACCCTGGGCTCCCCACCAAACCCACTCACTGAGCTTCTCCTGCGAGTTCAACTTGAGCATCTCCCGGTCAGCTGAGGTCACGGTCACGTTGTTGTTGCCCTGCTCGCGCACCAGCTCCTTGATGTCTGAAACCAGGAGGCCCGGCGGTGCTTCAGTACCCCCCCAAGCGCGCATGCGCCATCGCCGGCCCACACCCCAGCCCTGAGCAGCGGCTACCTTACCTCTGAGTGCTCCGGCATCCTCCATCCGGGGCAGCAACTCCTGGGCAAAGAGGGCAACAAGTGAGCTCAGGACGCGAGGGGTGGGGAGGGTAAGGCTAGGCTGCTGTCACCTGTCACTCACCGACACCTGGTTGAAGCCGAAGATGGAATGCTGGGAACTGCAGCGGACCGGCGGCGTGGAACTCACTTTCCGAAACACAGTCATCTCCACTCCAGGGTCCCTGGCAGCAGCAGAGAGCTGCAGCTTTGGAACCTCCATCTCCGCCTTATACCTCACTTCCCAGCAGCCTGAGCACCGGTCCCTCCCACAGGGCCCCGTCCCGGTCCACCTACCGAGGCGGACTGCTGTCTCCCTGGGCGGCTTCCTCCTCAGGCTCCCCGGCTGTGGAGTTGTGTTTTTCCACAATCTCGCCCTGGTCGAACATGGCGTGCAGCCGGTAATTCACCGTTTTGATGGTGGCGAAGATGACACCCACCACGAGGCAGTACACGCCGGCAACGATCAGGCTGGGGGGCAGGACCTGCAGGGAGACCACGGGTCAGGTCCCTGCCAAGCAGTCCTGCCCGGGCAGGAATGCACCTGCCCGCGCCATCGACCATCACGGCCGGACTCACGGGGGGGCTGCGTTCAAGGTCAGCCCACCCAGGAGATGGGAGGGCAGGGTCCCCGCTGCACACAGCCGCCCGGGGTTACAGGTGGCGGCCGGGCCGCGGCGGCCTCTCACCATGTACAGCAGGAAGGGGAACGTGAGCAGGAAGATCCACACGTAGAGATGGAAGCAGTTGGAGAAGGTGCTCTGGTGCGGGTCGAAGAACCAGCCGCCGGTGAGTGAGGCCCACACCCCCTGGCGCAGGATCTGCAGCACCTGAGACCCCATGGCCCCGCAGCTGCTGCCCCACGCCCGGGACCCTCATGGGGGCGGCCCCCGGCCCATGCCCCGCCTGGCGCCCGAGGGCCCCGGGGCTTGGCCTGGGCGCTCACGCCATGGCCTCCCCCGTCCAAGGCGGGGGAGCAGCGGCAGCTCGGCGGGGCGAGGGTGCGGGCCCGGCTCAAGAGGACGGGGCGCGGGGCTGCGGCCGCATCAGGGGCGGGGTCCGGGCCCGCACCCCTGGCCCAGCAAGGTTCCGAGGGACCCAGTCGGCAGGCGGGCGCGGGGCACGGGCCGGCCACCCGTTGGCGGCATCCAGAGGTGGGCGTGGGGCAGTGGGAGCGACGGGGTCCCTGGGCTGCGGACCGGGGGAGGACAGTCCCGGGATCCTGAAGTCCACTTCCGGGGTCGCAGGTCACCCGCTAGGGGCTCCGTGCCGGTGCCGGCCAGGAGGAGGGAGGGGAGGCCGGAAGACGGAGCCGCGAGCCTCCAACCTGCGGCGGCGCATGCGCCCGGTGGACCTAACCAGGACCCGGAAAAGGGGGAAAAAAAAAAAAATACTGCTAGTAAGAGTGCGCAAGCGCAGAGCGCAGGCTGGAAAGGAGGGCGGGGCGCGGAGATGCGGAAGTGCCTTTTGCGCGTGCGCGGAATCCAAATCCAAGGTGTGAAAAGGGAGAGGTGTTTGTGCGCATGCGTACATCTAGCTTGGCCGCCCCGTCCCCCTGGCTCCGCCCCTCCTGAGGACCACCCCTCCACGACGTCACGAGCATCGCCTTTTCCCCCGAGCGGCCTCCCCTTCCGGGCTGGCGCTCAGACCTAGGGTGTCGAGATCGACTCTCCGGAACAGGCAGAAATAGTCGAGAGAGAGCGTCGTCGCTCTTAAAGGGACAGATGCAAAACAAGACGGGCCCAAAGTGGCCAGCGGTTGCTGACGACTCAGCCATTCTGAATGCAATCCCGGGAAGGGGCGGAGGGTTGGAGATGCAGACAGGTGTCTGGAGAGAGGACGTGAAGCGGGAACGAGGAAAGCCGAGGCCACCTTGTCCGAGATGGGTAGGCGCGGCCGGTTGCGTGCCTGCTCCCGCCTTCCCCATCTCCATCCCCGCTAGTCGTCTCTGTGTAAGGAGCGCAGCGCGGAGCGACGCAGCTCCCCAGGCGGGACCAGGCCTGGGCTCGCACGCACCCTGCGCAGCGGCCGACCACCGTGCAGCGATGGGGTCCCAGGCCGCCCCGGAGCCCGCCTCACCCCTGGGAACTCCCCAGCCCGGCCGGAGCCTCGGGGAGGGGAGCGGTGCCTCCCGCCCGCGTCATCTGATGCTGTTTCCTGCAGGAGGGAGAAGAGCGGAAAAAAGTGAAACTCCACCCTCCACCTCTGCCGCCCGCCCCCGGGCAAAGTACAAAGGGAGGAGGAAGAAGGAGCCCCGTCCGGGCCGAAAAGGAGTCAGCCGGGCCGTGAGGGACGCTGCCCGCCGCTTCCCGAAGCCGCAACAGCCACAGCCAAGTCCCCGCGCTGCGCCCGGCCGGCCCCAGCTCGCCCTCAGCGGGCGCTGGACAGGACTGCTCCGGGGACCGAGGGACGCTCCGGCGGACGGCCCCTGCCTGCAGGCCAGCCATGGTGAGGCGCCGGAGGCGCGGGGCGCCCACCCCTCCAGCCTGACCACGCCGCCCCGCGCGCCCTGGGCGCACGCAGCCCGAGATGCGGGGGGCCGGGAGGAGGCGACACTCCTGGCTCCCCAGAGAGGTGTGGGTCTGGGGCTGAGGACTAGGGCCTCGTCGGCCAGCCAGCAGGGGTGGGGACCACGGGGCACCGGCCCCCGGCCATGGAGCCCCTCAAGAACCTCTTCCTCAAGAGCCCTCTGGGGTCGTGGAACGGTGGCGGCGGGGGCGGAGGAGGGGGCGGCAGCGGCGCCGGCGGAGGTGGCCGACCCGAGGGGTCCCCGAAGCCGGCGGCCTATGCCAACCCCGTGTGGACAGCCCTGTTTGACTACGAGCCCAGCGGGCAGGACGAGCTGGCCCTACGGAAGGGCGACCGTGTGGAGGTGCTATCCCGGGACGCAGCCATCTCGGGCGACGAGGGCTGGTGGGCGGGCCAGGTGGGCGGCCAGGTGGGCATCTTCCCATCCAACTATGTGTCAAGGGGTGGCGGCCCGCCCCCTTGCGAAGTGGCCAGCTTCCAGGAGCTGCGGCTGGAGGAGGTGATTGGCATCGGCGGCTTTGGCAAGGTCTACCGCGGCAGCTGGCGGGGTGAGCTGGTGGCGGTGAAGGCGGCCCGCCAGGACCCCGACGAGGACATCAGCGTGACGGCTGAGAGCGTCCGCCAGGAGGCTCGGCTCTTCGCCATGCTGGCGCACCCCAATATCATTGCCCTCAAGGCCGTGTGCCTGGAGGAGCCCCACTTGTGCCTGGTGATGGAATACGCCGCCGGTGGGCCCCTCAGCCGCGCCCTGGCTGGCCGGCGCGTGCCCCCCCACGTGCTGGTCAACTGGGCCGTGCAGATCGCCCGCGGGATGCACTACCTGCACTGCGAGGCCCTGGTGCCTGTCATCCACCGCGACCTCAAATCCAACAACAGTGAGTTCATTGGGCTGGCGGGGGACGCTGGGCAGGGTGTATGTGTGTCTGTCAAAACTGGGGCACTCCCCTCATCCCCCCACTACCCCGTTCATGCTGGCTAGCCATCTGCAGGCCTGTGGGAGGCCTAGGTGACTGCAGGGATGCCCGTAGGCCCCAGGCAGGTGGGCAAGGCCTGCCCAGGAACCCAGTGGGATCCTTGATCCCAGCCAGTGGACTGGGCGTGTCCCCCTGCCCATGTAGGGTGCATCTGCAACATCCAGAAGGGAGAGCCCCCTCTTCCACCTGCTACGTGACCTCTAGCGGGTCAGTTCAGCTCCCGGCCCCAGTGGCAGCCTGCGTGAGAAGGGAAAGGGCACTGGCTTCATGTGCCAGCCCACAGGCCCCCTGGCTGTCCATAGGCACACCTGCCTACTGCTTCACTGAGGAAGGGCCTTACCTGGAACCTGCGTGCCGGGCAAGGGGCTGCCCATCAGGGGCCCCAGGCTCTGCAGTAACAGGTTCACAGAACCTGAGGCTGTGAGCTCCGCTGTGGGCCAGGCCACGGCCGGCAATGCTTAGGGAGGGAGCGAAGCCCTGCTGGAGCCTCAGACATGGGATGCAGAGCACTGGGAGACGCAAGGAGGCGGGGGCTGTGGAGGGTCCCTGGCAAGGGATGAGAGGCCCTGATGAGGGGTCAGCATTTATATTATGAGCTGACCGTGACCAGAGCAACAAGATCAGTGACAGCCAAGTCCCTTCCAAAATTGCTCTCATCTGTCAGGTACAGCAGCTAGCTCCTCACTTCTCTGCTTCACCCCCAGTGTCCCCCACAACCCAAGCCATCTTGGGACCCCCACTCCTAGCCCGAGGGGGATTCCCCGAAGGCCCCGGGGGAGGAGACTCCCGTCTTCTGTTTTTCCTCTGGTTTTCTTTCCAGAAAAAAATGGAACAATAGCCCAGGCCCCTGCTCCCCACCCTCCGCACTGCTTCCTGTGCTTCCTGCTGCCCCTGGGCCGGCTTCCTGCCCCTGCCCCAGCCCCAGCTCCCTCCCAGGCCCAGCTGCCTGCTGGGAGGAAAGAGCAGGGGGAGGCGGGTGGGGGTACAGGAGAGGAGGAGGCAGGGATTGCGCCCTAGTCCCCTGCTTCCTGCGTGGAATCTGGGTAGCAGTGGTGGAACAGGGCAAGCAAGGTGCCCTTGGGCCCTGGAACCCAGCAACCAGCCTCACAGACCCCAGTCCTGGGCCCGAAGTTGCTATCTGTGGGATTGGGGCGGCGGGTGGGGGGGGAGTCCCTGGGTTGGGGGGTATCACAGGCAGAAAACAATGGCGTGATTTTCCTGGACAATGGGGGCCTTGTGAGAATGCCTGGCGGGGAGAGGAGGGGGGAATTCTCCAGGCCCACGAGTCACAGGACTGACCAGCCAGCCCTGCCTGGGCCTGGCCTCCCCAAAGGATACCCCCTCCCAGCTGGAGGACCCAGCCCAGGCCTCCCCAAAAGGAGAAGTAGGGACCAGGGCCGGGAAGTAGACAGGCAGGAGCTCCCAGGCCACTCCCAAGCCCTGTAGAGGGCGGTGGTGGCAGGGAGCCCAGTGGCCGGGGTCTCTTTGAGGAGCCTAGGGGGCAAGGTGCCTCAAGACTCCCCCTGCCCCACAAGCCTGTAGCTTCTCCTGCCCTTGCTGCCTCCTCTGGCTGACCCCTTGATTTCCCGTACCAGAATGGCAACTGGGGTTGGCACAGTCCAGACCCAGGCAGGTGGGCAGTGGAGAAGTGGCACAGGATGCAGTGTGAAGCTGAGGTGTAGCAGGTGTCCAGGGGGAAGGCCACGGCCACAGAGCCAGCCTGAGCCTTCAGGGACCTCAGCATCGCTAGCTGGAAGAGAGGGAAAGCACCTCCCAGCTGTGGGGTCCCACAGGTGGTGAGAGCTGGGACTGGGAAGAGCCGCCAGTGCCTGCCGCTCCACCCAGCTGTGCCCAGCTGGGAGCCACGGTCAGCGGGAAAGGGCTGTGCAGCCATGCCAGGGCCCCCACGCGGCATGGGGGCTGAGCTGGTGGCAGGGTCAGAGGTTGACTTCAGGCCCTAGGTTGCTGCCTCCTCTGAGAAGTCCTTGATAGTGTCGCCTCTGCCGCGCCCAGCACAGCGCTGCCAGGCCAGGCAGGCGAGCCAGGGGCACTTGACTCAGAGTCCACTGTGGGCAATGCCATTGGCTCACCTTTGCCCCTTGCATTCTTCACAGAGTCTGGGGACCCCCCCCCGGGAGGCAGGGGTGTCAAAGCTGTGAGCCCCTCCTCAGTCTGGCCCTTCCTCATGGCTACTTGGGGACCCTCTGCAAAAGTGTCCCAGCATTATTCTGTTTGCCTATTGGGGAGGCAGAGAGAAATTTCCTGTTGTTCTCCCTGAAGGCCTGCAATGGAGCAAGCCAGGGCCAGGCCAAGGCCAGGAATGTGGGTGCCAGGCTGAGCTGGCTCACCTGCTGGCTCCCAGGGCCTGCCTGCTTCAGGCCTCTTCCCCGGGGCTCTCGGCATGGGATGCGGCTGCCTGGGCCTGTAGAAAAAGGCGCAGCACCATGGCTGGGGTCTGATACCACCAGGGCGAGTTCTGGGCCACACACCTCCCTGCCCGTAGCACACGTGGTGTCGTCATCGTTGCCTGGTAGGGCCACTCTGTCCTTCACTTCCCTTACTGTTCATGACGAGAATTCCAGCAGCTTTGCCTCACGGTCAGGAGTACCTGTGTGGGCCTCCGCATCGCTGGCGGCAGGTGGAGGCGCCCAGGCCTGTGGGCTTCCCCAGCCCTCCCTCCACCTGACCCTGGAGCACCGCGTCTTTCCCATAGTTCTGCTGCTGCAGCCCATTGAGGGTGATGACATGGAGCATAAGACCCTGAAGATCACCGACTTCGGCTTGGCCCGGGAGTGGCACAAAACCACACAGATGAGCGCCGCGGGCACTTACGCCTGGATGGCCCCCGAGGTTATCAAGGCCTCCACCTTTTCCAAGGGCAGCGATGTCTGGAGGTGTGGCTGGGGCTGGGGGCAGGGACCGCGGTCGCTAGGGGTAAAGCAGCAACAGGTATCAAAGCGGAGAGACACGGACCTTTTTTGTCTCCCCTACAGCTTCGGGGTGCTACTGTGGGAACTGCTGACCGGAGAAGTGCCCTACCGTGGCATCGACTGTCTGGCCGTGGCTTATGGCGTGGCAGTCAATAAACTCACCCTGCCCATCCCATCCACCTGCCCGGAGCCCTTTGCACAGCTCATGGCTGGTAAGAAAATGGGGGGTGACCAGGTGAGGGGACAGAGCTTCCTGGCCCAGGACCTTATCCACTCAAACTTTGCCTTCTGTCTGCTGCCCCATCCCCGCCATTCCCACAGACTGCTGGGCGCAGGATCCGCACCGCAGACCCGACTTCGCGTCCATCTTGCAGCAGTTAGAAGCACTGGAGGCGCAGGTCCTGCGTGAGATGCCGCGGGACTCATTCCATTCCATGCAGGAAGGCTGGAAACGCGAGATCCAGGGTCTCTTCGACGAGCTACGGGCCAAGGAAAAGGTGCGGGCGGGGGAGGTGAAGACGCCAGCATTGGGAGGAGGATGGTCGCCGGGTAGGGTGCGGGCGCCAGGCTGACCCCCAGCGCCCTGGCTCCTCCCGAGCGCAGGAACTCCTGAGCCGCGAGGAGGAGCTGACGCGCGCGGCGCGCGAGCAGCGGTCCCAGGCCGAGCAGCTGCGGCGGCGCGAGCACCTGCTGGCCCAGTGGGAGCTGGAAGTGTTCGAGCGCGAGCTGACGCTGCTGCTGCAGCAGGTGGACCGGGAGCGGCCGCACGTGCGTCGCCGCCGCGGCACCTTCAAGCGCAGCAAGCTCCGCGCGCGCGACGGCGGCGAGCGCATCAGCATGCCCCTCGGTAAGGGGAGGGACCCCGCGCGGGCCGCCCTGCGGTTGGCTGAGGCAGGCGGGGGGCGGGCCCAGGAGTGGGTTTTTCTTTTTTTTTTTCTTGTCCCTGGGTAGAAGCATTTGCCTGGCGGCCGGGGAGGGGTGGGGCTTGTGAATGTTATGGGACCCCGTAGGGGACGCGGGGCACAGGTGAGGGGAGTGGGGTCCCCGGCAGGTGGCCCGTGGGACCCTGGAAGGTCCTGCAGGGTGGGGAGCTGGCCCCAGTCACACAGCTGTCCCAGGTGGGGCACCTGACTGTCCTTCACTGCAGTCAGGCACTTATTCCCCACCCCAAATGCAGACTTCAAGCATCGCATTACTGTGCAGGCCTCGCCCGGCCTGGACCGGAGGAAAAATGTCTTCGAGGTTGGAGCTGGGGATTCTCCCACCTTCCCCCGCTTCCGGGCAATCCAGTGTAAGAACCGCCCCCTCCCCGGTCCCCTTCCCTCCCGCAGCTTCTTGTTGGCTCGGATCCCACAGCTGCCGCCGCTTGTTGCCCTGGCTTCCCATGTGGGCTGCTGATTTCAGGTTCCCAAACCACGTTTATTTTACTTAGTTTTTTTTTTTTTCAATCAGTTACTTGTATGACTCATTTTCCTGGTTTGAGTTAACATGAACTCATTTGTAGCTGTATTCTATCGGGTAGGGAGTGCTAACTTCAGTCTTCTTTATTTGCCAAACACTGAAAGCATGTCTAGATTGAGTCTCCACCCAGAACTGCAGCGGGCTTGGGCCAGGCCTGCAGCTCCATGAGCCTGTCCCGGGGATGGCAGGAACCAGCAGCCAGCACCTGCTACTTCCAGGGGACAGCAGGAAGCTGAGTCAGGAACATGAGCCAGAACTCAAACCCAGGCTCTCAGAGACGGGCTGGGGACATGCAAACTCGTGTCTTAACCGCCTGGACCTGTGCCTGCCCAGTGAGAATAAAGTTACTGGGCTTACACAGCCAAATGACGAAGCCAGAATTCCAAACCAGCCCATTGCTGCCCACATTTGTGCTAAGTTCTAAGCAGCGAAGGTCATGGTGTCCCCAGAACCCCAAATGCACCAAGAGCCCAGCCTGTCACGGTGGGGGGTCGCACTGACCTCAGCTTCCCACCCCCCCTTCCCCAGTGGAGCCTGCAGAGCCGGGCCAGGCTTGGGGCCGCCAGTCCCCCCGACGTCTAGAGGACTCCAGCAACGGTGAGAGGCGAGCCTGCTGGGCCTGGGGGCCAGGTTCTCCCAAGCCCGGAGAAGCCCAGAACGGGAGGTGAGTGCCTGAGCTGCCCCCCTCAGCCAGCCCTGTATCATCTGCCGCCCCAAGACCCCGCAGTTCACAAAGCACCGCCCCCCGCCACAGGAGGAGGTCACGCGTGGACGAAGCGACGTGGTACCTGGATTCGGACGACTCCTCTCCCTCAGGCTCTCCTTCCATACCCCCGACACCCAACGGTAAGTGGCCTGCCGTGCAGCACCTGCCCTGCAAGCGTTGGGCTGCTCCCGGATCCCAGTCCCCGTCACCTCCAGCGTAAGGCGCCTGCAGCAGCAGTACCAGCAGCTAGCGCTTGTCTCCCACCCACCAGGAAGTCTGTGAGGAGGAACTTTGGTCAAGAAGGGGGCACTGAGGCCTAGAGAGGTTCAGTGGTCAGCTGGAGGCCACCCAGAAGACAGAGCCCGCAACCCCACTGGCTGCACCCATGTGCGCTCCAGCAGTCACTCGTTTGAGGAATAGAGGGCCAAGGGAATTGGGTTCTCGCTTTCCAGAATGTTCCAGAATGCCTCAGGCCACAGAACCCATGCACAGCTTAAGGTGCTGGTCAGCAGGCCCTGTCTCGCACCCCTGGGCTTTGCCCTTCCTGGGGCCTGAGCTCCATCCTTCTCCAGCTGCCCCCATCCCTTCCCTGAAAGGATGCCATGTCCCTGCCCCAGCTCAAGCCTTGGAGAGCCACAGCCTGCTGGAGCTGTGTGTCCCCAGCCCACGCCATGCCTCGGTCACGCGGGCCCAATCACACCTGCACACCATCTGACCAGGCTCTGCCTGCCCATAAGACCCCTGTGGGTAACTCCAGGCTTGTCCCTGAGTCAAGTGCGGTGCCCACGTGACCTTGAACAAGCCACTCCTACCCGGATGCCAAGCCTCGGGCCACTGACCACACGAGTGTCCTCTCTGCCTCCCCTCCCCTCACTGGGAGTGACCAAGCCTCGGCCAGCACAGGAAGGACAGTGAGGAGCCCGTGGGGCTGTAGGAGCTTGCGTTAGATACGTACCGGTGCCTTCGGTGTATCCCCTCCTAACTTAATGAGGAGGCTGACCCTGGAAGGAAGGAAGGGAGGCAGGTGGTAGTCAGCTGAGGCCCCTGCACATCACAAGCAGGTGCAGGGAAATCTGGGACGGCTTCACGGAGGAGATGATCTCTTCGATGGCAAGTAAGAGGTGACAGGAGAGGTGAGGGCTGAGCTGCACCCAGGAGGGCAGGCCTGGCATCGCTCAGAGCCAGAGGCTCAGGGAGCGCGTGTCTGCAGAACCAATGAGTGAATTGATCCAGAAAAGCCAGGCAGGAGCCCATCCCGGGAGGGCCTAGGTGGGATGGGGAGTGTTCCGGCCAAGGCCCATTGTAGCAGGCAGGCGTCCACTGCGCCTAGCCCAGGAAGCTGGACTTGGCACCGGCGGCAGGGGACAGACAGCACGGGGGGTGGTGTCCAGAGCAGAGTGTGGGGGGCAGTGGGCAGAGCACGGGTGTGGGAAGTAGCACAGGCTTGAACCGGCCTGAGGCTGCAGCAGCTTCCCCCAACCCGAGGCTTAGAGGCAGGACACGCCGATGCCCCTTTCGCCTCATGCGGGGCTCTGGACCCCAACATCCTGCCCTCTTCCAACCCTCAGCTTCGCTCCACCACTGGAGTGAAGGGTGGGTAGGCAGTGAGCCCAGAGCAGTCGGGGGGCCCGCCTAACCCCACTAGCCTGGCAGCCTCCTCTTTATAGCCCCCCCATGCAAGGCCACCTGGCAGCTTTGCCCCTGCTGGCGCCCCCCTACCCGCCCCAAAGGATGTGTGTGTGAATGGGGGAAAACTCAGTAGTGCCAACAAGGTTAGCTGCTGGTAGCCAATGGAACGGGGCCCCAGCCCAAAACCCCTGAGGGAGGGGGTCTCCTAGGCTCGCACTGGTTCCAGCCTCATTGTGCCACCCTGCCTGCAGGTAACCCCCGGCGGCCAAGCCCAGAGCCTGAGGAGCCCCGGAGGCCCAGCCCTGGCGAGCGTAGCAGCAGCTCCGCTACGCCCAAGCTCATCCAACGTGCACTCCTGCGCGGCACGGCCCTGCTTGCCTCACTGGGCCTTGGCCGCGACCTGCAGCCGCCCACCCCAACTTCAGGGGGCATGGGCCGCGAGCGCGGGGAGACCCCGCCAGCACCCCCTGCGCCAGCGCCTGCACCCAACCCCGCCACCGAGCCACCTGCCTCCCCACTCACCCGCCTTTCCCCCAAAACACCCACCACCACACCTCTGCTGCTGGACCTGGCCATACCTGCTGGCCAGCCCTCAGCCAAAAGCCCCCGCCGTGAGGAAACACGTGGTGAGTGTCCGGGGTGGGAGAGGGGAGGCCAGTTTTCCATCCAGGTTAGCAGCAGCGGCCAGAGCCTGGGGAGCATGGGCAGTCCCTTGAGGTCTGCGGGTGCCTCAACAGCCTCCATCCTGCTGCTAGAGAGAGATCCCATCTGTTTGGCTCCCCAGATGGCAGGAGCAGCCAGGGATGGGCCCAGTGGGAGCCAGGAGCTTCATCCGGGTCTCCCATGTGGGTGCGGGAGCCCAAGCACTTGGGCCATCCTCAGATGCTTTCGCAAGCCATAAGCAGGGAGCTGGACGGGAAGTGGAACAGCCGGGACATGAACCTGCGCCCACATGGGATGCTAACACCTTGGACTGTGGCTATTTTCAATGACAGCAGTCAACAGTTCAGTGGAGGGACCCAGGGCTCCCCCACTAGTGGCAGCTGTGGGACCCCAGCCCAGGCCCTTCTGCTCCCCGGTCTTTGAGGTAGTTTAGTCAGTGTACCCCAGAGCCTACAGATCTGTAGGACCCAGGAGTGGCGTTAACTGCCGTGCAGAGAAATGGCCTGGGAGTGGGTGGCCCAAGGCCGTGGAGACCCCCTGACCCTGTGCCTCTCCCCCATCTCACAGGAGGCACCGTGTCACCTCCACCCGGGATGTCACGCTCTGCCCCTGGAACCCCGGGCACACCGCGCTCCCCGCCCCTGGGGCTCATCGGCCGACCCCGCCCATCGCCCCTTCGCAGTCGCATTGACCCCTGGAGCTTTGTGTCTGCTGGGCCACGGCCCTCACCTCTGCCCTCACCACAGCCTGCGCCCCGGCGGGCACCTTGGACCTTGTTCCCGGACTCAGACCCCTTCTGGGACTCCCCGCCTGCCAACCCCTTCCAGGGGAGACCCCAGGACTGCAGAGCACAGACCAAAGACATGGGTGCCCAGGCTCCATGGACACCTGAGGCAGGGCCCTAACCCCCAGCTGGGCTGTCTGGAAGAGCCGCCACATACACTGGAACAGGAGCCCCCACCCCGCCTCGCCCTGGGGGGCAGAAACACTACACTGCACAGGAAGCCTTCACACTGGAGGGGGGCCTGCACCCCCCACACCTGCCACCCGTCGGTCTCCCCCCACCCCACTGTCCCGACGGACCTGCCCCACTGGGGCCTGACACTGTACCCCACTGGTTGGGACGACCAGAGCCTGTCTCAGGGAATTGCCCTCAAGGGTGGTGCCAGGGAGAGGGGCCGGCCTCCGTGGGCACCAGTTCTTTGGACCAAGTCCTATAGCATGGCCCTTGCCCTGGGCACCTTCTGGGTGCCTTTCTACACCCCGGCCAGGCTAGGGCCTTCACCTCGGGATCCAATGAAGCCAAATAAACTTGGAAGCTGTCTCCCAAATGCAGCCTGGTATCCGGCCTTTGCAGAGCCCACTGGGACCTACAGCTCCGTCAGCTACCAAGGCCCCTCTCAGTCTGTGACAGCCACACACCTTGGCCTCCCCCGCCGTCTTGCTGGGCACCCACTGCCCGTCCCCTCAGTAGCTGCAGTTTCCTGCTGAGTTTCCCTGTATCGCCAGCAGACCATGCCCAGGGCTGGGAGGGGTTCCTCCTGGCCCCCAAGACCAACAGGGTGGGGATGGGTCTGGGGAAACGGTCCTTGACAGTGCCACCTGTCAGGCCCTCTGAGCCCAGGCCATAGCAACCTAGTTGGGATGCCAGGCCGTGCTGGTCCTCTAAGGCCTGTGCCCCTGCCCTCCCCACACCGTAGCCAGACATTTGCCCTGTTCCCCCACACTCCAAGTTCTCCTGGCCCCAACCAGCCTCTGCATCCCCAGACGAGCTGTCTCCTCCCTCCCAGGGAGATGTCCCTGGCTGAATCACCTGCCCCTTCCCCGGGGGCCTTCCCAAGTGTGGTTTGCCCTGTTTCACTCAGGGAAGGAGGGCCCATGCTCTCCCCCACTGTGCCCCTCACAACTGAGGCTTGTTCACCAAACAGGCGTGGCCAAGTGACTCAGGCGACCGTAGGTGTGAAGCCCTCCCAGAGCTGGCTTCCTGGCTGTGGGGAACCCGACAGCCAAGGTTTCAGGCACAGACACTGGCTGAGTCCCCTCCGCCCACACAGCATCTCCTCCTGGCCCCTCCCAGACGTGTGCACCTCCGCCAGAGCAGCCGGCTCTCACAGCGATCCCCGGCTCCTTCAGCACCATGGGCTGGCTGAGGCCCTGGGCCCGCTACTGGTTCCTGCTCGTGGCCCACCTGCTGGCCCTGGGCCTTGGGGCGCTGGTGCTGCAGGCGCTGGAGGGGCCACCAGCCCTGCGGCTGCAGACCAAGCTCAGGGCTGCACTGGCTGCCTTCCAGGCGGAACACAGGGCCTGCCTGCCACCAGGAGCCCTGGAGGAGCTGCTGGACACCGCCCTGAGAGCCCAGGCTCATGGCGTCTCCAACCTGGGTGACGGCCCGGAGGCCAGCAGCTGGGACCTGCCCTCAGCCCTGCTCTTTGTCACCAGCATCCTCACCACCACTGGTAAGGCCACCAGGCGTCCGCCAGCAGCTGGGTGTCCCCGGGTCCCTGTGGACATAGCCCTTCCTCCTGGGCTCCAGAGCCCCAGAGCAAGCCCAACCCGCAGACGGGAGGCTCCCCACACCAACACACCCCAACTGGTGCCTCCACTTCAGCTGCCAGCAGGGGTGCGGCTTTCCCAGCCCCACCCACAGACACCCTGGGAGAGGCCAAAGACAAGGAGGGAGCACAAGCAAGAGCAACTCCAGAAGGTTCCAGAAGGTTTCTGGAGGGGCAGGCGTCATGGGGGTGGCCACGTCTGGAGATGCTCGCATCCCGTGTTGGAGGGGCCAGTCGATCCGACTGCTCTGCTTCCGCTCCAGCTCCCTGCTGAGGCACCTTGGCAGCGGCAAGCAGTTGGGCCCCTGCCAGTTGTGTGGGAGACCAGGATGGTCTCCGACCCTGACTACTGGGTGGGCAGGGGGCATTTGGGCAGTCAACCAGTGGTGGGAACATCTCTCCATGTCAAATCTGCCTTTTTAAATGTTTATAGCAGACGCAATTAAAAGTTTATTTTGGTGCAAGAATATTTTAAAATGCATGTATAGGGTTTTTTTTTCCTTTTCATAGTGCACATTTCCATGAACTTTTTGAAGATCCCTGATAAGGCAGGATGGGTTCCTGGCTGGGGAGCAGCTTGGGAGTCCAAGGAGAGGGGGGGAGCACAGAGCAGGACCACCGATCTGAGAGAAGGAGGGCTCCCCAGGAGGAGCCCCCGATGAGCCGTTAGCCCAGGTAGAGGAGGGCAGAGAGAAGGGCCTACAGAAAGCTGTGCTTCCAGTTGACTTATTGATTGATTTAACAGGAAACGTTACACAGAAGCCTCTTCCATCCGCCAACTCGCTCCCTAGATGGCTGGGCCAGGCTGAAGCTGGGAGCCAGGAGCTTCCTGCAGGTCTCCCTCATAGGTGGGCAGGGGCCCAAACCCTTGGGCCATCCTCTTTCCCAGTAGCATCAGCAGGAGGCTGGATGGCAAGTGGAGCAGCCGGGGCTTGAACCAGCACCTACGTGTTCTAAATATTTGTAAAGTGGCATTTCTGTTCCAAGCTCTCCTGACCGAGCCTGAGTCCCGTTAAAGCCTGCCTTTGGCCCCGGTGCCTGCTTGCTCATCCCACTCCGGTTCATGCTACATCCTCTTGTGCCACAGCTGGCTCCTGTGGGCACTGCAGTTGGCAGCCTCCAGACCAGCCGATCCTGTTCTCCCATGCACCCTGCCTGCCCTTGCACACGCAGCTCCAGCCCCCAATGCCCTCTCTCCCATGAGGGGCTCCATCTGCCAGGATCGACCCTGCGTCCCTGGGCAGCACACAGCTGGGCATCAACACACCTTTGGGGGTTAGAAAAGAGTGTGTGACCTCTGCCCAGTTGTGGTCTCGGAAGTGCCGGTCATGGGCAGAGCTGAAGGGTCTCTCTGGAAGGTCGCACCTGCCACTGAGGCCTGGGGGTGGGGCAGTTCTTTGAATCCTTTCATTTTCCAGAATGAGTGGTCCAAGAGGTGTTTTAAACTCTGGCCACTAGGGGGCAGCCTCCCACCTGGGCCGGGAAGCAGAGACCCCACCAGCTCTCTTCCTCCTGCAGGTTATGGCAGTCTGGCTCCCCTGTCCGCGGGTGGAAAGGTCTTCTGTGTGGTCTACGCCGCCCTGGGGCTGCCAGCCTGCCTAGCCCTGGCGGCTGCCCTGCGCCGGGGCCTGCTGCCCACACTCAACCGCCTGGGGGCCTGGGTGGTGGTCCCCTGGCAGCTGGCCCAGGCCAGGGCTGCACTTCTGCGGGCAGCTGCCCTGGGCCTGCTGGTGGTGACCACCTTCGTGCTGCTGCCGGCCG
The DNA here is from genome assembly GCF_030435755.1 of Ochotona princeps. Classification (NCBI taxonomy): domain Eukaryota; kingdom Metazoa; phylum Chordata; class Mammalia; order Lagomorpha; family Ochotonidae; genus Ochotona; species Ochotona princeps. The sequence continues at coordinate 4,943,170 of NC_080835.1, forward strand.
TGGTGCTGTGGGCAGTGCAGGGCGACTGCAGCCTGCTAGAGGCCGTGTACTTCTGCTTCAGCTCACTCAGCACCATTGGCCTGGGGGACTTGCTGCCTGCTGGCGGCCGCAACCTGCACCCAGCCGTGTACCACCTAGGCCAGCTAGCACTCCTCGGTGAGTCCCAGGAGCCACTCACTGGGGCTGGGTGGTGTCAGATGGGCGGTCATGTGCCTGGGGGTCGGGGCGTGGACATGGTGACCAGCACCCCTACACCCAAGAGCTACCCTGGCCACCTTTCCTCCCCAGGTTACTTGCTCCTGGGGCTCCTGGCTATGCTGCTGGCCGTGGAGACCTTCTTGGAACTGCCCCAGGTCCGGGCCATGGTGGAGTTCTTTGCGTGCAGTGATTCTCGGACGCTTGAAGACCAAGGCAGCATCCTGGGCCAGGACGAACTGGCTCTGGGCACCCGGGCGGGCGCGGCCCCGCCAGCCTCAGTGCAGGCCCCAGCATGCGGACAGGTGTCCCAGGACCAGGCAGCTCCTTGAAGGCGCTGGGGGGGCGGGGTCGGGCGTCAGTCCCAGGAGGAGGGAATAAAACAGGCTAGGACTCAGAAGTGTTTTCGCAACTTCTTTGGAAAGGCGACTCCCCCAAGCCCGGCCTCGGCGGGTGTCTGCAAACCACCCAGCGGGCACAGCCGCGGCACCGCCCTGCTACGTCTGTCCACCACACCACGCTGTCCTGGGCCGGCGAGGCACTTCTACCACTTCTAGAGGTGCAACCGCTCCTCGTGCTGGGGGGGCGGAGGGCGCAAGGCCACAGTTCCTGTAGATGGAGGCTTCCCATCACACACTCAGGCAAATAAATAGGGCCCGGCTGGGCGCGCAGACCGGGGCTGCAGACTCAGCTCAGCACGCAGCGCTCACGCCGGCTCAGCTGGCGGCTCAGCTTGCGGCGCCGCTGCTCCAGGCCACGCTCCAGGCGCGCGTCTTCCTCCAGGGCGCTGGAAGGGAAAGGCTTGGAGTAAGTCCCTGCCCCGACCTCACCTTACCCTGGGCAGCCCTCCTGCGCCCGCCACCAGCACCCGACTCACATGCGCTCCTTGTGGTCCAGGTCCCGGACCAGCTCGTCGCGCTGGTTCACCAGCGACACCAACTCCTCCAGCAGCAGCTGCTCCCGATGTTGCTGCGCCGCCGTTTTCTGCCAGTCTGAAGGCAGCAGAGGCTGAGGATCAGCCGGTGCCCCACCCAGCAGTCCCACCCCAGCCCCGGCTCCCACCTTCGATGGCCAGCATGGCCCGCAGCTCCCGGCTCAGCAGCTCAAACCTCCGCTCCAAGTCCTGCTCCTCAATGCTGGAAGAGGAGAGGTGCCAGGTCAGGGAGGGAGTCCCAGTTCCTCCAAGTCTGGACCCCACCCCGGCTGCCCACCTTCCAGCAGGTTTCATGCCCAGTATAGTCATTCCTCAGCCTGAGAGGTTGTCTGCCCCATCCCTACCCTGGTTAAAATTTTCTTATTTTAGGTGCCAGCACTTTGGTATAGCCAGTTAAGCCTCTGCCTGCAGCACCAGCATCCCATGTGAGTGCTAGTTTGAGCCCCAGCTGCCCCGCTTCCCATCCAGCTCCCTGCTTGTGGCTTGGGAAGCAGCAGAGGACGGCCCAGAGCCTTGGGACCCTGCAGCTGCGTGGGAGACCCGGAAGAGGCTCAGTTCAGCTCCAGCCGTCACTGACATTTGGGGGGGTGAACCAACAGATGGAAGGTATTTCTCTCTGTTATATCTCTGCCTTTTGAATTTAAAAAAAAATTTAATTCTTGTTTTTATTTGAAAGAGTGACAGATTGGGCCCAGCATGGTAGCCTAGTGGCTAAAGCCTCCTTGCCTTGCACGCGCCAGGATCCCATATGGATACCGGTTCTAATCTTTTTGTTTTAAAGATTTATTTATTTTCATTACAAAGTCAGATGTACAGAGAGGAAGATCTTCTGTCCAATGATTCACTCCCCAAGTGAGCACAACAGCCGGTGCTGCGCCAATCTGAAGCCAGGAACCAGGAACCTCTTCCGGGTCTCCCAAGTGGGTGCAGGGTCCCAAGGCTTTGGGCTGCCCTCGACTGCTTTCCCAGGCCACAAGCAGGGAGCTGGATGGGAAGTGGAACTGCCGGGATTAGAACCGGCGCCCATATGGGATCCCGGCGTGTTCAAGGCGAGGACTTTAGCTACTAGGCCACGCCGCCGGGCCCAAAACATAAGTAAATCTTAAAAAAAGAAAAAGAAAAAGTGACAGAGAAAGGAGTGCCACCTGCTGGTTCACCCCCCCACATGACTGCTGTGGCCAGGCTGAAGCCAGGAGCCAGGAAATGCAATCCGGTCTTCCACATGGGCGGCAGAGGCCCAAGCACCTGGGCCATCTCCTGTTGCCTTCCCAGGAGAATCAGGGAGCGGGTTGGATAGGATGTTGGTGTCACAAGTGGTGGCACTGGGAGAGGTTGAGTCACCATTTGTGGTCCCTGCTTAGTTTTGAAAGGCTAAGAGACAAGGTGAGAGAGAGAGAGAGACAGACAGAGCTCCATGGGTTTGACACTCAAATGGCCCCCGCCCCAAGAACCAGCTCAAAGACACAGACGGAGTCAGGCTGGTGGCCCTCAGGCCGTGCCTTCCTGGGCCACAGCTGGGCTTTTCCTACCGGGAAAAAACAAAACAAAAAAAAACAACACCTTAGCAGGTTAAGAGGCAGCGAGGGGAGAGGCGTACACTCTTACACGGTAAGTCACAGAAGATGTCACAGGCAGTAAGACCAACGTGGCTTGAGCAACGAGCTTGCAAAAGAGCCCTTTGTGGAAATCAGCCAGCAGCTCGAGGCCTCCGGCCCGGCTGGGCTGCGTTTGGCCCGGCTCGGCCACTTACAGCAGCTGCAGCTGGTCCTGGCGCCGGATAAGCGCGTTCTTCTTGTTGACCAGCGTGAACCACTCCTGGATCAGCAGCTCCTCCTGCAGCCGGTCGGCCCCTGCATGATACCCCGGTGTCACAGCGAGCCTTGGAAGACAGCGGGCAGGGTGATGGTACTGGGGGTGCCTCCTGCCAGCCCCTCCCAGAGTGAGCAGGTCGGGGGGGCATTGGTGGAAGGGGGGACCAGCGCCCACCCCACCTGACTCCATGAGGGCCCTCAGTTGCGTCTCCACCTCGGCCGCACGGCTGTCAATCTGCCGCTGCTCCTGCTCCAGGGCCTGCAGCTCGGCACACACGTACTGACTCGTGTCCTGGAACCTTTGCTGGGGGCGGGGTGAGGGGAGGCAGGGATGGCCAAGCCTGGGGTGGGTTCAGCCCCAGCCCTGCCCACCAAATGCCCACCCTGCTCATCCACTGCCCCCCCTGCTTACCAGCCCAGCGTCCTCCCCCAGGTTTGGGGGTGCCTCTTCCTGGGGGGGACTCACAGCTGCAGACAGAGACAGGGCTAAGACACCCTGGCCAGCACCCAGCCCAGGAACCCCTCCCCCACCACAGGGCAGAAGGACTTACTGGGGGGCTGCTGAGGGGCTGGGGCTGTTGGGGGACCAGAGGGGCCAGGGGCAGCACTGGGGTCAGGGCTTGGGACTTCCTGTGGAAGAAAACGCCTTGGAAAGAGCTCCTCCCAGCAGTCCTGGCCTAGCGCCAGGGGGAACCTCACAGACACACACACGGGAGCAGAGGGGCCCAGCCCCAGACCCTGCCCACCCAGCTCCCATGCATGCTCGAAGCCCAAGCTGCCCATGTAGGAGACATGCCAAGCACACGCCAGGCCCGGAGCCCGGGGCCAGGCTAGCAGCCTTACAGATTGAGAGTCAGTGGGGAAAAGCCGTCAAGGCCACAGAGGCCTCTCCTTGTCCCAACTGGGGCCGTGTGGCCTCAGCGTGCAGCTCAGCCCATGGCTGGCCCCCTTTTGGGTTCCAGGGGACAAGTCACCCCACAGTCCTCTCAGATGGGCCTCTGGCAACCCTGGCTCTGGCACCACGCCATGTGCTGGGACTCTGTGGCCTCCACCCAGCCGCCGGCTCCTCCAGCCTGTGCTGCCTGCCGGCCAAGCCCTAGCATGTGCAGAAGGCAATGCACTTTCAGTTCCCTCAACAGCTTCCCCAGCTTGTGTGGGTCTCCATCTTTGCAACCCAGCTGAGCCGCAGTTCTCCCTTCCGCTTCCCACACCACGCTCCACTCCCACCCTGACCCCAAGTCTTCCCCCAACACCGTCTCCCTGAAAGCTTTGCCCTGAGTCCCAGGCAGGGCACAGGTGCTGTCCCCATCGGCCACTCCTATTCCAGCTCCGATCTCCCAACCCTCGGTCAGGTCTACTGGCCAGAGATAACCCCTCCAGATGGGGCTGGGCCTGTCCAGGGTACACACTGCCTGGCAAGCATTATCTCCAGAGGGTCCCTGCAGTGGGCACTGCCCTCACAGTGGGCACCAGCCCCACACTGGGTACTGCCCAACACTTCCCATGTCCTTCCAACACTCCTTCAGTGTCAAGACAAAACTTGGGGGGTCAGGGAGGAGACCCAAAAGGGACCCTGCCCACGGCTGGCTAAGCTGGAAGTTCGTTTCCAAAAGTCTGGACACCCCATGACCTTCTGTATCCTGGTGTGTCCCCTGAGGGAAAACCCCCAACCCTGTGTGACCTGGAAGGTGCCCAGCTCCCCAGACGGGCATCTGGGGGTAGAATACACAGCTATCCCTGGGGACAACAGCCTGCACTGGTCCTCTTGCAAACAACTGTCCGTCTCCTCAACCTCAGTGGCTTGCCCAGGGCTTGCCACACCGTAACAAGGCTGTGTCTCCAGCAGAGGGCACCATGGGGAGCCCAGGCTTGGCACCTGCCTCTTCCCTCCCCCACCTCAGAGAGCCCATTCTACAAGGAAGTGGTCCCTTCTCTCTGGGGGGACCGCGGTGTGTGGTCCATGAGTGCCGGCGGGGAAAGAACAGTGCAATCACAGCCTCCCTCCCCAGCCCGGATGAACACCCCATGTTTCCCGTGTCCAGCCACTCTCTATGCCCCATGTTCAGCCCACCTTCCAGGGCACTTAACTGCCTTTCTTCCCCCTCTCCATCTGGTTGCCCCGTCCCACCCCAGCGGGGTCCCTGACCTCATTCAGCTCTCCCTCGCGCTGCCCTAGGCACAGCCACACCAGGCTGCCTCTGGAAGCTCTCTGGTTTGGGGTAGCCAATAAGGAGTCATCCCTTCCAGTCCCGTGGGTTAGATATTTCCTGTGGGGCACAGGGCAAGAGGAGGGCCTGGCTTGAAAAAACCAGATGTTGGGACACTGGCCCAGACGCACGCAGGCTGCAGCCGGCCCTTTAGGATTTAAAGAGCCCCGGACATGCGTGCGTGCGCACACACAGAGGCTGGCGGGAGGGGGCAGAGCTGCATCCTGCCTGACTCCTGGGGTCGCCCAGGCCCTCCACCTCTCTCCCGCAGGCCCAACACTGACCTCTGGTCCTACCCTCAGGACACCTGCTCTTGCCAGGCTGACTGCTTACTGCTACATTCTTGTGCTGTAATTAGAAAACCACCCCCTCCCATCCCTCACCTGGAAAACATGTGTCCAGCTGGTCGACTACTTGACACCCTAACAAGCTGACCTGAGACCTGCAGGGGACAGGGCCAGAGTCTCCCATCTCCACTCTCCCCGGGGAGTGCAGGAAACTGGTCTCCAGCCACTGGGGTAAAGACCCAAGAAGGGGGGGAGGGGACAGTGCCAAGGCACAGTGAGTTAAGCCTCGGCCTGCAGCACCAGCATCACACATGGCTGCCAGTTCAAGTCTCGACTGCTCCACTTCTATCTTCCTTTTAATTTCTTTAAAGATTTATTTATTTTGATGGCAAAGTCAGATATACAGAGAGGAGGAGAGACAGAGAGGAAGATCTTCCGTCCAATGATTCACTCCCCAAGTGAGCACAACGGCCAGTGCTGTGCCAATCCGAAGCCAGGAGTCGGGAACCTCCTCCAGGTCTCCCACACGGGTGCAGGGTCCCAAGGCTTTGGGCTGTCCTCGACGGCTTTCCCAGGCCACAAGCAGGGAGCTGGATGGGAAGTGGGGCTGCCGGGATCAAAACCAGCGCCCATAAGGGGTTCCAGCGCTTTCAAGGTAAGAACGTTAGCTGCTAGGCCACGCCGCTGGGCCCAAGCTGCTCCATTTCTGATCCAGCTCCCTGCTAACAAGCCTGGGAGAGCAGCAGAGTTTGGGCCTGCACACACGTAGGGGAGCCGGAAAAAGCTCCTGACTTCACACCAGCCTAGTTCTGGCCATTGTGGCCATTTGAGAAGTGAACCAGTGGATGGCTGAAGGCTCTCTCTCCTCTCTATACTTCTGCCTTTCGCATACAAATAGATAAATATTTAAGAAAAAACACAAGAGGACCTGGCATGATAGCCTTGTGGCTTAAAGTGCTTGCCTTGCATGCGCTGGCATCCCATACGGGTGCTAGTTCGTATCCCAGCTGCTCCACTTCCCATCCAGCTCCCTGCTTGTGGCCTGAGAAAGCAGTCGAGGATGGCCCAAAGCCTTTGGACCCTGCACCCTTGTGGAAGCTCCTGGCTTCAGTTTGGCTCAGCTGAGAATATTCTGGCTACTTGAGTGAACCAGCAGATGAAAGATCTTTCTCTCCTTCTCTCTGTAAATCTGACTTTCCAATAAAAATAAATCTTAAAAAAAAAAGCTCCAAGAACAAGATTGTTGGGGGTAGACCCCGGCGAACCCCTTGGAAAGAGACACAGCCCCCACTTTTGAAGGGTCAGGGGGCCTCTATCTGACCCCTGCCACCTGCAGGCAGAACAAATTGCAACCCCACCTCTCTGTTCCTCAAAGCGCTGCCCCCAGAGCTACCAACCTGGAACCTCTGTAAACGCCCACAGCCCACGGTTCCCAAACAGCATGCCAAACCTTCAACCCATCCCCCACCCGACCCTGCTACACAAGCGCAGCCAGCACCTGTTCCGCTGCAGTTGAAACATGCGCCCTGGCATGCCCCCTTGAAACTCCCGCGCACCCAGGCACCGCCCTGTGGGTCACCCAGGTCCACCTCCTCCACTGTGCCCCGTGTGTCCCGCGCTGCTGCCGAGGGGACACTCACTGCGGGTGCGGGGACCGGGGCTCCAGGGTCAGGATCGTCCACCGAGAAGGAACTGCTATTACGCAGTCGCGAACGCCTCTTCTTCAGTAAGTCCGCATCGCGCACATGCGAGAAGGAGCCGTGGGCGCGTGGCGGGGGCACTGGCCCAGCCTCCCCGTTGACCGACGGCCTCCTCAGCCTCACACCGCCCGGGGCCCCCGCTGCAGGGCCATCGGTGGGGAGTTCAGTGGGTCTCACTTCGCGGGTGGCCTCAGCCTGGGTGTCCGCACCCTTGGCAGGAGTCACCTTGTGAGCCACGCCGGCTGCAGAGTCCTTGGGCACCTCGGCCCCGTGGCCACGCAGCCGCTGCGCCAGGCCTCCGGCGTCCAGGTCGTCTGGCGGGCTCGGCTGGACGCTGCCCACGCGGTATGTGCCCGCGCCGCCGCCGCCCTGCAGCTGCACCAGTTGCAATTCCTGGCCGGTGCAGAAGGCGCGGATCTGGCACAGGTACGTCATGACGATGAGTTTGTCCGGCACGGCCAGCAGCACCATATCCGCTGGCTCCAGCAGCCGAGACACGCCCAGCGCGGCGAAGCCGTCGAAGGCCTAGGAGGAAGAGGCTCCTGGTGGATCAGCGGCCATGGCCCCCTTGGAGTAGGGGGTGGGTGGTCCCCATGTCTGGCTAGCCTGGCCACGCCCGTCATCCCACCCTGCTACAGCTGCAGGGCCTGCCCTCACATCCCCTGGCAACAGCACTCAGTACCCCCCACACCCTGCGATGGACAGGTGGTTCAGCTAAAGCAACACCAAACCCAAGCTAAGAGACCCAGAAGGGTGGGAAGAGAACTTCCAGGTAGTGGAAACCCACAGGTAGTGGGAATTCACCCTCCCGCCCCCCAAAACAAACACAAGTGGGGCACACCTGCTTATTGTTCTGCTTGATGTTGAGGGGGTCCAGGGCGTCGTAGTCGCTGCAAGGACAGCCAGGATGAGCGGCCAGCCCACCTCATCCATCCCCACCTCACCTATCCCTGTCAGCAGCTCACATCTTATCTGGGTGAAAGTGGTGCAGGATGGCACAGAAGGCCAAGCCATTCCGCCAGGAGGTGGTGAAGTTGGTGACACGCACGCCACGGTAGCCAGTGGTGACTTCCTGGCACCACTCCAGCAGGGACTGGCTGGAGCTGACCACAGCAGGGGCAGCCTGGGAACAGCATGGAGAAGCTAAGGGGGCGTGACCCTGGCACCTGCATGCGCCCTCCACCCCGCAGCACCCAACAGCCACTGTTCTGAGTTTGTTGGGGTCACTGGGTGCCAGGAGTTCTCTGCCAAGGTCACCTCAGAGGTCACTGCCCACCCCCCACAGCAAGGTCAGAGGTTACCAGCAGCCACACTGCACAAAGTCAGCCCAATCAACTTAGGGTGTCCAGCTCCATGCGCCCCCCCCAACCCTGGGGAGAAGACGAGAGACAGCTAGGGCTTCCCAACAGAGGACGGATCCAGGAGCTCCAGGAAGCTGGGACCCCAGGTGGGTGCATGCAGAGCCGCCGCGCTCAGCCCCAGGGTGGTGGGAACCGGCTGACCCGGCCCTCGGCGGCCCCCAGCCCTACCTGGCTGCCCGGCAGCCTCCTGTCCTCTTCCGGCCCCTCTGGGGAAGGCGCCCCCGGGGGCCTCGCCACTCCAGCCTCTGCCCCACCGGCCCCCTGCACTCTGGTCACTCTGGCCCCTGGGAGGCCTCCCTCAGCCGCTGGCTCCTTCTCCTCCTCAGTCCCCGCCGTGACCCTCGCCTTGGCTTCCTGGGCCTCAAAAGCAGCAGGCTGGTCCTCGCCAGGCCCCAGAAGCCCCATCTCTGCTTGTGGGCCACCCCAGCTGGCCTCTGACACCTCCACAAGCCCTGCCTCTGCCCTGGGGACCCCCAAACTCCTCACCTTGTCCTCCTGGCCTCCCAGACCCTCGGTCACTGCCTCTAGGCACCCTGAAACGTTCTGCTGAGTGATGGGGGCTCCCCAGGCTGCAGTCTCCTCCAGAGTATCAACCTCAGACCCCATGGATTCTGCCTGCTGGGGCCTCAGCACCTCCTCCCAGGGCCCTGAGACCCCTGCAGTCCCAGCTTCTACCCCCACAGCCCCTAGGTCCCCGGATGCTGTCTGCTGGGTCCCCAAAACTTCTGCTTCTGCCATTTCAGCTTTTCTCCCTGGAACCCCTGAACCTTGCAGTACTGTGTCCTGGACCCCCGTTATCTCAGACCCTCCCGTCTCAGCTTCTGCCCCCAAGGCTCCTGAACCCATACATGTCTCCTGGATTCCCAATATGTCCCCCTCTGCTATTTGACTCTCTGTCCCCACAACTCCAGAGTCCCCTGCCTCTACCTCCTGGCTCCCCAACACCCCAGCCTCTGACCCTGGGCACCCTGCAGCCCCCACCTCTGCCACCGGGGCCCCCAATATGTCAGTGTCTGCTCTTCTAGTTTCTACACCCAGGGCCCCTGAACCTCCAGATGCTGTCTCCTGGGTCCCCAACACCTCAGCTTCTGTCATCTGAGTGTCTTTCCCCAGGACCCCTGAAGGCCCCACCTCTGTTTCCTGGGCCCTCAATACCTCTACTTCTGCCACCCCAGCTTCTCTCCCTGGAACCCCTGAATTTTTCAATGCTGTTTCCTGGGCCCCCCTTATCGCGGCCTCTACCACTTCAGCCTCTATCTCTGGGGTTGGGGAATGCCCCACCTCTGCCCCCTGGAACCCCAATACCTCAGCTTCTGCCCCCAAGGCCCCTGACCCTACAGATATCTCATGGACCCCCAATATGTCCCCTTCTGCTACATAACCCTTTGTTTCCACTACTCCGGAGCCCCCAGCCTCTACCTCATGGCTCCCCAGTACCCCGGCCTCCACTGCCCTGGCTTCTGCCGCTGGAGACCCATCCATCCCCACCTCCGTCCTGAGCACCTCGGACCGTGTCTCTGGGGCCCTGGACAGCTCCATCTCCACTGTACTGCTCTCTAGTCCCAGGAGCTCTGCTCCCCCTACTGCCCTCTCCTGGGTACCCAACACCCCCCACTCAGCCACTGCAGCCTCTGTCTCCAAAGCCCTTGGCTCCCAGGCTTCTGGGTCCCAGGCCCCCCGGTCACCTTGCAGCGTCCCCGTCCGGCATTGGCTCACCTGGGGCCTCATGCTTGTGGCTCTAGTAGCGGGGCCCTGCTCCAAGCCCGGCCTCCCCACCCCGGGGACTACACCCCTTGTCTCTGCACCCTCTCTTTCCTGGCCTGCAGTGTCCTGGGCCTGCTTGCCATCACTTGGGTGCCCCGCAGCCCTTGTAAGATTAGCTAGGGTTGGGCTTGGGCCTCGGGGAGTCGCCTCCCTGCTTCTGCCACCCACCCTCCCCTGAGAGGTGCGTGGAGGAGCTTCAGGGGTGCCCACGAGTCCCGCCTCAGGTAGCTCCGCTTTGGTCTCCCCTGGTCCCCTCGAGTCCACATGCCTGCCCTTGGACCTTGGCTCAGCCACCCCCTGACTATCCTCTGACCCTTCCTCAGCCTCTACAGCTCTGCCCCCCAACCTCTTAACATCTGCCCCCACAACAGCTGACCCCTCATCACTGCCCGCCCCACAGACCCCTGCTTCTGCTTTGCAGCTGGGTCCTCCCGAAGGGTCCCCGCAGCCTCCACCCTTGGTGACCGGAGGATGTTCCAGCCCGACTCCCTGGGCCTCTGCCCCTTCCTCAGCGCTGGCTGGGGCCTGCATCTCCCCGGAAGGGCCTGTTCCTGCTGGGGGCACCCCGGCTTCCTCCCCCTGAGGGGCCGAGGGGCGGGGGGTGTCAGAGCCTCTCCGGAGCCGGGGGGCTGGGGTGGGGGCTGCATCCCCGCCGGGCTGCCTGCAAGACCTGGGGAGAGAGATCAGAGGACGGTGCTGGGTGCTCTTGGGCTCCCCACCCAGCCTTGTCCCCACCCCTGGACAGGAGGGTTCCAGAGCTCACCTCATCTCTGCTGGTGTGGCCAGGCACCTGGGAGCCTCAGGCTGTGCCTGGCCCCGGGAGGCCCTGGCTGGGGGTGCAGGGACACTCACAGGGGCTGGGCGGGTGTCCTCAGTGCCAGGAGCACTGGCAGCTGGGGAGGAAGCGAGGGGCTACTGAGGCCTAGGCCTGCTGCAGAAGTCCAGCCTCCACCCCCATGCCAACCCGGGCCTCACCTGCCTGTCGGTTCTGCACCTGGCCCTCCTCTTCCTCCTCTGAAAGGGCCTTCAGCTCCCGAGAAGGACCTGGGGCGGGGTGGGGGTGGAGTCAGCACAAGACAGGGGCCCCCAGCTCTAACTCCTGACACACATACACACCAAAGGGCAAGCCTACCTGGGAAGCGGCCTTGCCTCAGGCCACCAGCCCGGCCTGGGAGTAGAGACAGGCCCCCAGGTGTGAGGGGTGGGGGGAGAGAGAAAGAGAGAAGCAGAGGGACAGCCAGCATGGCAGACAGATCCTGAGGACAGAGAGAGGACAAGGCCGCCGCAGGGGCCCGTGGGGGCAGCACCGAGGGGCAAGGCAGACTGCAGTCCACACTGGCCTGCCCACCCACCCACCTGCCTCAGCCCACTGTGGGGCTGGACAGGCACCTGCTGAGGGGCTGAGAGGGCCAGGGACACAGGGCCAAGGCCAGGCCGGGGCAAGCAGGGGTGGGCTCCACCCCCACCCCCACCCCCACCCCCACTCAGGGCCTTGACCTTGAGCCCACCTGGCTGGAGGCCTCGGGCTGCCCGGGACTCAGGGACCCCTGGGCCACTGCCCTCATCTTCATCACTCTCAGCAAAGTCGTCCAGGTTGCCCACATCACTGGGTTTCACGCTCAGGAGGCTGGCGAGACTCTGCATGTCATCATCCCTGGGCGGGGAGAGAAGGGTCATCAGAGGCTGCAGGCGGGGGGTGGCACGAGCAGGAAGTGGGGGCACTCACGTGGCACGGCCCTCCCGCAGCAGGACCCCCGACAGCGTGAGGCTCAGCTCAGCCTGCACCACCTTCACCGACTTGGGCTTCAACTGCAGCCGCAGCGGGACCTGCGCGGGCACAGGCCCTGCATGGCGGGCCAGGTCCACCTCGACTGTGGCCAGCACCTTCCGCTGCCCCTTGGACTCCTGGGCAGGGGTGGGAGGGAGAGAGGAGGGTGTTTCAGCACTGCGCAAGACCCTAGAAGCCCCATGCCTCCCCCCGGCACTCACATTCTCAATAACAAAGGTCCACTCTTTAGCCTCATAGTGGTCCACATGGGGGTCCTGGGGAGAAAGAGATGCAGGTGACATGGGGATGCGGGGTGGGCAGTGCAGTGCCGGGGATGCGGGATGGGCAGTGCGGTGCCGGGGCTGCGGGGTGGGCAGTGCAGTGCCAGGGATGCAGGGTGGGCAGTGCAGCGTGGGGGCTGCGGGATGGGCAGTGCGGTGCTGGGAATGCGGGGTGGGCAGTGCGGTGCTGGGAATGCGGGGTGGGCAGTGCGGTGCTGGGGACGCGGGGTGGGCAGTGCAGTGCCAGGGATACAGGGATGGGCAGTGCAGTGCCAGGGATGCAGGGATGGGCAGTGTAGCGTGGGGGCTGCGGGATGGGCAGTGCAGTGCTGGGAATGCGGGGATGGGCAGTGCAGTGCCAGGGATGCAGGGATGGGCAGTGCAGCATGGGGGCTGCGGGGTGGGCAGTGCAGCGTGGGGGCTGTGGGATGGGCAGTGAAGTGCCAGGGCTGCGGGATGGGCAGTGCAGTGCCGGGGCTGTGGGATGGGTAGTACAGGGTTGGGGCTGCAAGAAAGGCCAGCCCAGAGGTGCTGGGAGGTCTGCATCTGGGCTGGCCTCTCCCCCAGCTGCCTGGCTGGCCAAACATCTCCCCCTCCAAGGAGACCTCCAGGGCTTCTCCCACCACTCGGCCAAAAACTCACCCTGTACAGAGTCACAGAGACGTCCACATTCTCGGGCACCATCCACACCACCGTGCCCCGGTACGGGTTCTGGATGCCAGGCTGCCAGCTGTGGGGCTGGAGGCCAGCGGCCGTCAGGGCCTTTCACCAACAGGCCACCACTCTCCGCTCCACCTCTGACACTACCCTGTCATCTCCCACCTCCACCCCATCTTCCTCTCCCTTTCCCCGGATTCTCACCCAGACCCAGAACCCAGCCTCCTGCCACACACACCTGCCACCAGCCCCACGCCCACCTTGGAGCAGATACGTCGGTTCCGGCGGGTCCACACCACCACGAGCTTGTCGGGCTGCCTGGAGGAAGCATGGGGCAGTTTGTTCCCTCAGGGGCTTCCCTCTGCCCACACCCCCTCCTCACCCCCTTATCTGGGGTCACACACTGCAGGGTGGGGTTGCTGGGGCAGGGTGGGGCAGAAGAGCAGAGGCCCCAGGGTGGGGAGACAGTGCAGGGACGGTAGCCAGGGCAGCCAACCCAGGGAACAAGTCTGTCTGCTCACACATGTTGCATCAGACCCACCACCCAGTTTGGCCAACTGAGCAACGCACAGGCAGAGGAGGGACAGTGGGGCAGGGAAGGGCGGGACAAGGATGGGATCCTGGTGGGGGCACTGGAGCATTGGGGCGGGGGCGCAGGACAGAGTAAGGAACCAAAAGGAGCCAGGAAGGGAGAGGGTGAGGAGGTGGCTGCAGGGCCAGTCAGCTGACGACAGCACCTGCCAGGGCCCACTCAGCAGAGGAGAGGTGGCTGTGTGGGGCCCAGTCACAGCCACGAAGCTGACCCTGGCAGGGTTGTGTCTGACTGCTTGCTGCCTGCTCACCTGCCCAGAGGGAGCCACCCCAGGACTCCAGCTCTCGCATGAACCCCTGCAGAAGCCGAGAGGTGGGACAGGGGCATGGCCCTGGGGCTCTGCCCCCTTCCCCAAGAACCCAAGCCATGGGGCCTTCCTGGAAGGGGGAGTAGCGGGGAGGAGGGGTGCCCAGGGTGAGCGGGGCCTGCCCAGGCCGCCTGACTCACGTGGGGGACGTGCCCTCCTGGGGAGCTGTGGCCTGGGCAGGGGTGGGGGCAGCTTCCCTGCTTAGGCACCCGGCTGAGGTCAGGAGGCCCTGCCCAGAAGCAGCGACAGAGCTGTGACTCAGCCACCACCGACACCTCCCGGACCGTGTCCAGCGTCTCCCTGACTGCTAGAGCAGAACCAGAGGCCAGAGTTCAAGCGCCAGCCTAGCCTGGTGCTGTGCTACCCCAGCCGGTCCCTGCCCTCTCTGGGCATCTGGTGACTGGAATGAATGAGCCACCTGGCTAAGCGAGCAGGGAGACGGGAGGGAGGGCGGGGGGGACCAGCTGCCTGCTCATACCCTGCCCCTTGGACCCCACAGTCCCTTCCTACCCCAGCTCCTTCCCCTCGGGAACCTAAATTTAGCCCTGCCTGGTGGCTCAGGCCCCCACAGCTGTGCCCTAAGCCAGCCAAGGGAAGCTGACACCAGCCGGGCCATATATTTAGGGTGTGACGCAGGGGCCTGAGCAGCTGTGTGTATGTGTGGGGGTGCAGACAAGATGCCCTATCCCGCCACAAACACAGGGCTGTGGGTGCAGGCTGGGCTGGGGCCTGCTTCCTCCCGTGGCCGCCCACCCCCTCTTTCCAGGCCCCTTGGCCCCTCCCGCCTCCTCCTCATCCCTCCCAGCTCTCAGTTCCCCCTTTTAAGGACATGGTGGAGAATCCAGCCTCCCAGGCGCACTCGGGCTGCTGGGGGGTGGGGGTGCCGCTCGCTCAACAGGAAGGCAGTAGGGGGTGGGGGCAGGGGGCTACATCTTTGTTCCCAGTCCGACTAAGGCTCCAGGGGCTTCCACCCCTGGGGCCTGGCCACTTGCACACAGCAGAACTTGCTGCGTTTCCCAAGACCACTCAGGCCCCTCTCTGGCCAGTGGCTGACGCCAGGGAAAACATGGCCCAATCGATGCTCAGACAGGAGTCCAGTATCCCTAAAGCTGCCCACCTCCATCCCCGTCGCTACCTAGGCCCCAATCTCGGGGTCCCACAGCCGCAAAGCAGACCTCTGAGTCTCAAGCACCCCAGCAGGCTCCCCCCGCCAGATGGGGTTGCGGGTTCCGGCAAGGGTTCCCCCACTCACCATTTCTTGGTACACTCAAGCACCAGCTCATGGTAACATGCCACGAACTGGAACTTGGCAGCCCGCTTGCCCACGCGCTGCAGGCGCTTCCACACCGATGTCATGGCCCCTGCAGCGCGGCCGGCACCTTCTCAGATCCGGGTGACAGCTAGCCCGCGACCATTGGCCCGGGCCACGTCCCCATGGCCTCCGGGGTTGCTTTCCGCACTGCCCGCCCCGTCCTAGGCCGAGGTATCCAAGGTTTGGACCCGGGGCCGCGCTCCCAGCAGCCGGCCGCTAAGGGGGAACCTTCCGGGGGTTCCAGGCAGTCGGCGGAGTCTTGCGGGGCGCGCCGGCTTGGCCGGAGCTCGGGGCAGCGAGCGCGCCGTTTCCTGGAGCCGCACCCCCGTCGGAAGGCGGGCGGGGCTCCGGCACGGGGCGGGGGCCTCCACGCGGGGGCGGGGCGACCTGGCTTCCGGGGCCGCGTGCCGGGCCTGGGGGGGCCCAGGGCGGGCCCGGGAGGCCTCTGTCGGCCGGCCCTGGCTGTGCGGACACGGGAGGGAGTTCTGGGTGCGGGAGTGCAGGCGGTAGCCGTCTTGGAGAGGGCTGCTGGACGCCTCCCTTCCTGCTCGCTGCCCGGAGAGGTTACGAACGTGCTGGTGAACCCATTTCACAGGCCAGGAAAAGAGAGACCCAGGGTGGAAGAGAGAGGGACTGGCTCAGGAGTCCTAGTGCCGCGAGTCTGGGAAGCCAAGAGCCAGGTGACCTGGAGTGTGGCCACCCAAGTTTAACCACAGTGGAGGCAGGGACCGGCCTGCATGGCCCTGGCAGGACCAGTGGCTGGAGGGGCCAATACTGAGTCTGTGCAAAGTGTGCCAGTGGACAGTCCGGCGCCTCGGTATTGAAATTCACTAAATGGGGACAATTATGGCACCGAGCTGGCTTCCGCAGGTCTCACTACTCAGAATCCGTTATCAGAAGGGGAAAGCCTGTGGGATGTGTGTGTGAGCTTTCCCTACTCCGGGAAGCCTGCCCCGGGGCGGGGACGGCTGGGTTAACATCTAGATTAAAGTCCTTATCGCCATCCCCCTGTCCTGCAAGGTGTCAAGGTCAGCCTCAGAGGACTGCCCTGAGGATGCCGGGCGCACCGCCGGCTTGGGCGCGTACGGGGTTCTTCCTGCCGGGATGGGGTGACCTGACCCCCGGTCGGGGCTCCAGCACTGTGGTCGCCCCTAAAGGTCTCTGATGCTTGGGGGTTGTGTGTGGGGAAGAGGTACCTAGGGGAGACCTCAGAGCGCAGCAGCTCCAGGCCCTCCCTCCCTGCCCCTCAGGGGTCCCCATGCCTCCCCAAGGCCTGGCAGCAGCGGCTGCCCCTCCACCGCAGCGGGCCCCTCTGGCCCCGGGCCCACCCATTTCCTGCGCGCCTTGGCCGGGCCGCCCGCGAGGTGGTTAGTTTCTCTCCTCCTCAGGGGCGGCTCCTCCTTTCCTTCCCGGCGGCCTGCGAGCTGAGGGATGGACCAGAGGCGGGAAGTGGCTGGCCCGCGGCCACCCGGCGGAGCCCGGACCAGCCCCCGACCTCCGCCCCCGGACCGGGACTCCCAGCCCGCCACGCTCGGCCCGCCGTCGCGCGGGGAGGCGGCTCTCGGGCGCCACCTGCCGGCGGAGCGCAGGGTTGCAGAGCCAGACAGGCAACACGGCTGAGGCGTTTATTGATCCACGGCCCGCAGGCCGACCCCTAAGCTAAATCCCCAGCGGGGCCTTGGCCGAGGCCGTGGATGGGTGCAGGAATGGGCTCCCGCGGCCCTCGCGCGGGGCGACTGGAGTCCTGGGGCCAGAGGTGAGGTGCCCCTGGGCCAGCAGCCACTGTCGCCTTAGCAACAGCAGGTGAAGGGGGTGGGGGGCGCAGAGGCTGTGGGGCCCAGGGCCACGATGAGAACTGGCCGAGCAGGCCCAGCGCCGTGGGCAGCAGCTGCCACGGGGTACGAGCCTGTGCCCACAGTGCGGGGAGTGGGGGTGCCGAGGCACTGTCCTTGTCCTCCTGAGGGGGAGGGGAGGCGGCAGGGGTGGGGTGGGGGAGGCAGTGTCCGAGGGTACCGAGGGCACCGAGGGCGACACCCACCGGGACCAGCCCGGCCCCTCAGAGGCTGATGTGGAAGGCGTCCTGCAGCCACTGGTCGCGGGCGTTGTGCGTCTGGGGCACCGTGAGGGGCGGCGGGTCCGGGGGCAGGCTGGCGTCCGGCGGCTCCTCGTCGTCCGACAGGCCCGCGTCCGGCGGGTACGAGCTGTCCGAGTGCAGCGACGACGACAGCTCCTGGCAGAAGCTCAGGTCTTGGCACAGGTGCTTGTAGTCTTGGATGGACTCGTACAGGCCCCACAGCTGGCACAGCAGGGACATGTCCAGCTGCCGCAGCCCCACCTGCAGACCGCACCCGCAGTGGGTTAGGGGCCGGCATACCCAGACCCGCCCTCCTGGAGCCCCAGGGGTTCCCAGCCCCGGG
This sequence comes from Ochotona princeps, assembly GCF_030435755.1. Classification (NCBI taxonomy): domain Eukaryota; kingdom Metazoa; phylum Chordata; class Mammalia; order Lagomorpha; family Ochotonidae; genus Ochotona; species Ochotona princeps. Next base: position 4,960,763 of record NC_080835.1, read on the forward strand.
CCGGTGACTTTTCCTGTACTTTTGCGGATAAAGTTCTAGTGGACACACGACTTAGCAACTCGGGCGACCTCAGCCAAGTGTCCGTGCCCCTCCACGGGGGAACAAATCGGACAGTCATCAAGCAGCACGGATCCATTGAAAAAGCGCACGTGACTCCCCCCTAAACCGCGATTAAGCCTGACTCGGCTGGCTTCCGCAGCAGCTCCCGGCCTCAACCGCCCTGTTTGGGGGCCCGACCTCCGCCCCACTCACCATCTCCTTGCGCAGCGCGGCTAACGCCGAGTCCAGGTTGACCGGACGCCGCGGGCCGCCGGTGCTGGCGGAGCTGGCGGCGCCCGTGGCGTGGCGGGCCCCGTCGGGCGCGCGTGCGGCGCGGCTCAGCTCGTCGTGGATGCGGCTGCGCTGGCTGTACACGCGCTCCAGCTCCCGCCACGAGCCCCCGCTGGCGTTCAGCAGGCCGCTGAGGCCGCGCGGCAGCGGGGGCAGCCCGGCCAGGGCGCAGCCCGCACCGGCCCCGCCGGGCGGCTCGGCCGAGGGCAGCCCGTTCATGGCGCGCCGGCGCGGCCCTGGCCCCCAACGCTCCGCCGCCCGGCCCCGCGGGCCCCGCCGCCCGAGCCCAGCCGCCGCCCGCAGCCGCGCTTTGTTCCTCGCCCGGCTCCTTCGACTCCGCCCCGGGCCCGCCCCCCGCGCGAGGGCGGCGCCTGTCTTAAACAGACCAGGGAGCCGCGTGGAAAGGAGGAGAGCCGGGGACCATTGGAGAGGAGAGAAGCAGGGGGAGGCTGGAGGGGAGCAGGGGAGACCAGAGGGGAGGGGACCCAATGTTCTGATATTCTGCCCAATTAACCCCCTAAGCGAAAGGATCTCAAAAGTGAGGGGTCAGGAGATGGGCCCAGGTCCACAGCTGCTGCCGGGCATTGGGCTGGGCCAGGGGGCTGGGGAGCTGGCAGCGAGGATAGGGAGTCAGCAAAGGGGGGAGCCCGAATCCCACCCCGGGGTGGGGTGGCTGAGGTGTACCCTGCTTGCTCCTGACCTCGAGTAGGTTATGGTTGCCCCATCCCTCCACCCTAAGCAGGTGGTGGGTGAGGGCAGAAGCCAAAGTTGGAACAGGGAAGAGGGCCATGCAGCTCACACAGAAAGAAGCAAGAAAAAGAGCAAACCACGCAGAGAAACAGCCTTCTTGTTTCCCCCGAGCCCCACAGGTTTTTTCTCGGGGGGGGGGGGGGTCTCAGTGCTGCAGCTGCTTGAGGCTGTGCAGGGCCTCGGCGCACGCCCGGATCAGGCCGCACAGCTGGACGCTGGCCTCCACTGACGTGCTGCAGCCCAGCTCGGCCGAGGCCCAGCTCAGCTTCTGCAGGAGGGCGGCCTGCGTGCAGGCCACGGCGGCGTCTGCGAGGGGAGGGACGGCGCTGGGGGGCCCGGGCGTGGCGATGGGCGGCGGGCCCTGGGCCGCCTTGAGCCCGGCCGCGGCTCCCTCGCAGTGCTCGGGCCGGGGCACGGGGGGCTGAGGGGCCGGCCGAGGCCCCGCGGGGGGCTCTGCGGCCGAGGCCAGCTGGTGCTCCCGGGCCTGGGACAGGGCGGCCTGGGCGTTCAGGGCTGAGGAGACAAGCGGAGGAGGCGGTGAGGGGTCAGCAGTGCGCCCTGGCCACGGCAGGTGCTGGACGCGCCTGCCCACCCCCGCACGCACACACGCACACTCGCACACTCCGCCCTACACCTGCCGGCCCCTCACCCGGATTGTCTTTATCCACGTCCGAGTCCAGCTCCTGACACGCCACGCAGTAGATTTTGCGCTGTTTGTCTTGCAGGAGGATCGTCTGGGGACGGACAGGGGTGAGGTCCGGGGCTCCGAGCCCGGCGCCCCGCACCTCCGCACCCCCAGGCCCCTCGGCTCACCCCGCACTCCGCGCACGTCTCGCCCAGCATGCGGTAACCCCGCAGCAGGTAGTCGCCCATGAGCCGAGAGATGCGATCCTGCCGCTCCCGGCGCGCCTGCAGCACCTTCGTCTCCGCCTCGCTCGGAGGCTCCCAGCAGAAGTCGTCGACTTCTGGGGAAGACAGGCACGTGGGGCCGGGGGGTCGTCCCGCAGCGGGGTGACCCCGGGCCCCGCAGCCCCAAGCCCGCGCACCCAGACTCCTCACCAGCGCCGTTCAGGGCCATGTTGCCGTGGTCGCTGCGAGTACTAGGCTCGCCGGAAGTGACGCGCACTCGGAGCGCCTCCTCCCGCGACGGCTCCGTCCCCGCCTGGCCGGCCTCCGAGCGGGGCGGAAGTGAGGCCTGCATGCGTTCTCCCTGCCCGGCTCAGGGCTTGCGTTGCCCCCAGTGACCCTGCCCCGTGCGGACCGCGGGGATGGAGGGCAGAAACGCCGATTGGCGGGGTTGGGAAGGGACAGACGTAGCCGTGGCCGCTGCCCCGTCCGCCCAACGGCGAAGCAGTTTGGCGGCCAGATCCTCCGTGGCCGACGTCTGTGCCTGCCCGCACAGCCCGAGGGGCGCCCTGGGCGCGCTTGGAGCCGCCCCCGGCCTGGGCGCTTCTCACTTAGGCCGTCCAGAAGAAGCGGGAAGGGTCTGCTTGCTTCCTACCGCCCCCCACCGCCTTTCGTTGTGGCCTTCAGTGGCCGCGGGCTGATCCTCCCCTCTCACCTCCGCCGGAGGCCTGGGGCGCGTACCCGTCAAAGCACAGCCAGCTGGGCACGCGCGGGGCCCCGGGCCTGCTGCCCCCGGAGAGGGAGGGTGGCCGGGCGCCTGTTAACGTATTATCGTGTCCGTTAGGCGCTTCTTGGGTGGGCTGCGAGTTGGGCGGGCTCCTAGGTGACTTTTTTCCCCCCTTTTCTGATACTTTTCTCTTGAGGAAGCTTGGAGGCGCCAGATGGGCGCGGGCGCTGGTCTCCAGCCTGGTCGGTGGTGGGAAATGAGCGCCAACCTCGGCTACCTAGATGCCCTTCCCCCGACCACACCTCCTGCCCCAGAACTGCAATTTCTGACTCCTGGGGGGCAGTACCCTCCTTGTCTCCCAGGGGGCTTGGGCAGGGGTACCCCTGACCCAAAGTCTGCACCCCAAGTGATGCCCTAAAAAACGTCTGTACTCGGTCTACCACCTGGTCCCTGTCCTTTATTATTCATGACAACTGTCTCCCATTTTACAAGGCAGGGAAACTTGAGCACTTCCTTTAAAAATGCCAATGGTGGGAGCAGGCACGGTAGCCTAATGGCTAAAGTCCTCACCTTGCATGCGCCAGGATCCGATATAGACATCGGTCCGTGTCCTGGCTGCTCTACTTCCCTTCCAGCTCCCTGCCTGTGGCCTGGGAAAGCAATTGAGAAAATAGTCTAAAGCCTTGGGACCCTGCACCCGCACCGGAGACCCGGGAGAAACTCCTGGCTCCTGCCTTTGGCTCAGCTCCGGACTGTTGTGGCCGCTCGGGGGGTGTGAACCAGCCCATAGGTCTTTCTGTCTCCTTCTCTTTATAAATCTGACTTTCCAATAAAAATAAATTTTTAATAAAAGGTGCTAGCCTTACACCTAAAACCTTTTCCAGTGAGGCAAAAAGCCATGTTTCCTAGGGTGAGGGAAGGTTCCACGGATCTGGTCTGCCCCACTGTGTTCTCTCAGTCACTGTTCAAGGGGATCCCTGTCTGGTTCTCCCAGAGCCCATCCTCCCTCCCCTGTTGAGTTCTGCTGTCGTGTGGCCAAAGCACAGGCCTGGAACTGGGCGGGTCTGGGTCTAATCCTCAACCGGCTACTTCCTGGCTGTGCTGGATTTCAGCTAGTACCAGGGACCTGCTGGCAGGATCACAGTTGTGTCTGCTTCTCAGCCTTTCCAATTAAAAAAAAAAAAAAACTGAACACCCCAGTGTCTCTGATATGAGATGTGGGCACAGCCCTGTGCCACAGTTATTCGCCCTCAGCCCTGGCTTCTAACACTGTGTACCCATCATGGCAGACTTTGTTCAAAGCGTGGAGGTCCCCGGAGTTGAAGGCTGCATCCCAACCAGGCAGGCAGTGCTGGGCTGGCGGCTGAGCTGGGGGAAGCCCCCCTTGTCCAAGGGAGCAGGCCACCCTGAGGCGTTGGTTGGCAGCTGACCTTGAATTACCTCCAGGATTCCTCCCATGAACAGGAAATAAGTCCAAGTGCATGTTTCTTCTGGTTGGTCAGAGCAACTTGGTGCAGGTGCTTTTTGCTTCCCTCAGCACCTGTTAGCCCAGGCCGCCTCTTCCCAGCACCCGCCTCGTTACCCACACAAGGCCTTCTGATTTTACCAATTTGGGGAGAGGTATTAACAACTATGTACTCAATTTAGGGATTGCTTGTATTTTATCTGGCTCTTCGACCGTACTATAAGATCTACAATGGCATGCAGAGATCTTTAAAAATATTTTTTTAACATTTATTTATTTTTATTACAAAGTCAGATACACAGAGAGGAGAGACAGAGAGAGGAAGATCTTCCGTCCGATGATTCACTCCCCAAGTGAGCCGCAACGGCCGGTGCTGTGCCGATCTGAAGTCGGGAACCTGGAACCTCTTCCGGGTCTCCCATGTGGGTGCAGTGTCCCAAAGCTTTGGGCCATCCTCGACTGCTTTCCCAGGCCACAAGCAGGGAGCTGGATGGGAAGTGGAGCTGCCGGGATTAGAGCCGGCGCCCATATGGGATCCCTGGGCGCGTTCAAGGCGAGGACTTTAGCCGCTAGGCCACAGCACCGGGCCCAAGATTTATTTATTTTTGTTGCAAAGTCAGATATACAGAGAGGAGGAGAGACAGAGAAAGATCTTCCATCCGATGATTCACTCCCCAAGTGACCGCAATGGCCAGTGCTGCACCGATCTGAAGCCTGAAGCCCGGAGCCAGGAACTTTTTCCAGGTCTCCCACACGGGTGCAGGGTCCCAAGGCTTTGGGCTGTCCTTGACTGCTTTCCCAGGCCACAAGCAGAGAGCTGGATGGGCAGCAGGGCCGCCAGGATTAGAACTGGCTCCCATATGGGATTCCAGTATGTTCAAGGCGAGGACTTTAGCTGCTAGGCTACCGCGCCGGGCCCTAAAATATATATATACATATATATATATATATATATTTTTTGAAAGGCAGAGATACAGAGAGAAGGAGAGACAAGTCTTCCATCCAATACTTGACTCCCCAAATGGCCACAACAGCCAGAGCTGAGCCCATCTGAAGCTGGGACCTTTTTCTGGGACTCCCACATGGGTACAGCGTCCCAAGGCTTTGGGCTGTCCTCTGGTACCTGGATGGGAAGTAGAGCAGCTGGGACACAAACCAGTGTCTGTATGAGATCCTAGTGCTTAAAGGCAGAAAAATAGCCTGTTGAACCACAGTGCCAGCCCCACAAACATTTAAAAATAAATAAATAAATTTAAATTAAAAGATAGCAAACTGATAGAAAAAAGAGCAACTAAACCTAAAGTTGGCTCTTTGAAGGGTCAGTGGAGTTACAAACCCAGGCTGGCTGAAGCATGTGAACATTGAAGTGCGTTGGGAAGCTGTGTGTCAGCTGCCGCAGTCTGGAAGTCCTCAGACATGTAGCAGATAATGTCGCTGGCAATATTCCTGCCAGCCCACGTGGGCTCCGCATGGCTACACTGTCAGCCAACTGTGCAAGCAAATCATGGCAGACGCAGACCACCCACGTCGGTGTCGCTGCTGAAGGCCGGTCCCCACGTCGGTGTCGCTGCTGAAGGCCCGGTCCCCACGTCAGTGTCCCTGCTGAAGGCCGGTCCCCACGTCGGTGTCGCTGCTGAAGGCCCAATCTCCAGTGAGACCCCGTGAAGTCGGGTGGGTGAGAGAGCCTGCCCTATCCAGATGGTCTCCATATCACCTGTCTGTCTCGCTGTGAGGGGGGCCATGGTAACTTTGGAATTGCACCTGCAGGCCCCTGACATGTATGAGGGATCCCCACCCCTCCCTGGGGCTCCTGGAGGTGCTGCCCATGTTGAGGTTAGCCAGGGCAGGGGAGGGTGCTGGTCTACACGGTCAGCTCAGACAGCGCCGCTGGGTGCTTCAGACCCATCTCAGTCATATTGGTAGCTTTCAGGGCTCTTTGGAGACTGCCAATAGTGAACCTTGAGTGCCAAAGCAACTCACCAGGGAGCAGGCCCCACACACAGGAAGGTGGTACTAGTTTTTTTCCCCTTTTATTTATAATTACATGATACAATTCAATAGGCTCTGGGATTTCTCTTGCCCTTTCCCCAAATTCACTCCCCCTGATTTCCCCCATATTATTACCACAGTATAGTCCTTAAGCAGTCATAAGTCCATCAGTCTGCTTTTCAAGTGTGTCCCGAAATTGTCCATAGACAATGGCATACAGTCCAGCATCCCACTATCAAAATACATCCCACAGTCTCACTGGGAGTCCTTTGACTTACAAGCAGAGATGCACACTGCACACATCCTCACATGTGGATATGCAAGGCAGGGTGGTGTTGTTTAGCACTGTGGTAACTTCATCAAAAAATCAACTTCAGGGCCGGTGTGATAGCCAGCGGCTAAAGTCCTCACCTTGAACATACTGGAATCCCATGTGAGCACTGGTTCTAATCCTGGCTGCTCCGCTTCTCATCCAGCTCCCTGCTTGTGGCCTGGGAAAGCAGTCGAGGATGGCCCAAAGCCTTGGGACCCTGCACCCATGTGGGGGACCTGGAAGAGGCTCCTGGCTCCTGATAAGCTCTGCCATTGCAGCTGCTTGGGGAATGAACCAGCAGATGGAGGATCTTCTCTCTGTCTCTCCTCTCTGTGTATCTGACTTTGCAATAAAAATAAATAAATCTTTAAAAAAAAGTAAACAAAAAAAATCAACTTTGGGAAAATTCCTGGCTCCTCCCCATTATCCATGCACCCCTGCGACACAACAATCAGCTCAATCAGGAATGAAACTGATGATGCTTCTATTGGCTCATCCTCCCCTGATGCGCCCCGGGATCCCATATGGGTGCTGGTTCGTATCCCGGCTGCTCTGCTTCCCATCCAGCTCCCTGCCTGTGGCCTAGGAAAACAGTGGAGGATGGTCCAAAGCTTTGGAACCCTGCACCCATGTGGGAGACCCGGAGGAGGCACCTGGCTTCTGGCTTCAGGTCGGCGCAGCTCTGGCCGTTGCAGCCACTTGGGGAGTGAATCATCGGATGGAAGATCTTCCTCTCTGTCTTTCCTCCTCTCTGTACATTTGAGTTTCCAATAAAACTTAATAAATCTTAAGCTTATTATTTTATTTTATTTTTAGATTTATTTATTTTTATTAGAAAGATGCACAGAGAAGGAGAGACAGAGAAAGGAAGTGGCGTTGCTGGACACAAACCAGCACCAATACGGGATTCTGGCACATGCAAGGCGAGGACTTTAGCCATTAGGCTATCGTGCCAAGCCCTAAGTAAAATAAAATTTTAAAAATAATTTTAAAAAGGAATGAAGCTGGGCCCGGCGCTGTGGCCTAACGGCTAAAGTCCTTGCCTTGAACGCACCCAGGGATCCCATATGGGTGCCGGTTCTAATCCTGGCAGCTCCACTTCCCATCCAGCTCCCTGCTTGTGGCCTGGGAAAGCAGTCGAAGATGGCCCAGAGCACTGGGACCCTGCACCCACGTGGGAGACCCGGAAGAAGTTCCAGGTTCCCGGCTTCAGATCGGCACAGCACCGGCCGTTGTGCTCACTTGGGGAGTGAATCATCGGACGGAAGATCTTCTTCTCTGTCTCTCTTCTGTATATCTGACTTTGTAATAAAAATAAATAAATCTTAGGGAAAAAAAGGAATGAAGCCGTCTCCAGCATAGGGCCATCTCCTCTTGGCCACATCCTGTTTTGTTTTGTTTTTCTAAATATATATTTACTTATTTTATTTGAGAGGCAGAATTCGAGAGGGAGAGACAGGGAAGGGCCTTCCATTTCTGATTCATTCCCCAACAGCCACCAGGTCCAGAGCAGAGCTGATATGAAACCAGGGGCTTCTGAGTTTCCCATGCGGGTGCATGATCCCAACTCTTTGGCCCTTTTTCTGCTACTTTTCACAGGCATATTAGTGGAGAGCTAGGAGATGAACCACCACCCTGGCGATGATGGCACAAGAGGTGGTAGCTTTGTCTGCTATACCACATGCCAGCCCCTTGGCCACATCCTTGTGGTGATCAGAAGAAGAGGAATAAAGGATACAGATAAATTTTTAAGTAATCAGAAAGTTTCCACGTGCCAAACCCCTGCAGTAGTTGGAGCCAAAGCTGGGAGTCAGTGCAGGTGTCCCTTGTGGGTGGCAGGAACCAAGCCCCAGGAGCTATCACGGACGCCCCCAGGGGCTGCGTTAGCTGGAAGATGGGCCCAGGAGCTGACCCCAGGCACTGGGCGACAGCCAGCAGGCTAGGGTGCACCCTGAGTGCTCGATAGTCTTTTGAGTTGCTTCTTCTGGGACCCAAGTGTGTACATGTTTTGCACACGAGGCATGGGCTGCCTTGGTTCTGGACTCTTCCAGGGTTGGTACAGGAAACAGTCATGGAAGACAGAGGACAGGCCTGCTTCCGGTTCCCCAGGCTAAGTGTCCTTACAGGACACATCTAAGGCCAGGGCATCCCCCTCCCAGCTCTGCTTTGCTGTAGTGGAAAGCCCGGAGCAGCCTACTTCAGCAGGAAAAGAAGTTTACTTACCCCACGATTTTGGAGGGTCCAGGAGCACTGGGTCCTCTTGATTGTGGTCCCTCAAGGCAGGTGGACATAGCTGTGGCAGGGTGAGGGCCAGCCTGACCAATAGGAAGCCAGGGAAGGCTGGGCATGGCCAGGCTCCAGAGTTTTTTCTTTCTGTCCCCCTCTGTCCTTGGGAGGTGGACAGCAGGGCTCCATGCTGGGTTCTTTTGCACTGCTCACCACAGCTGGGACTGGAGCTTGAAGCAAGCCAAGCCTGTCACATGGGTAAATGTATGCAGCTCCTTAACTCTGTTTCCACCTCTCCTAGGATCTACACTAGCAGAAAGCTAAACCCAGGAGTTAGAGGAGAGGAAAGAAAAAAAAAGTCTGGGGCCTGACGCAATAGCCTAATGGCTAAGGTCTCGCTTTGCATGCACCTGCATCCAATATGGGCACCGTTTCACTTCCCAGTTGCCCCACTGCCCTTCCAGCTCCTTGCCTGTTACCTGGAAAAGCAGTAGAGGATGGCCCAAAACCTTGGGACCGTGCACCTGTGTGGGAGACTTGGAAGAAGCTCCTGGCTCCTGGCTTCATATTGGAGCTCAGCTCCGGCCATTGCGGCCACTTGAGAAGTGAACCAGCAGACAAAAGACCTTTCTCTCTGCCTCTCCTCTCTGTAAATCTGACTTCCCAATAAAAATAAGTAAATCCTTACAAAAAAATCCTCCATTTGCTGGTTCGCTCCCCTAAGGGCCTCAAAAGCCAGGGCTACGCCCAAAGCCAGAAGCCTGGAACTCTACCCAAGGTGCCGGCCACTTCCTTCCCAGGCACAACAGCAGGGAGCCAGATCATTAGCAGAATAACCAGGAATCAAACAGTTAGTGGGTGCCCACCTGGGATCCCGGCATCTCAGGCAAGTAGCTTAACTGACTGCATCACATTGTCAGCTGTAAGTGCCGGCATCCCATATGGGTGCGGATTGAAATCAGGGCTGCTCCACTTCCCATCCAGCTCCCTGCTTCTGACCTGAGAAAGCAGTGGAGGACGGCTCAAGTGCTTGGGCCCCTGCATCCGTGTGGGAGACCGGAAGAATCTCCTAGCTCGTGACCAGTTCAGCTCTGTGGTCATCTGGGAAGTGAGCCGCCAGGTGGAAGCGCACCCTCTCTGTCTCTCCTTCTCTCTGTAACTCTGCCTTTCGAAAAATCTTCACATAAAATGAGCATCACAGCCGATGGTAGGTGTGTGCTCTCCTTGGCCCAGGCACGGTGTGTTTCCGCAAGTACCTTAGTCAGTCCTGGGGTGTCTCTGACCCGACCTCCTCATTGCCCACAGGCTGCAGGTGAGGAAGTGGAGGCTTAGAGCGGGAATAGGTGTAAGTCCCCTTGGGGCTGTGTCCTGACAGATGGGGTCTCCTCCCAGGGTCTCATCTCCTGCTTGCAAGGCAGAGGAGAGCAGCAGGCCGCAGAGTCCCCGGCTCCATCAAGCATGAAATGGGTTTTTATTTCATTTTCCTCTCCCTTCTCCAGTGCTTGGCACCTTGGCTCCCATGAAGGGCAGCATGCCACAAGGACCCGTAATTCAGACATGAGAAGGCATGTCACCGATCCTGGCCAGTTCTACTCCAAGTGGCCCCACTTCCCATCCAGCTCCCTGCTTGTGGCCTGGGAAAGCAGTGGAGGACGGCCCAAAGCCTTGGGACCCTGCACCTGCATGGGAGACCTAGAAAGTTCCTGGCTCCTGGCTTCGGATTGGCACAGCACCAGCCATTGCGGTCACTTGGGGAGTGAATCATCGGATGGAAGATCTTCTGTCTCTCCTGCTCTCTATATATCTGACTTTAACATAAATATAAATAAATTAAAAAAAAAAAAACAAAAACAAATGAACAAAAAAAAGACTGTGTTTTCAGTATCATGGTGTGGTAGGTTAAGCCTCCACCTGCAGCGCCAGCATCCATCATATGGGTGCTGGTTCCAGTCTTGGCTACTCTACTTCCCATCCTGCTCCCTGCTAATGGCCTAGGAAAGCGGCAGAAATGGCCCAAGGGCCTGGGCTCCTACTCCTGAGTTAAGCCTGGCCCAGCCCTGGCTGTTGTGGTCATCTGAGGAGTGAACCAGCCCACCTTTTTCCATGGCTGCAAATTATCCCCAGATACCAACAATCCCTAGGCCACATAGTATCCCATCTGACCTGGGTTTGGGGGGGTCTCCACAGAGGTGACCCCCAGGACTGTTTGCACACCCTGCCCCTCCACTTCAAGCTCTGGATTCCACACCCCAACACACACCTGTTCACCACCCGTTCCATGTGCTGTCGGCTCTGAGCCCTTCCAAGAAAAGAAAATCAGTTCCCAAGATAGCCTTTCCACCTCCACTGCACCCTCTGGATAGCTGCTCCTGCAACCCTAGGGGGCCCTGGAAAACAGCCCCTCCCTTTAAAAATGTTCTTAATTCCTTTTTCTTTTTAAATTCATTTTTAGGACCCGGCGGCGTGGCCTAGCGGCTAAAAGTCCTCGCCTTGAACGCCCTGGGATCCCATATGGGCGCCAGTTCTAATCCCGGCTGCTCCACTTCCCATCCAGCTCCCTGCTTGTGGCCTGGGAAAGCAGTCGAGGATGGCCCAAAGCTTTGGGACCCTGCACCCACTTGGGAGACCCCGAAGAGGTTCCAGGTTCCCGGCATCGGATCGGCACAGCACCGGCCGTTGCGGCTCACTTGGGGAGTGAATCATCGGACGGAAGATCTTCCTCTCTGTCTCTCCTCCTCTCTGTATATCCAGCTTTCCAATAAAAATGAATAAATCTTTAAAAAATGTATTTTTATTGGAAAAAGAGAATAGGGAGAGACAAAAATCTTCCATTTTTTTGTTTCATTCCTCCAGGTGGCCAGAACAGCTGGAACTGATCCAATCCAAAGCCAGGAGCCTCTTCCGGGTCTCCCATGCGGGTGCAGGGTCCCAAGGCTTTGGTCTGTCTTCAACTGCTCTCCCAGGCCACAAGCAGGGAGCTGGATGGGAAGTGGAGCTGCCGGGATACAAACACGGTGCTCATCTGGGATGCTGGTACTTGTAGGTAGAGATTAGCCAACTGAGCCATCGTGCCAGCCCCAGTCAGCTTAGTTTTTTGGCTCTCCTGCAGGATTCTCCCCGTCTCTCTCTGGCTTCCCTGCCCCTCGTCTCCCTAGTCCCCCCAATACTCCTGCTCCCAGCTCCCTACTCCCTGATGTCCCGACCCCCCACTTGAGCTGTGAGCACTTCACCTCTGACATGCCCAGAAGCCCCACTTGGCACACTTGGCCCTCTTCATTGGTGAATACTGGGTATGTTGCAGTTTCTGCTTGTGGGGTACATGGGGCCCCCATTTTACAGGCAAGAAGACCGAGGACAACCCCTCCAAACCCGGACCATTTCATTGTTCTTCCGCCCAGGGGCAGCCACAAGCCTGCTCCAGGAGGGGAGGAGCTGGGTTCCGATGAGTGTGAGGGGAAAAAATGAGCAGAAATGGCTCAGCCCACGCCTGGCAGGTGCTAAGCATCCAGTATTATTCCTGGCCTTGGTGTGTGACCAGGACCAGTGTGTGTTGGGGGGGGGGCGCGCAAGCCCCTCACAGCCCCTCCTGGATTCCAGCGAAGGCAGGGGAGCCCACCATCCCAGCCCCACAAAGGCCCCTGGGCAGGTCCAGCAGGGGAGAACAGTGGGCTCCTCACAAGCGGGACTCCAGCCAAGTCCCTGAACCCTGCCCCCAGATCCGGCTGCCTCCCCAGTGCCCTAGCAGGAGGGCTGAGCTGCCCTCAGCGGGCACCGTTCCCACCCTGGTCAGCTCATCCCCTGTCGAGCTCTGTGAGTCAGAAGACAGGTCCTGGGGGTCTCCTGGCAGGGCTCGCCGCCCCCCTCACCTCCAGGGCATGCCCTAGGCCTAGGACACTGCCTCTTCCGGAACCTCCGCTGGGCCAAGGGCCAGGCCTGCCTCCTCCTCCTTCTCGCCAGACTTACCCAAACTCAAGACCCCTGCGGTGCCCCTCCCCAGCGCCCCCCTCCTCTCGGCTGCTAGCCTGGGAAAGGGGCCAGGCCCTGAGCTCAGACCTTGGCGATTCCAGAGTGTCTGAGGGCCGCGAGCCAGCCCCGCCAGCTCGGCCAGACAGCGAGAAGGGGGCAGGGTGGGCACCAGCGAGCCGTCCGGGGCTGGTGACAGGGAGCAGAGCTGGGGGCTGGGGGTGTAGCTTTGTTCTGTCCATCGGGTGGCTACGTTTTGAGCCCTGTGTGCGCTCTTGGCAAAAGGCGACCCCCTGAGAGGGCCCTCCTCGGCCCAGATCAGAAGGTACTTGGGAGACAGTGAGACTCCCCGCCTTCAACAACGCGTGCCAGGGCAGCAGGGAGTAGCCAGGTCCCCCATCGTATGGTCCCGGGGCAAGGCTCCTCTCCCCGGCTCCGCTAGCCTCGGTTTCCCGCTCTGGCCGGGCGCGGCGCCGAGATCTCGACCGGCTCCGGCCCCGCCCGGAGGAATCCGGCGGAGCGGCCGCGGGTCCCAGGTGAGGGCCCCCCTGGAAAGCGCCCAGCACGCGGCCCGGCGGGGGCGGGCATCTGGGGTGAGGACCGCCCCCCATACACCCCCCAAAAAGTCTCCGCCTGCTCGCACCCCCTCGCCGCTCCGGGCGGCAAGGACTACGCTTTCAACAGAAAAAAAAAAAAAAAGCCGTCTCCTTGGCTTGGGGCCAGCGTCCCAGCCCCCCTCGCCGCCGCGCCGCGCTCCAGCCGGGAAAACAACTGCTCAGTGCTGCTGCCTGCGCCCGCCGCGCGCCCTGCTGCCCCGCGGCCGCGGGACCGAGCCGGCCGGGCAGGCGCGCCGCGGGCGCCGCGGGCCTCGCTCTCCGCCGCTCCGCCGCGGCCCCTCCGGCCTCCCCGCTGCGGCCTCGGCGCGCGCGGCGCCTGCCTGCGCCGCACTCCCCGGGGCGCAGCAGTTCCTGGGCTCTCCCTCTCCCCAACCCCGGGCCAGCCCGTGCTCCGGCGCGCCAGGCCGTCCCCTCCTCACCCCCGCCCCGCCAGCCCCCGGTCCCGCCGGCCCCGGATGCCCGGGCCCCGAGGGGCTGCCGGCGGCCGGGCCCCTGAGATGCGCGGGGCGGGGGCGGCGGGGCTGCTGGCGCGGCTGCTGCTGCTGCTGCTCGGGCTGCTGGGCCCGGGCGGCGGGGCGCCGGGGGGGCCGGCGGGCGAGCGCGGCGCCGGCGGGGGCGGGGCGCTGGCCCGCGAGCGCTTCAAGGTGGTCTTTGCGCCCTTGATTTGCAAGCGGACTTGTCTCAAGGGCCAGTGCCGGGACAGTTGCCAGCAGGGCTCCAACATGACGCTCATCGGAGAGAACGGCCACAGCACCGACACGCTCACGGGCTCCGGCTTCCGCGTGGGTGAGGGCCGCGGGGGCGACCTGGCTGGCTGGCGGGAGCGGGCGAGGACCTGCGGGGGCCCGAGAGCCTGCGGGGAGGCCTGGTGATGGTGGCTGGGGGTGCGGAGGAGTTGAAGTCCCGGGGGCCAGAGTTGGGGGCTGTCTGTCCGGAGGCCTGGACTTGCAAACTCAAACTAGGTTTGGGCCGAGGCCGCAGCTGCTAGATCTGTTGAGGTTATGAGCCCAGGGCAGAAGATGGGTAGCCAACCCCCCCAAAAGCTGCAGGCTTTTGACAAAGCACAGACACCTGCCCGGGCTGGGCGTGTGGGCAGCAGTGTCCTGCACGGTGGGAAAAGATGGGTGTTAAAGCCCAGCTGGGTGGTGGGGAGTGTTTTCTGGGGACAGGGTTACCTGGGGTCCTCAGTTATCCCCCGCTCCCAGGTACCTCCCCTAAGCTCCCAACTGCTCTGCTTACCCCCCCATTCCCCTCTCCCACTCCAGCTCCTTTGCCCTCCCCAGTTCGGGCAGCCCCCCACCCCCTTCCCAGCATTTCTCTTAAGAAGAGCCACGCCTGAAACTTGGCCCTCCTCCTTCTCCCACTCCTCCTCCTCCAGGGACCCTGTGGGCCAGGCCTGGGGGGAGGGGTGCGAGGGGGAGGAGGTGTCCCAGCAGTAATTACCTTCCTGGACAGGGTAATTAGGCCGAGCCCAGGATGGCACCAGCAAAACAGCCCCTGTCACACATTCCTCCTGGAATTCAGGTTCCCACGAGCCGGGGCTGGAGTGGTTGGGGGTGTGTGGGTGCCGGGGCAGGCAGAGACCATGTGTGTTGTCTGGGCTGTGCGTGTCGGCAGCCACGGTGAGGCAGAACACACGGGCGTGTTTACACCGCGAGCCCTGCTGGTGTCAGAATGTGTGTGTGCCATGCATGTGAGTGGACAGGCACCGGCCTTCCCCAGGGCCCCCACCTCAGCCCAGCCAGCCTGCCAAGGCTGCCTCCCTCCTGCCACCCACATCCCCCAGGCTCAGTGCCCAGGCCCCAGTGGGCGGGTGTCACCAGGAGGTCACCCTCACCGCTGCCAATGACTCACTTCGAGGCAGGAAGGAGAGGATTCGGCCTCCCCTGGCCCCCAGAGGCCTGGCTTCTAAAGGCTGGGCAGGATGGGCTGGGCTGCTCCTGGCTGACCCTGACGGTCATGGGTGTCAGCTGTCCCTCTGAAGCCCTGCAGGTGTCTGGGTAGGGCAACAGCCCCATCTTTCCACCCTGGGGACTGGCAGGGGAGGGGCAGGGCTGGCATGTGAGTGTGGGGTGCCAAGTGCATGAAGAACTGACAGGTCCTAAGTGAACTTTTATTTTTAAAGCTGTGTTTATTTGAAAACGAGGTCTTCCATCTCCAGCTGGGGCTGGAGCCGGGAACTCCATCCGGGTCTCCCACGAGGGGGAGGAGCTCAAGCACGGGGGTCATCCTTGACTGCTTTCCCAGGCCACAAGCAGGGAGCTGGAACGGAAGTGGAGCAGCCGGGAGTTAAGCTGGGGTTCCTGTGGGATGCCAGCATTGCAGGCAGCTGCTTAATGCCCTGCCTTGCAGTGCCAGCCCGCTCCTCGTCACTTCTTTGGGCTCCTTCTGTCCTCCCCTGAGGCCAACATGAACCCGCCCTCCCGGGCACCCTCTGTCATGGGGCTAGGGCAAGGGCGGGGTGGGATGTGAGGGGTGCTGGCAGGGAGAAATGAGCAGAGTTGGGGCTGGGGTGGGGTGCTCTTGGGAAGAGCAGGGGGCGGGGCTGGAGGAAGGCTCTGGGCCTGGAATGTTGGGCGAGGAGGCCAGCAGGGAGCAGGGCTGTGCAGTGCCAGAGCTTTGCAGAGAAAGAGAGACCACAGCCAGCAGCCTGGGGACTGAGCAGCCAGGGCCCCAGCCAGGGGAGGAAACAGAGCTGGGAGAGGCAGGGGCAGCAGGGACTGGGATTGGGCAGTTATGTAGGGGCAGGCTGGAAGGATTTGGGGACAAGCTGGAAGGATGTAGGGGCAGGCTGGAAGGATGTGGGGGACAGGCTAGTGGGGAAGGCTAGCTGGATGTGGGGGCACGCTGTTGGGGGCAGGCTGAACGGACGCGGAAGGACATGGGGGCTGGCTGGACAGACGCAGGGATGGGGGGCAGAGGACAGAGGGAAAGCTGAGACCTGGTGTAGGTTAGAGGACGCAGCATACACAGAGGTACCCCAGGTAGCCCAGGGAGCAGAAACAACCTGGGGACTGCCCCTATCACACACCAGCACTTACTTAGGGGCCCCCACTGGCTGGCACGTGGCCTGGCTAGGGCTAAACAGAGATGCCAGGCTCCAGCATCCACCAGGGAGCGGAAGGATGTGGGGGGACGCAGGCAGGATGGCTCCTTGGGAGTGATGTGTCAGCAAAGCCAGCTTCCAATGGGTGGCAAGGAAGTGGGAGCAGCGGGAAGAAGCCGGATGTGGGTGAGTGGGCTGGGACCGTGACCCCCTCCCCTCCTCTCCCCAGTGGTGTGCCCGCTGCCCTGCATGAATGGAGGCCAGTGCTCCTCCCGGAACCAATGCCTGTGCCCTCCAGACTTCACTGGCCGCTTCTGCCAGGTGCCCACCACGGGAGCCAGCGGGGCCACTGGGGGCTCAGTCCCGGCGCTGGCCCGAACCGGGGCCCTGTCCACAGGTGCACTGCCGCCCCTGGCTCCAGAGGGCGAGTCGGGGGCCAGCAAGCACGCCATCTACGCCGTCCAGGTGATCGCCGACCCCCCTGGGCCGGGAGAGGGGCCCCCTGCCCAGCATGCAGCCTTCCTGGTGCCCCTGGGGCCGGGACAGATCTCAGCAGAAGGTACCAGGCTACAAGGGATGGGGGCAAGCCCGGGGAGGCCCAAGGTGGGCGGGCATTAGGGTGGCCTGTCCAGGGAGCGGGGACAGCCCTGAGGCCGCCACGCCCCACCCCTCCCCCAGTGCAGGCCCCACCCCCCGTGGTGAATGTGCGTGTCCACCACCCTCCTGAGGCCTCAGTGCAGGTGCACCGCATCGAGGGGCCCAACGCTGAGGGCTCAGCCCCCTCCCAGCACCTGCTGCAACACCCCAAGCCCCCACACCCCCGGCCACCCACCCAGAAACCCCTGGGTCGCTGCTTCCAAGACACACTGCCCAAACAGCCAGTAAGTGACCCCACTGTCCCTGGGCCTCTCAGGATTGCATAAAACTGGAGGTTCTGCAGACTGTGGGGAGTGGGAAGAGGGCCAGCCGGCCTCTGACCACTGTACCCTCTCCCAAAGTGTGGGAGCAACCCTCTCCCCGGCCTCACCAAGCAGGAAGACTGCTGCGGCAGCATCGGCACAGCCTGGGGCCAGAATAAGTGCCACAAGTGCCCCCAGCTGCAGTGTGAGTGCCTGGGCCCAGGGCTGCCCATGGTGGGCGTCCCCAGGCCAGCGCCTGTGTGCTCTGCCCCTTCCCTTGCAGGTACCCTGCCCGCCCCACCAGCCTCTCTCCTCCCTCTGCAGACACAGGTGTCCAGAAGCCCGGACCCATCCGTGGGGAGGTGGCCACTGACTGTCCCCAGGGCTACAAGAGGCTCAACAGCACACACTGCCAGGGTAGGACCTGCAGGAGGGTCTGCGGGCCGGAGCGGGGGGCGGCAAGGGGCCCCCAGGTGTTCAAGGGAGCAACCCTGAGGTTCCCGTGAGCCTGTAGCCCCAGAAGACAGGGACCGAACACACCCCTGGTCACCGCAGACATCAATGAGTGCGCAATGCCCGGCATGTGTCGCCACGGGGACTGCCTCAACAGCCCAGGCTCCTATCGTTGCGTCTGCCCGCCCGGCCACAGCCTGGGCCCCTCTCGCACTCAGTGCATCGGTGAGCCTTGGGTTGGGGGTTACCCTGATGTGGGTGGGTAGGCTCCGGCGTCTGTGGGGTCAGGCGTTCCCTGAGGGGTTTTACTGAGTCAAGGATCTTGGGGTGGGGGGAGGAGGAGACATGTACAGCAAGTCAGGGTTCTGTAGGGTTAGGGGTCCCATGGGATCAGGAGCCAGGCTCAGCACCCCACACACCTCCCACCACCGCCCTCTGCATGCCTGCAGCGGACAAGCCGGAGGAGAAGAGCCTGTGCTTCCGCATGGTGAGCCCGGAGCACCAGTGCCAGCACCCGCTGACCACTCGGCTCACCCGTCAGCTCTGCTGCTGCAGCGTGGGCAAGGCCTGGGGCGCGCGCTGCCAGCGCTGCCCAGCAGATGGCACTGGTGAGCCAGGGGCAGGCAGGACTGGGAGTGGGCAGCACCTGGCAGGCGGGCACCGGGAGGGCGCTCACCTCTGGACTGGCCTCCGCCACCCTTGCAGCTGCCTTTAAGGAGATCTGTCCGGCGGGCAAGGGTTATCACATCCTCACCTCCCACCAGACGCTCACCATCCAGGGTGAAAGCGACTTCTCCCTCTTCCTGCACCCGGAAGGGCCGCCCAAGCCCCAGCAGCCGCCCGAGAGCCCCAGCCGGGCACCGCCGCAGGAAGGCACCGATGAAGAGAGAGGTCTGGTCTGACCCTTGCCCGTTCCCTGGGGGGGCTGACCTTTGACCTGGAAATGTGACCTTCTGTGCTCTAACCTCTGACCTTTGACCCAGAGGCGTGACCCTTGAACTCTTAGCCCCTCTGCTGATCTCCCTTGAGTCTTTCATCTCTTTTTCAACTGCTCAATGCTCACCGGCCCCTCTTTTTCCCTTCTAGAAGTGACCACGGCTTCAGTGAGTATGCCAGCCCAGGGGCCGGGGCTGGGCTGGCGGGGGGAGGCCGGGAGCCATGGAGGCCTCATGCTGTTGTCGCCACAGCCAGTAAGCGAGGAGCGCTCCCTGCAGCCGAGCCACTCCACCGCCCTCACCACTTCGGCCAGGCCCTACCCAGGTGAGCCCCCTCCCCAGCTGGGAGGAGTGCGGGCACATCCCTCGCACCTGGGGAGCTCAGGGCCCCTCCTGCACTGCTGCCCACAGAGCTCATCGCCCGCCCCTCGCCACCCACCATGCGCTTGTTCCTGCTGGAGCTGCCCCCATCCCGCAGTGCCGTGGAGATGGCCCCGACTCAAGCCACGGGTGAGCCCTGTCCCACCAGGCCACGCCCCTCTAGAAGCCACGCCCCCTAAGCTTTCTCCTCCCCTCCCCCTCCCCCAGCATCGCCTGGGGCAAGCGCCTGCTCCTGCAGGCCTGGCAGGTGCCCAGAGTCCTCTGGGGAGATATACTCACTCACTGATTGAGTCAGCTGAGATGGAGAGCGGGGCTTGGGCTCCAGGCTCCCAGGGCACAATGCCTGCGTGCCAGGCACTGTCTATGGCATTCGCCACGCAGAGCAGTGTCCCCATCAGTGCCCAGGGGTTAGCCCCAGGTCCCACGGCTGCATCAGATCCAGGCCTTCAGTATGCATGAGCTGCCCACCTGGCTGGCGTTCTGAGCTGTGATGGCTCCTGGGGTGCGGGCCCAGTGGCGTCTGGGGATCCCTGGCCAGTGTCCTGGGGGCAAGGTGTATGTCTCACCTGGGCTCCTGGTTCTGGGTGCTGATGCTGGGGCTCTCTGGAGGGGAAGTGTAGAAAATCCCAGAGCCGCTAAGGGTGCCACGGATACCTGAGGCCTTGGCGAAGCAGGGTGTAGGGGTGCGGAGCTGGGGGCGCGGCAGGCAGGCACTGCTGACCCGCTGGGCCCCCTCGTGCCCACAGAGATGAACTTGTGCCGAGAGAATCAGAACATCTGTGGCCACGGCGAGTGCGTCCCCGGCCCCTCGGACTACTCCTGCCACTGCTACCCGGGCTACCGGGCGCACCCGCAGCACCGCTACTGCGTGGGTGAGTGCGGGAGGGCGCACGCTAGCCCTGGGCGGAGAAGGGCGTGGGGCGCAGCTGGCCGGCGGTGCTGCCCCTCCGACATGGCGCCCACCTGTTGGCCCCACCTGGACAGATGTGAACGAATGTGAGGGGGAGCCGTGCGGCCCGGGGAGGGGCGTCTGCATGAACACTGGCGGCTCCTACAGCTGCAGATGCAACCGCGGCTACCGTTTGGAAACGCACAGCGAGCCGCGCTCCTGCGTGGGTAAGCACGCTCGTGCGGTGGGTGGGAGCGCGGCGTTGGGGGGCTCCCCTTAGCGCGACCGCCGCGGTAGAACCACCTCGGCTGCGCCCACCGCCCCCCCCTCATCCTCAGACACGAATGAGTGCCACAGGAGCAACCCGTGCGGCGACGGCGGCAGGTGCATCAACATCCCAGGCCATTATAAGTGCACCTGCTTCCCCGGCTACCGGCTCAAAAGCTCGCGGCAGCCCGAGTGCGAAGGTGAACACCCGGATTCGGACAAGAGGGGAGGCCCCTGGGCTGTCCCTGCATCTGGGGGCGGGGCCGGCGTCCATAGCAGGAAGGGTCGCCTTTCTTGATCCGCGGCCGCGCCGGTGGGGACCCCGGACGCCCCGGCCGGCCACGTGGTCCCCAGACGGTGCCTCCTCCCTCCGGTGCAGACATCGACGAGTGCCGGGATCCCAGCATCTGCCCTGACAGCAGATGCGAGAACAAACCCGGGAGCTACAAGTGCATTGCCTGTCAGCCCGGCTACCGCAGCCAGGGGGGCGGCCCCTGCCGCGGTGAGGGCGGGCCCCGGTGCCTCCTCGGGCGGGGAGGGCCGGGGGTCGGCCCCGTGGCGCCGAGGGGCGCGCTGAGCCCAGCCTGAAGCCCGCTCGCTCTGCTGCAGACGTTAACGAGTGCGCCGCAGAGGACAACCCCTGCTCGCCGGGCTGGTGCGACAACCTCCCGGGCTCCTACCGCTGCACCTGCGCCCAGGGCTACACACCTGCGCCCGACGGCCGCAGCTGCGTGGGTGAGCGACCGCAGCCCCAGCCCCTGCCGCCTGCGCCAAAACGCAGGAGTAGGCCAGCCTTATCTGAAAAACGTGGGTAGGGAGTGGGAGCTGGCTAGTGCCCCCCTTCCCCC
Organism: Ochotona princeps; assembly: GCF_030435755.1. Taxonomy (NCBI): domain Eukaryota; kingdom Metazoa; phylum Chordata; class Mammalia; order Lagomorpha; family Ochotonidae; genus Ochotona; species Ochotona princeps. Next base: position 4,981,707 of record NC_080835.1, read on the forward strand.
CAGCCAGGTGCTGCGGAAAGCGCCTCCACGAGGGAGGGGGTCAGGATGAAGGGCTTGCTGGCAAAGTAGGCTGCTTGCATTTGGGGCAAAAGGTTTCCCGGAGTTGGAAGGTGCTGCTTGTCCCACCTCACGTGATATGGGAGCCGTGGGAAGGGGAGAGGCAAAAGGCAGGGCCCAGGCTGTCTACCTGGGCAGCCGGGGGTCCCCCAGGAAATACCAGCAGCAGGGAGGAAGGAGGGCTGAGCTGTTACCCAGGGTCAGTGGGTGCTGGCTGAGGAGGGCCAGGAGATGTGATGTCCTTAGGGAAACGTTGGATCAAGTCACTTGGGCTTGTTGGTCAGGTATCAAGGTGAATGGGAGGGGGGAGGGGCTGGTGCTAAGGCTGCGCACATCTGGGGGTCAGGGAAGACTCCGTGCTCCATGTGGGACAAGTTGGGTAAGGGTTCCCCAGGGACCTCACAGCTGGCATGGATTGGGGACCATCCACTGGGCACTGGGGCAGGGAGGGGGCTCAGCCACAAAGTGGGCTGCGGAAAGGGAATTTCCATCAGAGCCTGGTCACAGGGTGGAGGGGAGAGGAGGAGAGGGGACGGGGGACACCCTCTGAGAAGCTGGGAGGAGGTGTCAGGGCAATAGAGGTGCCTGGGAAATAGGAATTGTAGCAAGATCATGAGACCGGCCCTGGGCTGCAGTGACTATTTTGGGGACAGAGGCCAGGGTGTGCAGGGAGCAGGCAGGGGAAGCAAGGGACTTGGGTCCAACAAGAGGGGCTTGAGGGACAGAAGCCGAGGAGGAGGTGCTGGCAGAGGCGCTGAGCAGACCAGGGCTAGTGGGGCTTGGCGGGGCAGGGGGAGACGGGCCAGCGGGTGGCTGCCCACGGACAGGGGTAGGTGGATGAGGTCATGATTTTCAGATGGTTAACAGGAGTCACCTGCAGTTCTCTTACTGGTGTGGGGTTGGAAGTGATGGGTGGAGGCAGCCAGGGGCAGGAAGGGGTGCAGGTGACTGGCTGCCTGGGGAGTGTTGGAGAATTCAGGGCTGGGATGGTGAAGCCAGTTGAGCCGAAGCTCTGGTTGGGCCAGGAGCCGGGGCCTTGGAAGGAGGGGGTCCTTGAGGAGCAGCTAGGGCTTGGAAAGGGCCTGGGGTGTGGAGAAGGACCAGCTCCACACTCCTGCCAATTCTCTGGCCCCAGGGGGCATGTGCTTTCAAGGGACAAGAGAAGGGCTTGTATAAGAAGGACAGAAATTGGGGCGATCTCGAGAAGGAAGCCACGGCAGGTGGAGTGCAGGCCATGAGAGCAGCTTGGGGAGAGGAAGGTGCAGTTAATGGCTCCGGCCAGGGACCCTGGTGGGCACCCGGCCTGACCAGTGTCCAGTGTCCTCGCAGGGCAGGGCGAGGGACCCCCCGTGCATGTCCAGCTCAGCTGTGGTGCTCTGGGCAGTGGGGTCTGAGGCTGCCCCTCTCCCCCACTCTCCCCTGCTCTGCAGATGTGGACGAATGTGAGGCCGGGGATGTGTGTGACAACGGCATCTGTACCAACACGTTGGGCTCCTTCCAGTGCCAGTGCCACGCTGGCTACCATCTGTCAAGGGACCGGAGTCGCTGTGAGGGTGAGGGGGCCTGTCACCCCAGAGCCCTCACTCTCCATGCAGACCCCCGTGGGGCGTAGCGGGAGGGCGGGTGGGTAGAGGCTGACCTGGGCTCCATTCCAGGCTGCATGGGATCAGGTCTATGAGGTCCTCCACCCTTGCTGTCCCCCGCAGACATCGACGAGTGTGACTTCCCCGCGGCCTGCATCGGTGGCGACTGTGTCAACATCAACGGCTCCTACCGCTGCCTCTGCCCCCAGGGCCATCGGCTGGTGGGCGGCAGGAAGTGCCAAGGTACCAGGCAGTGGCAGGGCTGTGTGTCTTGCTGACACTCCATGTTATGGAGTAACCTATTATGGAGTTGTTATGGAAGTGTGAGTCAGCACTTCCCATGGTGGTGCCAAGCGCCCCGGGAATGCCCGAGTGTTAGTGTGTAACTGGTCCACCTGGCCAGATACCTTTTCGGCCACCTGTGCACCTGCTGTTGGCAGGCTGTGCGCCATGGAAGTCTTCAGCTGGGATATGGAGCTCCCAGTGGGAGGCCAGCATAGGGCTGGATTGGCATGGTGCAGGGCGCCCAGAGAGCAAGCTGTATTAGTCATGGACAGCTATGAGGAGGCGACTGGTGAATAGGGGCTGAAGGGTACATGATGGCACAGAGACCTGGGGGAGCAGGTGGGGTTTCTAGAGCAGCAGACATCTGTACCCTACCCAGCACAGCCTCAGGGGTGGTGCGGTTTCAAAGCTGCCCTGGAAGGTTTCCTCCGTGCCTAGCAGAGAGAGAAGGCAAGTTCTCAGGTCAGTGGGGTGACAGGGTGGAGGCCTCAACGCTGCCCGCGCGGCCAGACAACTGGGGTGGACTTCGTGTTGTGTGGAAATTCAGGGTTTGACCTCAGGTGAACCCTAGGGGAGGCCTTTGCAGTGGGCCCAGCCTCCTGCCAAGGTAGACAGCTGTCCATCGGTCCCCACCCCCCGGTCCTGCTAGACATAGATGAATGCAGCCAGGACCCGAGCCTGTGCCTGCCCCACGGCGCCTGTGAGAACCTGCAGGGCTCTTATGTCTGTGTCTGCGACGAGGGCTTCACCCCCACCCAGGACCAGCGCGGCTGTGAGGGTGCGCATCCCCCCCCACTGTCCCTGGCAGGGAGGGGTGCTCCCCTGGGTGGCAGCTGGGCAGAGATGGGTCCACATTCCACCTTCGTGGATTGGAAAACAAGTGATACTTTTTGCAGGAGGGTAGGGTGACCCCAGACCTAAACAGGGTGCAGCCTGGCGTGCGGGGGGGTCAACACCCTGCAATGTGTCCACCACCCCTCCTCCCAGCTGCCCTTGTCCCCCCTAGAGCTGGAGCAGCCTCACCACAAGAAGGAGTGCTACCTTAACTTCGACGACACCGTGTTCTGCGACAGTGTCTTGGCCACCAACGTCACCCAGCAGGAGTGCTGCTGCTCGCTGGGGGCCGGCTGGGGGGACCACTGCGAGATCTACCCCTGCCCGGTCTACAGCTCAGGTCAGCAGCAGTGCCAGGCGCGCCCATCGTGGCTACCCCGCCTGGCGGTGGGCAAGTGAGCAGCGCGCCCCTCCCAGACATGCCCCTTCTCTGACCCATGGCCACACATGTGTGCTCTCCCACCCCCGCAGCTGAGTTCCACAGCCTCTGCCCCGACGGTAAGGGTTACACCCAGGACAACAACATTATCAACTATGGCATCCCAGCGCACCGAGGTGAGCCCCGCCTGCCACGGGCAAAGGCGCCAACCCCTTACTGCTGGTGCGCACTTACACCCCCACGCCCCCTCTGCCCCGCAGACATAGATGAATGTGTGCTTTTCGGGGCTGAGATCTGCAAGGAGGGCAAGTGTGTAAATACGCAGCCGGGCTACGAGTGCTACTGCAAGCAGGGATTCTATTACGATGGGAACCTGCTGGAGTGCGTGGGTGAGCACCGTGGGCCCAAAAGACACGTGCAACCCCACTAAGGGCCTGCCCCGCGCCTTTCTGGCTACCCACCCCTACTCTCACGCCTTCTCCCTTCCAGACGTGGACGAGTGTCTGGATGAATCCAACTGCCGAAACGGCGTGTGTGAAAACACGCGCGGCGGCTACCGCTGCGCCTGCACGCCCCCGGCCGAGTACAGCCCGGCACAGCGCCAGTGTCTGAGCCCCGAGGAGCTGGGTAAAAAGGCTGGGGGCGCTCAGCCGGGCAGGCGGCGCGGGCCCCTCCTCACCCTGTCCTCGCTGTCCTTACGCATGGAGTCCAGGACCCAGCAGCCTGCCAGCCGGGCCGCTGCCTCAACTTGCTGGGCTCCTACCGCCTGCCCTGGGGGCTGGGGGCCACTGGCCGCGACTGCCAGCTCCCGGAGCCCGGCCGGGGAGGGTGAAGGTCTCCATCAGGAATGGACACGGGTGGGGTGGAGGCTGCGGGGGTCCAGCTTCGGTGCTCCCTCCCGACGGCTGCCCGCCCTGTCTGCAGAGCGCGCCCCGGAGCGGCGCGACGTGTGCTGGGGCCATCGCGGCGAGGACGGCATGTGCGCGCGCCCCCTGGCCGGGCCTGCGCTCAGCTTCGCCGACTGCTGCTGCCGCCAGGGCCGCGGCTGGGGCGCCCAGTGCCGCCCGTGCCCGCCGCGCAGCGCCGCGGGTGAGCTGCCCCGCGGGGTGTGCGTTCGGAGGGAGCGCAGGGCAGGGGCCTTGGCGTCGCTGATGGCCCTTTGTCCTCTCCCAGGGCCCCAGTGCCCCACGTCACAGAGTGAGAGCAACTCCTTCTGGGACACCAGCCCCCTGCTGCTTGGCAAGCCCCCGCGAGGTGAGCTGTACCCAGGGCTGGGTGGGGGTTCGCGGCCCCGGGCTGGGCTGGGCCGGCCCGGGCTGGGTGAGGTTCATGGCCCTGTTTTCCCGCCACCGCGGTAGATGAGGACAGCTCAGAAGAGGATTCAGACGAGTGCCGCTGTGTGAGTGGCCGCTGCGTGCTGCGGCCCGGCGGCGCCGTGTGCGAATGTCCTGGCGGCTTCCAGCTGGACGCCTCGCGGGCGCGCTGCGTGGGTGAGCGGGGCGGCCAGGCGGGCGGGGCGGGGTGGGCAGCCGAGCGGGGCTGGACCCTAAGCGAGGCCCACCGTTTGCATTTTGGCCCGCAGACATCGATGAGTGCCGGGAGCTGAACCAGCGCGGGCTGCTGTGCAAGAGCGAGCGCTGCGTGAACACGAGTGGCTCCTTCCGCTGCGTCTGCAAAGCCGGCTTCGCGCGTAGCCGCCCGCACGGCGCCTGCGTGCCCCAGCGCCGCCGCTGACACCTCGGCCCGCACCAGCCAGTGCCCGCGCCTTCCCCCCGGGGAACCCTCCCTCTTGCCCCGCCGGGGGCTCAGACCCAGGGACGCTGCAGGGCCTGCACCCAGAGATCCAAAGCTCCACCGTGGCAAGGGTGGATGCTGTGCCCTGGGCACCGTGGGCCTTCCTTCAGCAGGATATGGTTCCAGAAACTGATCAAATCAGATCGTGCCTTTTACTTTCCGCTGGGCTCCGGAAGCAGACCCGGTGCCTTCCCACAGGAGGTGTCGCCGCCGGGCGGGGGCTGCCCCGGGCCTAGGCCAGGGAGTGTGAAATAGAATTTATTGTGGCTCTGATTATGTACACGTGAGATGCACTGGGCCGGCTCACATGGTTTGTACAATAAATACAGCCGCGGGGCCGGCTTGTGCCGCCCACCCCCTCAGTCCAGCTTGCGCGCCCCCAGCTTCATAGGGCCCTTGGCCGCCTTCTTCTCGGCGCGCTTGGCCTCCATCTCCCGCCGCCGCTCCTCGCGCTTTTTCCGAGCCAGCTCGGCCTTGGTCTGCCCTGGGGGCAGGAAGGGGAGGCATGTGGAGGGGAGCCCAGGTATCACCGCCAGTGCCCCCCTCCATCAGCCCTCTAGCGGGGGTGCAGCACTCACGGCTGTCGGTCTCCAGGCCCTCCCAGTTGTCGTCGCCCCACGAGTCCGGCCTGGGCTGGAAAGGAAGTATGGGCAGCCATGGGAACAGGACCCGTGGGGACGGACCCCGTGGGGACGGACCAGCAGCCCCGGGGCTGCACCCTGCCCACCCATGGGTCTCAGGTTGAGTACCTGGGCACTGGGTCGGGACGACAGGGCAGCAAAAGGGTCACCCTTGTCATTGGCCTCCGGGCTACCCCAGTTGTACTCGCTGGCCAGGCGGGTGCCCTCGGGGGGCTCTGGGGAGCTGTGCTCCTGCCAGCCCTGCTCCCAGGAGCCCTCGGCTTCCCAGCTACTCCAGTCCGACTCGGGGGCTCTGTGGTCTGGGCTGCTGACCTAGATGAGTAGAGTCAGAGTTGCCCCAGGCAGGCCAAGGCTGGCGCTCCCCCCTCCCTGCTGCCAACACCCCCAGCTAGCCCGGCTCACCTGTCCAGTGCGGCCAAGGCTGGCCTGGTCCCTGCTCCTCCAGTGCTCCTGGGCTAACACTGTCTCGGCCTCCTGCTGTAGGACAGAGGGAGATGTGTCCACTGACCCCGGATCTGCTTAGGCCCTCCCCGCTGCCTCCACAAGGCTGCTGTCGGCCCCAGAGCAGGCCTGGCCTGGCTCCACGCCTGGCGGTGGCTTCCCCTTGCTGAGCCCAAGGGCCAAGTGGACACTGGAGCAGGGGAGGGCCAGGGCTCAGGGATGTGGGAAAGGATGGTGGGTATTCCACCCCTGTGCTGCCTTTCACTTCAGACTCTGCTCTTGGGGTGGGGTCCCTGCAGCCAAAGAGGGGCTCCAGGCCAGCTCTGCCCTCCGCTGGTCATTCCATGAGGCCCATGGCAGCGATGTTATGCAGATAACTCATGCTGGGATCCAGTCCCCATTTTTAAAAAAACTTACTATGGGGGGTCAGTGCTGTGGTATACTAGGCTAAACTGCCTGGAGTGCAAAATCCCACATAGGCGCTGGTTCAAGTCCTAACTACTCCACTTCAGATCCAGCTCCCAGATTATGGTTTGGAAAAACAGTGGAGGGTGGTCCAAGTCCTTGGGCCCCTGCACACACGTGGGAGACCTAAGGCTCCTGGCTTCAGACTGGTCTATGGCTATTATGGCGATTTGGGGAATGAAAAAACAGGTTGAAGATCTTTCTGTGTCTCCTTCTCTGTAATTCTGCCTTTCAAGTAAAAATAATAGAGCTTGAATAATGGGAAAAAATTACTAGAAGGGCAAGAAGACACTTCGTTTCCCAATGGCAGCAATAGCTGGGGGTTGAGCTAGGCAGGAACTCTATCCGGGTCACCCCCATGGGTGGCAGAAACCCAAGGACACGGCCTTACTCACTGCCTGCCAAGGCCGCTGGATGGGACACGGAGCTAGGCTCTAAGTGGGGCTGTCAGCAAGAGCTGCACATACCCCCATATCTTGGCAGCTTGCAGTGTGCAGCAGGGGTCCCCGGGAAAGACCCCCGAGTCCTACTCACCTCCAGGCTGCCCCAGTCGTCGTCATCCCATCTGTCCACAGTGCTGCTGTCCTCCACTGTGTCCCTGTCCCCCTCCTGGGCCTCCCCAGGCCTGCGGCTCGTAGGGCTGGCTGAGACAGGGGCTGGAGCCAGGCTGGGGTGACCTGGGGAGCAGGGGCGTGCTGAGCCTCCTAGGCAGTTTCAAACAGGGCAGAGATGCCAGCAGTGAAGAGGGGACAGGGGCAGGGGCAGTGAAGCAGATGGACCTTACCCCTGTCCATGTCCGCATCACCACCCCCACCTCCAGGGAGCCAAGTAAGAGCTCCTGGCTGCCAGACCTCCCTTCCCTCCCCGACCTGGTGCAGCTCGGTTGGGACTCACCCTCGGGTGGGGGTCCCTGAGGAGCAGTGGTCTCAGCCAGGGCAGCTGAGGGGTGCGCACGGATCAGCTTGGAGGTGAGCGAGGAGACCCCGGTCACAGCCCAGCCTGCCCAGCTGGCCGCGGCTCCTCCCATGCCAGGGCTGGAGGCTGCGTGGACATCTTTCTCTGGGCAGTGGTAGGAGAGAGAAGCAAGTGTGGGGACCCCAGGCTCAGTGGGGCCCCGTGGCAGCCCCCTCCCTTCTCAAGCTCCCGGATCTGCCATCTGTGAGACGGGAGGGGCATCGGGTCTGTTTACCACACCAGGGCCAGCCAGACAGCCAAGGACGCGACAGGTGAGGAGAACCCGGCTGCCATGGACACTCACCCACTTCGGCCAGCTGCGTGGGATCCTCCGACACTGACTCCAGCTTGGACAGGAAGCTCCGGATGGCTTTGAAGGCCTGTGGGGAGTGGAAGCGGGGTAGAACTGGGTACTCCAGGGTTCCCAATCCCACCAGCCAGCCCCACTGAGCCTCACCTGGTCCCGCACTGACTTCTCAGGGTCCACTGTGAGGCCGCAGAGCACAGGCAGGATCTTGTGGGCACAGTCGGTCATCGAGTAGAGGTTGTGGGTGGCAGCAAAACCCAGGACACCAGCGACCCGGGACGGGGCGAATGGGTCCTTGGTGGCACGGCTGAAGGCGGATGCGAGGACTCTGTGTCTGGTCTGGGGTGTGCCGAGGGAGGGTCAGCAGGGCTCCCACACCTGCCAGCCCTGACCTCCCTCCACAGCCCGAGCCTGAAAGCAGATGACCACTGACCGCCCACAGCGAACAACCAACCTAGAAACCAGATGGAGTCTGCCCAGGATGGCTGGGCTGCATGCTGCCCTTGGGGCAACAGAGGCCACCTGCCCTGCCCTGCTGGCCTGGGGCACTCATGCCAGTCCACCGACTGTGGGGGCGCACATGGGCCTGGGCTGGGATCTCAGACGCCCGCCTCGCGGCATGGCCTCTTCGGCCTGCTCCAACTCAGGACCCTAGACCTGGCTCCCAACGGTTCACAGCTGCTAGATCCTGAAGTGGGGTAGGGAGGCAAGGGCCCACCCAGGCAGCTTTCCCGGCCCCAGGGGTGGACAGGCTCCCATGACAGCTGCACAGGACACTCACGGAGGCGCTGAGGTAGGAGCCAATCTTGCCCAGGCAGACGGTGGTGTTGCAGCGGATGGGGCCCTGGTCATCCTTGGCCTGCAGCCGCGCAAAGTGCTTCATGAGCTCCATGTTGAGGTTGTTCTCGTTGAGCTTCGGGGCCAGGAGCAGCATGGACTGCAGGGCAGAGGGGACGCTGGGAATGGTGGACAGAGGCAGGCAATATCTCCTGGGAAGCCAAGGCAGCCCCTGGTGGCCCTGGACCCTGAACAGACCAACTGAAACCTCTCCCCCAAACCCATCTGGCAGGCCTGGCCCCACCCCACATAGCGGGGAGAGGGTGAGGGAGGGGACCAACCACCATTTCTCTGGGCCCTTTTGCACCAAAAACTAAAACTCTGCATGGCCACCTTCCCCTCCTGCCTTCTGGACCAGCTGCAGAGTCACTTCTACACTGCTGAAGCCAACAGTGCACCCCCATGCTTGTCAGATCAACTCCCAGCAGTCTGACACCCCAGATCTGCCCTCTCCTCGATCCTTGGGTCACTGCTGCTACTCTCTTTGTCCTGCAGCTAATCTTCAGGACTCGTGAGACATCCTCTAGCATGTGGCCAACCCCCGAGAGTAACCTCCACCTCACCCCAAACGCGACAGGCAGCCAGGGTGGCTGGGACGATCCAGCCACCATGTGGACCAGTGCCTCCAGGCCTCTGCTTCACCTCCCGGCAGCTTGCGCCTGAAGCCCAAAGCCGTCCCAGAGCCATGCACCTGCTGGGGGCTCCACTCTCAGGACGTGGTCCCTCCCATGATCTGCCCTTCATGTCCTGGGCTAGACCCCCTGCCGAACCCCAGGGGTGGCCCTGCTAGGCCTGGGCACACCCACCTTCACTGTCTGCTCCCGGATGGCAGGGTTGGTATCCAGGAAGCCATGGACGACGTGGGGGAAGATCTGGGTGTTGACTGTCGGCTCATCAAGGTACTGGATGAACTGCTCCATCTGTGGCCCGGTCAGGAGATGGGAGAAATGGTCAAACTCTGCCCTCACCACCACAGCCATGGGGGCCATTCCTGACCCAGGGTTTCTACCCAGCAGGCACTGGCTGGCCAGATCAGCATCTGTCCCACGTACCCTGTGGAGGAGGGTAGGGGAAGGCCTGGCTCTGACCAGACACCTGTGCTGTGCTCTCTGAGCCCCCACTGCCCTGCTGTAAGAGGGGTAGACACCCCCAACCCCCATGCCTCACCCCCACAACCCAGACTCCAGACTTGGCCTGAGAGCCCCTAGGACATCCTGGTTCATAAATGCTGCCCCTCAACAGCCCTTCTGGCCGACACCCCAGCTACCAGGAAGCTGCCAGGAGACCAGACCCCCACTCCAGGGGCAGGAGTGACCAGGGGCTGGCAGGGCATCATCAGCTCCACTCCCTGCTGGGCCGGGGCTGGGCCAGCCGAGCACCCACCTGCTGCAGCAGGCGGATGCGCATGGCGCGGTCGGTGGACGAGAACATCTTGATGAGCACCGGCACGATCTGTTGCTGATACTCGTCAGCTTTGAGGAGCTCACCCACCTGGGGAGGGGCAGGGCAGTCCTCAGCCACACCCCTAGAGTAACAGGAGGCAGGAGGGACTGCCCCCCAGCCCACCGCCCCATCAGCAGCTCCTCTGGCTGCGCTCCATCCCCGGGTCCCCAGCCATGCCCTTCATCTTTTTAGAGGAAAAGCTGAGCAAAGCAGGGTGCTGGGGGGCCAGCAGGGGAAGGAGGGGACTGACCCGTGGGATCTGAGGGCAGAGCAGACACATCCCTGAATGTTCTGGGGCCTCAGGTCTCCCTTCCTCAAGGAGTCCCCAACAGTTGGTCAGGGCCCCGCGCTGGAAACACTGGGGGGCCAGGAGGAATTCCCTCTGCCTATAGGGTGGGGTCCCTCCAGCCCAGGTTGATGGGCCCCAGGACACAACAAGGATGGTCCCCTGCCCAGCAGCTGACTGGGCCTGGCCTCCCCCATCACCTTGAAGAGGGGCGTGAGGACCACAGCGCCCGCGTTGCCAAACTCGAAGGCTGTGAGCAGCTGCGGCAGCACCTTGTGCCGGCAGAAGTCCTCGGGGAAGGAGCCCAGGCTCTCGCTCAGTTCCTGGAAGAACTTCTGCTTCTCAGCTGGCTCCTTGATCTGCAGGAGCAGAGATGGTCATCCCACTGACGCCCCCATCTGAGGAGCCACGCCAAAGCCTCGGGGCTTGGCGGTGAAGAACCTCAGTGTTTCCTGCTTTTGTGGTTCTGCCTTGCTTGTTGGCGGGGGCTGTGTGAACTCCAGGCCTGGCAGCCTACGTGGCACCTGGTGGGTCAGGTAGGCAGAGCACTCAGGAGTCAGGCCCTGGTGAGATAAGACATGCCCACTGCCCCACAGCCCACCAGTTTTGTACTATCTGCAAGTTGCTTGCTTCAAACCCACCAACAGAAGCCTGCCAACTCGGTCTTTTTAAAAGTTAACAGTTGGGGGCTTGGCAGCGTGGCCTAGTGGTGGCTAGGGTCCTTGCCTTGATCCCGTGTGGCTGCTGGTTCTGATCCCGGCGGCTCCACTTCCTCTCTGTCTCTCCTCCTCTCAGTATGTCTGACTTTGTAATAAAAATAAAATAAATCTTTAAAAAAAAAAAAAAAAGTTAACAGTTGGGCCCGGTGGCGTGGCCTAGTGGCTAAAGTCCTCGCCTTGAACGCGCCGGATCCCATATGGGCACCAGTTCTAATCCCGGCAGCTCCACTTCCCATCCAGCTCCCTGCTTGTGGCCTGGGAAAGCAGTCGAGGACGGCCCAATGCATTGGGACCCTGCACCCGCGTGGGAGACCCGGAAGAGGTTCCAGGTTCCCGGCATCGGATCGGCGTGCATCGGCCCGTTGTGGCTCACTTGGAGAGTGAATCATCGGACGGAAGATCTTCCTCTCTGTCTCTCCTCCTCTGTGTATATCTGGCTGTAATAAAATGAATAAATCTTTAAAAAAAAAAAAAAAAAGTTAACAGTTGGGCCCGGCGGCGTGGCCTAGCAGCTAAAGTCCTCGCCTTGAACGCACCCAGGATCCCATATGGGCGCCGGTTCTAATCCCGGCTGCTCCACTTCCCATCCAGCTCCCTGCTTGTGGCCTGGGAAGGCAGTCGAGGACGGCCCAATGCTTTGGGACCCTGCACCTGTGTGGGAGACCCGGAAGAGGTTCCTGGTTCCCAGCTTCAGATCGGCGTAGCACTGGCTGTTGCAGTCACTTGGGGAGTGAACCATCGGACGGAAGATCTTCCTTTCTGTCTCTCCTCCTCTCTGTATATCTGATTTTGTAATAAAAATAAATAAATCTTAAAAAAAAAAGTTAGCAGTTAACCAATCATGACTGCGGAATTGTGTGGAATTGGTCTGAAATGTACAAAAACCCTGTGCTATCCAACCTTGGCCCTTCTGCTTCTGCTGAAGCTTTGGCTACTGCCCCTCCCCCAGTCCCGCTGCATTGGGGGCGCGGCTGAGAGCCTAGGCTGGCCTGAATAAAACACCCTCATGTTTTCTGGGGACCTCAAACTCTGGGCACAACAGGGGCCCTGTCTCACAGCTGCTCACTGTATAAGCCTGGGCCACTCGACCACTCCACAGGGCCCCAGTAGGCACCTGCAGGCTACGAGTGTGGCCTGAGGGGATCAGGCCCTTCATCAGCAAGGCTACCCATAAACCTGCGCAGATGAGCAAACATGTGCAAAGCCGTGAAGGGGCATCCTTGGTGCCCTGGCCTAGCCAGGCTGGGTACACCCGGGACTCCAGGTTGGGGGATTAGGAGACAGGCAAGGTCATTGGCTCGTTTGTCTCCTGCAGCCATCCCAGCCGCCTCCTGAGGCCAGAATCCCCCCAACTCATGTTCTCTGAACACAGACAGAGCTAACTGCTAAAGCTTACACCAGATCACCTCAGATCCACCTGCTTGATGGGGCAGCTGCCAACAGAACCCACTGTACTGCCAACAGTAAAGGCAGAAATAGGGCCATGCTGTGGTATGCACACGAAGTTTCCATCTGCATCTATATGGTTTCCCATACGGGTGCCAGTTAAGTCCCAGCTGCTCTGCTTCCGATCCAGCTCCCGCTTATGGCCTGGGAAGGCGGTGCAGGATGGCTCAGTCCTGCCCCAGCATCCTGCAGCCCTGGAAGAAGCTTCTGACTTTCCAGATCAGATCAGCTCAGCTCCAGCTGTTGTGGCCATCTGGGGACTGAACCAATGGATGCAAGATTTTCCTCTGCCTTTCCAATAAAAATAAATATATCTTAAAAAAAAAAAAATTAGGGCCCAGCACAGTAGCCTAGTGGTTAGTCCTCGCCTTGCATGCCTGGGATCCCATATGGGCGCCAGTTTATATCCCAGCTGCTCCACTTTCCTCCCAGCTCCCTGCTTGTGGCCTGGGAAAGCAGTCGAGGACAGCCCAAAGCCTTGGGACCCTGCATCTGCTTGGGAGACCTGGAAGAAGATCCTGGCTCCCCGCTTCCGATCAGCTCAGCTCTAGCCATTGTGGCTATGTGAGGAGTGAACCAGCAGATGAAGATCTTTCTGTCTCTCCTTCACTCTGTACATCTGACTTGCCAATAAAATTAAATTCATCTTTTAAAAAACAAGTAAATAAATTAACTAAAAAGAAAAGGCACAGAGCTTGATCAAAGCCACACAGCACAGTGGCCAGCAGAGCAAGGCTCGGCCCAGGGGCGGGCTCCTCTGGGCAGCCCCTCTCAGAGGTGCTGTCGGTGGCCGCTCATGGAGGAGGCGGCCGAGGGGTGTGGCCAGCAGTACAGCACAGCCAGGTAGGGTTGGGACCCAGTCCTGCCTGCCCCCCCACAGCTATTGCCTGGCCTGAAGCAGGAACCTCTGGCTAGGGACAAGGGGGGCCCAGGTGGCCAGGGCGGCCCCGAGTGACACATGAGGTGGGCTTGGGGCTCTGACCACAGGGTCTGGGGCTGAGGCCCGATGGGGTCCACATGCCAAGAGTCTCAGCTGGGCTCTCTCCAGCTTCACATGACCAAAGGAGGAGGGACCTTGGGCACTGCTCCCCCACAGCTACCGGGCGCTGGCCTAGCCCACCTACTTCCTTGCAGGGCAGGCTTTAAGAAGTCAGCCCTGGGCAGCAGCCCTGTGGGGCAAGCTCCACACAGAGGGCAGTGCAGGGGCACCCTGGCCAGAGCCCATCCCCACCCTCACCCCCAGCTAAGTCAGTCATAGGGCTGTGAGGTGCCTGTCACCCTCCTCCTCGCCCTTCATGCCCCTCAGGCCTCTGGGCCAAAGTTGGTGTGCCAGCCTAGCCCTCTTCCTCCACTTCTGCCCATAGCCCACTCTCCCGGGGGCGGGGGTGTCAGGCAGGGGACCTCGCCCCTTGGGCTGTGCCTTCACCTACTCGCTCCCCACCAGGGGTCAACCCAGGGGCTCACGCTTCTGCAGCCTTCTGACTGCTCACTGTTCCCATTCTTGTCAACAGTACCTGCCTCTCCCTCGGCGACAGGCCAGGGGTGGGGACCTGGCCAGCTCACTCCCTGTGGCTCCCCCAGGCAGGGACCCAGGTTTCACCTGCCTCCCCAGCCCAGCCTGCGGCCGCCACAATAAAAAGCCAAGGCAGAGAGCCCAGTGGGCCTACGGGGCAGGGCATTCAGCCGCCTCTACAGGCAGTCAGCACTGCAGACTCAGCCACCACACACGGAAATACTCAGAAAACAACAAAGAACTTGGAGGCCAAGTCGTGTAGCGGGTGGCCTGGACACCAGCCTCCCGTCCTGGGGCGCCCACTGGAGTCCTGGCTGCCCCACTTCTGACACGGCTCCCCGCTCACACACCTGGGAAGGCAGTGGGGATGGGCCAAGGTTGGGGCTCTGCGCCTGCACGGGAAAGCCGATGAAGCTCTTGGCTCCTGGCCTTGGCCTGGTCCTGCCTCACTTGGGGAGCAGACTAGTAGAAGCAAGATCTCTTTCTAGTTATCTTTCCCTCTTTCTCTGCTACACTTTCAAATAAATAAAAATAAATACTTTTCTAAAAACAACACCCATGTTGAATACACATACAGATGAATGGGGTCACTACGGACTCATACAGGGTGAGAGCTACTGAAGAGGGGGCATTCACAGTGTGTCAAAGCACAGCGCGTGGGCCCAGCGCAGTGGCCTAGTGGCTAGTTTTCACCTTGCACATACCAGGATCCCATACAGGTGCCGGTTTTAATCCCGCCAACCATGCTTCCCATCCAGCTCCCTGCTTGTGGCCTGGGAAAGCAGTCGAGGACGGCCCAAACCTTTGGGACCCTGCACCCGCGTGGGAGACCCGGAAGAGGTTCCTGGTTCCCGGCTTTAGATCGGCGTAGCACCGGCCGTTGCGCTCACTTGGGGAGTGAACCATCGGATGGAAGATCTTCCTCTCTGTCTCTCCTCCTCTCTGTATATCTGACTTTCCAATTAAAAAAAAAAGAATAATTCTTTTAAAAAAAGTAGCACAGTGTGTGGGTGCTGCCCAAGTCCTGAGGGTTTCCACGAGGGACTTGGGCATCTGTGGACTTTGATGCTCTGTGTATATTGGGAGCTGGGGGAGGGTTGTACATCCAGTTCCCAGAGGATACGCAGGGAAGACCACGCCCAGACCCCTGTGTGTGTGTGTTCGGTTCCTGGAGAACACACAGGGAAGACTACGGCTAGGCCCGCAATAGCCACAATTCCTACCCAGGCATCTGGGAGTCAACTGGGACTGCTCTCCTGCCAGGAGGAAGTGGAGGTCAGGGCCTGCTCCTGGGGGTCTAACTGAGGTGGCTCAGCTCACCTGAATCTCCTCCAAGAAGAGGTTGGTCTCCACGAAGCTGTTGCTCATGAAACCACCGGGCGCCCGGCAGTTCTGCAGGAAGCGTGCCGGGTTGGGCCGCAGCTTGGGGTTGGCACCCACCAGCTCACAGTAGTGTGGCACCAGTGACTTGGGGATCTGGGCAAAGGGGTCCACTGTCAGGGCAGGGGTCACCCACACCGGGGCAGCCCGGCCAGCGGCCACCTCAGGGCAGGGGTCACCCACACCGGGGCAGCCCGGCCAGCGGCCACCTCAGGGCAGGGGTCACCCACACCGGGGCAGCCCGGCCAGCGGCCACCTCAGGGCAGGGGTCACCCACACCGGGGCAGCCCGGCCAGCAGCCACCTCAGGGCAGGGGTCATCCACACGGGGCAGCCCGGCCAGCGGCCACACACTTACCTTCCCTGGATTCCGCAGCGCAGCCGCCCGGGGCAGCGGCCCATTGAAGACTTCCCAGATGAGGCAGCCCAGGCGCCACATATCGGCTGACCTGGCCGGGAAGCAAAGCTGCTCAGGACCCCAGGCAGCAGGGCAGTACCCCTGCCTTGAGTTCAGGTGATCCCCCAGGCCTGAGAGACAGGTGTCAGGAGCCCCATTGGAAGGACACAGACATTGATACTTAGAATATAGGACACCTGCCCTGCATCCCCGACTCTGAAGCCCACGTCAGCCCCATCCTCCCACCCTGAGGACCCTGCGCACAGGGAAGCTGACCCCCCGACCCTCATCTTGAGGTCCCTGGGTGCAGAGGAGTGGACCCCCCACCTCCCACCCTTGGGGTCCCCGGTTCCCTCCGTGGTTAAGGTGTCCCAACAGGGACAGGCCAGGACACGCACCACTTCTCCTTGACCACTCTGCCACTGCTGTCTGCCAGCTCTGGGGGGTCATATTGCTCCAGCTCGGGGACCCCTTTGTGGGGAGGTCCCCCGCCATTGCCCTGCGCCGAGTACATGTAGTCCAGGCCCCCCAGCTTCCACTCGCCGGCGCGGTCCACGAACACGGCCGCCATGCACACGTTGTTGTGGATGAGGCTGCAGTCGTTGACGAGGAAGCTGAGGGCTTTCTGGGGGGCAGAAG
This sequence comes from Ochotona princeps, assembly GCF_030435755.1. NCBI lineage: Eukaryota > Metazoa > Chordata > Mammalia > Lagomorpha > Ochotonidae > Ochotona > Ochotona princeps. Next base: position 4,998,106 of record NC_080835.1, read on the forward strand.
GGGCCGTCACCCCCAGAACCTGCCGGTCTTGCCTCCCTCACCTAGGCTCCCCACCTACCACGATCTGGTGCAGGCCCCAGGAGAGCTCTGGCTCCTTGGGATCCCCGGCCTCGGAGCGGGCCTTGAGGTACGCCCCCAGCGGGGTCACGGTCTCCGTCACGACGTGGAGACATTTTTCTGTCTGGAGAAGGGGATAATGGGGCTATGAAGTCAGGGTGGGGAGGGAGGAGAGGACCCCAAACCTGTGGGTGCCCAGGCATGGGGGCAGCGCGAGGCCACAAGGCCAGAGCGCATCGGAGGGCCCAGCAGGTACCTCCAGCCCATCGATGTAGGCCAAGATGTTGGGGTGCCGCAGGGTTTTGAGGCGCTTGAAGGCAGCTTTCGCCACTTGAGTCTGCTCCTCCTGGCCCGGCTTCACGTCATACACGAAGATGGACACGGGGCTGCCCGTGGCCTGGGGGAGCACACAGCACACGAGTGTGAACCGGGAGGACCACAGCTCCGGGATCCTCCCGCCTCTCCCCCAGCTCAGCCCTCAGGGCCTCGGTCCCGGCCGCTGGCCGCGGCTCAGTCCTTCCGCCGGCCACGTCGGCACTGGCCGTCCCTCGCTCCGGGCCCGTGGCCCCAGAGACTCCGTCCGCCGCCACGTCAGGCCGGGCGCGACGCAGCGAGGCCAGACGCCGCCGAGCAGGCGAGGCCGAGGTCGCAGCGGCCTGCACAGCGGGGCCGCTCTCACCTTCTTCCGGCCGCGGTGCAGAACCCAGGGTCCGGGCGGGTTGCCCTCAGGGGGCTCCGGGCTGAGTTCGAAAGGGAAGTCCCGGACCGGGTCCCGGGAAAAGAACCACATCGCTCCCGCCGATGCCGCGGGGTCCCGGCGTCTCCGCTCCGGGTGCTCCGGCTGCCCGAGCCGGGGCGGGGCCTCCGGGGGCGGGGCTCCGGGGCGGGCGGGGCCTCCGGGGCGACGGCTGGGGGCGGGGCTCCGGGCTCCCGGGGGCGGGGAGTGGGCGGGACGAAGGCCTGGGGCGGGACTCCGGGGGAAGGGGCGTAGGGGCGAGGGCCTAGGGGCGGGGCCTCCGGGAGCCTCCGCGGGCGGGGCGTGGGGCAAGGGCGGGGCAGAGGCTCTCGGGGGCGGGGCCGGGGCGGGGCCAGAGGCCCCGAGGCTTGCCGACAGCGCCCCCGGCGGCCAGGTCGGGCACTGCCACTGCCCGCCGAGGCGAGCGGGCTAGGCAGAGCCGCAGGTGGGTGGACACAGGGAAGGTTGTCCGTCCCCACCGCAGCAGCTCTCGGAGTCTGAGCGGATTTCAGGCTGATGGAACGCAGGAGACAGACGGAAGAGAGTGGGACGCTGAGCAGCAGTGGGAGGCTGTGGTCCCTGCAAATGAGAGGGTGGATGGAAAGTGAATGGAAGATCGCTCTCTCAGCCTGCCACTCAAACCGGTAAAGTTTTAAGAAGCAATGAAAGGGCCCAGCGCAGTGGCCTATCGGCTGAAGTCCTCGCCTTGAACGCCCCGGGATCCCATATGGGCACCAGTTCTAATCCCAGCAGCTCCACTTCCCATCCAGCTCCCTGCTTGTGGCCTGGGAAAGCAGTCGAGGACGGCCCAATGCATTGGGACCCTGCACCCGCGTGGGAGACCTGGAAGAGGTTCCTGGTTCCCGGCTTCGGATCGGCGCAGCACCGGCCGTTGTGGCTCACTTGGGGAGTGAATCATCGGATGGAAGATCTTCCTCTCTGTCTCTCCTCCTCTCTGTATATCCGGCTTTCCAATAACAACAATAAAATCTTTAAAAAAAAAAAAGAAGCAATGAAAAAGAAAAAGAAGAAGCAATGAAAGAAGTCGTCAGAGGACGGTGACAACGGCTGGAAATGAGCAGAGGCAGGAGGGGCTAGAGGCGACCCTGCAGGGGAGTGTGCCGCAGCCTGTGCCCAGTGTGGCTGCAGAAGGATGGGATGGAGCTGCTCTGGATGGTGGTCCAATTGCAAGGGAAGCATCATCCCCTTAGCATCTGCCAGAGGCCAGGAGCCCACCTGGAGAAGCTGCTGGAAGGACTGTGAGCGGGGAGGTGAGGGGGCAGAGGCACAGGGTGGGGATGGGGTGCAGGCAGTCAGGCAGTGTGCTGTGTGCACGACCTCACCTGCTCACAGGTTGGGCGTCCCTGTAACCTGCAGGTCGTGCCTGCACCTCGTCACTGCCCCAGGAGCTGTGCCCATCTCACAGATGGGGAGACTGAGGTCAGGCGTGCTCACACAGCAGGAGACAGCAAGGCTTGGCCCCTGGCTGGCTGTGCCTCCCTGGCCAAACAGGCCTAGGCCATGCTGTCCTGCCATCCCTGCTGTTACACATCCTGGGATAGGCGGGCTAGGGGACACCACGGGGCTGGAGGAAGCAGAGTGGGCCGTCAAGGGGGTGGATTCTGGAGGCTGGTGTATTGGTACAGAATAGTGCCAGCATCCCACATGGACACAAATTTGAATCCCGGCTGCTGCACTTCTGACCCAGTTACTTCTAATGGCCTGGGCACAGCAGAGGACGGCCCAAGTCCTTGGGACCCTGCAACCATGTGGGAGGCCCAGAAGAAGCTCTTGGCTTCTGGCTTTGGACTGACCCAGCTCCAGCCGTTGGAGCTGCGCAGTGAGCCACTGGATGGAAGATCTCTCTGTGTAACTCTGTCTCTCAAGCAAACTTATTCTAAAAAATTAAAATAGGACACGTACACCTGATTGTTGGAGAGGGGGTGGCAGAAGTGCTGTCCTGGCCCCACAGAACTTGGTGGAAAAGCATTCTTTTTTTTTTTTTTTTTTTTTTTTTTTTTTTTTAAGATTTATTCATTTTATTACAGCCAGATATACAGAGAGGAGGAGAGACAGAAAGGAAGATCTTCCGTCCGATGATTCACTCCCCAAGTGAGCACAACGGCCGGTGCTACGCTGATCCGAAGCTGGGAACCTGGAACCTCTTCCAGGTCTCCCACGCAGGTGCAGGGTCCCCATGCATTGGGTCATCCGAGACTGCTTTCCCAGGCCACAAGCCGGGAGCTGCATGGGAAGTGGAGCTGCCGGGATTAGAACTGGTGCCCATATGGGATCACGGGGCTTTCAAGGCGAGGACTTTAGCCGCTAGGCCACTGCGCCGGGCCCGGAAAAGCATTCTTCAGGGTGCTGGGGGAAGCTGGTGTGGTAAGAGGTGTGGTGGGTGCTGGGAGCGGCACAACGAGCACCCTGTCCCTCCAGACACGATGCTGGCGCCCTCTGCTGGCCAAACTGCCTCCTGCGTCACCGGATTGATGTTTGCTCTTCCAGTCGGGACAGAGGCTGCACAGCCAAGAGCCTCAGATGGCCTGAGGACATCGCACAGTTGGGGCCAGGACTTGTTTTGATTCTTGAATTTGGTAAGAAAGCAGGTGGCAAGAACTGGCCTGGGTTGTGTCACGATAGAGAGCACTCCGCTAACCATGAGCGGGCACAGACCTGCTTGCACTCCTGGAAACACGTACTAACCCTGGGACAGGCCCCGCTTTGGGGAGTCCCTGCATCATGACCGGGCTAGAGTGTGAAAGTGCTGTGTTTGCAAGCCAAGAATAGAGAAATGTTGGCAATTTAACACTGTTAGGCATGTGTTTTTCATAGCATGACATATGGACCTTTCTCATGATTTAGCAGAAGTTTAGTAAACAGTATAAACAAACTTTTGCATTCATACAATGTTGTTACATAGACATTATAGACCAAGGAATCTCATGAAGGTTGAGGAAAACTGAATTAAAAGATAGGTTAGTTGGGACAGGTGTTTGACCTACGGAGACATGTACAAGAGGCTGGTGTGGTGCCAGCATCCCATATGGATAACAGTTCATGTTCCAGCGGCCCCACTTCCCATCCAGCTCCCTGCTTGTGGCCTGGGAAAGCAGTGGAGGACGACCCAAAGCCTAGGGACCCTGCACCCATGTGGGAGACCTGGAAGAAGTTCCTGGCTCCTGGTCTCCAAATAGCCCGGCTCTTGCTGGCTGCAGCCTTCTGGGAGCGTGAACCAGCAGATACAAGATCTCTGTCTTTCCTTCCCTCTGTGGATAAATCTGTGTTTCAAATAAAAAATAAGTACATATTTTTGACATTTTTTAAAAGATGTATTTATTTTTATTAGAAAGTCAGATTTACAGAGAAGAGACAGAGAGAAAGATGTTCCATCCACTGGTTCACTCCCCAAGTGCCTACAATGGCCAGAGCTTAGCTGATCCAAAGCCAGGACACAAACTGGTGCCCGTATGGGAGCCTGGTGCATGCAAGGCAAGGGTTTAGTCACTAAGCTACCATACTGGGCCCATACATACATATTTTTCTAAAATAGTTTCCACTTCTTTTTTAAAAAATATGTTTTATTTTTATTGCTAAGTCAGATATACAGAGAGGAGGAGACAGAGAGGAAGATCTTCTGTCCAATGATTCACTCCCCAAATGGCTGCAATGGCTGGCGCTGCCCCAGTCCGAAGCCAGGAGCCAGGAACCTCCTCTGGGTCTCCCATGCGGGTGCAGGGTCCCAAGGCTTTGGGCCGTCCTCGACTGCTTTCCCAGGCCACAAGCAGGGAGCTGGATGGGAAGTGGAGCTGCCGGGATTAGAACCAGCACCCATATGGGATCCCGGCGCATTCAAGGCAAGGACTTTAGCCGCTAGGCCACACCACCAGGCCCCACATTTTACATTTTATTATTATTATTATTATTATCATTTTATGATACAGTTCCATAGGCTCCTGGTATTTCCCTTATCCCAGCCTCAATGCCCCCCCCCACCTAGTTCCTCTGTATCATTACTAAAATTTAGTTCTTCATACACAGTCATATGTCCATCATTGCGGGCATGGACAATGGCAGAGAGTCCAGCATTCTATTATCAAGATATAGTAAACAGTTTCATTGGGAGTCCATCTTTGTGTGGAAGTAGAAATGCATACTACATTGTATCCTCACATCTGGATATGATAATCTCCATTTCACAGCTACTGTACATCCCCTCAAATGAAAAGTCATAATACAAAATCAACAATAGAAAGAAAAATAGAAATTTACAATGCCATGAAGTTAAATGACATGTTACTAGATATGACAGTCTCCATTACACAGCTACTATACATCCCCTTAAATGAAAAACCACAAAACAAAATTAATAACAGGAAATTAACAATACTGTGAAGTTAAATAACATGCTACTAAATGACTAACGTGTAGCTGAAGAAGTGAAAATCAAGAACCTCTTGCAGAAAATGATGCTACTGTATGATCTAGGAGTCATTGAATGATTTAATCAGAAGAAAGTGTTTTGAAGAGATGAAACTATTAGAAAACATCAAAACCCATGCAATGCAGTTTCCGCTGATTTTTGTTGGTGGAAAGTATCTCTTCTAGACAACAAATAGATGGGTTTTGTTTTTTAATCCAGTCTACTAATCTATGAAGTTTGATTGAACTTAAGCCATTTACATTCAGGGTTAATATGTATGGGTGGTACTTTGGTCCTGTCATTTTAGAAATGAGTTGTTCATTGATTTAGTCTTCTGTTGTCATTTTACTGGGATGTTCTTCCCATTTGCCTTTGGTTTTGGTGGGTGCTATTCCTCTACTCTGTCAAGAGAACATCTTGGGCCCGGCAGCGTGGCCTAGCAGCTAAAGTCCTCGCCTTGAACGCCCCGGGATCCCATATGGGCGCCGGTTCTAGTCCCGGCAGCTCCACTTCCCATCCAGCTCCCTGCTTGTGGCCTGGGAAAGCAGTCGAGGACGGCCCAATGCATTGGGACCCTGCACCCGCGTGGGAGATCTGGAAGAGGTTCCAGGTTCCCGGCTTCGGATCGGCGCGCACCGGCCTGTTGCGGCTCACTTGGGAAGTGAATCATCGGATGGAAGATCTTCCTGTCTCTCCTCCTCTGTGTATATCTGGCTGTAATAAAAAATGAATAAATCTTTAAAAAAAAAGAGAGAGAGAACATCTTGAAGTATCATTTGTAGGGCAGATTTGGAAGAGGCAAATTCTTTCAACGTTTCTTTACTGTGGAAGAATTTTATTTCATTTTCAAAGACAAAAGAAAGCTTCGCTGGATATGTTATCCTGGGCCCACAATTTTTTTCTTTTAGAATCTGGAATATGTCACTCCATTCTCTTCTTGCCTGTAGAGTTTCCTGTGAGAGATCTCCTGTGAGTTTAATTGGCATTGCTTTATATGTCAATTGATTTTTTTCACGTGCACATTTAAGGATCTTTTCCTTATGTTCGATTGAAGAGAGCTTGATGATCATGTGTCATGGTGAAGATCGCTTTTGATCAACCATGTTGGGAGTTCTGTGCCCCTCCTGGATGTTGTTTCCCAATTCTTACTCCAGATTAGGGAAAGTTTCCTTTATTATTTCATTAAATAGATTTGTAAAACCAGTTACTCTTTCTGCACCTTCTGGGACTCCCGTAACTCTTATATTTGGCCTCTTAATAGTGTCTTTCAATTCTTGAATACTTCTTTTGGCCTGATCCAACTCTGCTTCCAGCTTTTTGTTTGCTTCCCCCTAATGACAGGAAATATCTTCCAATTTCAAAATTCTTTCTTCTGCTTGCTTCATTCTATTTTGGAGACTCTCCATTGTACTTTTAATTTGCTCTACTGTGTTCTTAATTTCTGATATATCAGCCTTGATTTGCTTTATTGCTGCTATTGCTTGTGTAAAATATTCCTTAAATTCTTTGAACTCTTGTATGTGCTTCTCATTCTTGATCAGAAGCTTTAAAATGAGTTTTCTGCATTCTGTGTCCCCCATTTTCTCGATGTCTTCCTCAGTTAACTCTGAGGTTGACATAGGGTTTTGCTCCTTTGCAGGAGAGTCTTCAGTAATATTCATTGTGCCTCTGTCTCTTCTTTTGCTCTTGGTCATTGTACTTCTGGTTAGCAGAGTCTCCTCCTTGGGGCAGGTTTCTAAGATGTATCACCCACAGGTCTACAGCTTGATTTTACTTATTACAGTTGGTACACAACTCTTTGCTTGCAGCCAATTGTGCCACTCCCTCCAGTGAGTTCCAGGTCTGAGCTCTTATATTAGATTTCCACAAAGAACTCCATAGCCACAGCTCCTGGCTCACCAGTCTCCACCTCCTGTGATACCGTGCTGAAGCCGCACCGTTGTCTGTACAAACTTCTCCTGCTTCCAGTTGGAGCAGGTCTCAGGATTAGGGAGACACCAGGTGTCCTATATAGCTAGTTTTTTTTTTAAGATTTATTTACTTTTATTACAAAGTCAGATATACAGAGAGGAAGAGAGACAGAGAGAAAGATCCTCTGCCCGATGATTCACTCACCAAGTGAGCACAACGGCTGGTGCTGAGCCGATCCAAAGCCGGGAACCAGGAACCTCTTCCGGGTCTCCCATAAGGGTGCAGGGTCCCAGTGCTCTGGGCCATCCTCGACTGCTTTCCCAGGCCACAAGCAGGGAGCTGGATGGGAAGTGGAGCTGCCGGGATTAGAGCCGGCGCCCATATGGGATCCCGGGGCGTTCAAGGCGAGGACTTTAGCTGCTAGGCCATGCCACCGGGCCCACTGGCCAGGACTTGAACTAACAGGATGCAGGCATCACAATTGGGAGTTTAACGCACTGTGCCACAATGCTGGTCCCTAAGCTTTAAAATGTAGATATCCAGCCCTGGCATGGTAGCCTAGTGGCTAAATCCTCGCCTTGTATCTGCTGGGATTTCATAGTGGTGCTGGTTCATGTCCCAGCTGCTCTACTTCCCATCCAGCTCCCTGCTTGTGGCCTGGGAAAGCAGTCCAGAATGGTCCAAAGCCTTGGGACCCTGCAGCCATGTGGGAGACCGGAGGAGCTCCTGGCTCCTGCTTTCCAATTGGCTCAGTTCCAGCCATTGCGGCCACTTAGAGAGTGAACCAGCGGACCAGTGGATGGAAGATTTTTGTGTATCTCCTTCTTTTTGTATATCTGACTTTCCAATTAAAAAAAAAAAACTTTAAAAAATGCAGATATCTGACTATGCCAACACTGTTTTGGTAGTGTGAAATGGTACTATTTCACAAGTTTAGCATTTCTTTAAAAATCAGCATATACTTAAATGCGTAGGTCCGCTTAGCATTGCACACTAATATTTAGATTTATGAATAACTGCCCCAACTAAAATGCTTACACCAATGGTGCCCACATAAGCAGCAATATAGTACTTTCTCTCCCCCCGCTGCAGGCAGCTGCCTAGGTTGCCTGCAAGCATTGGAGCAAAGGTGGGCTACTCGACCACACTACCTGCCTGCGAGTGTTGGAGCAGGGGGCAGGCATCTGAGACTGAGCTACGGCAGCCACCCGAAAGCGAAGGAATTGGAGCTGAGGGCATGTTCTGTAGGAGCTTTGTAGGCTCGCCTCTGTGGGACTCCAGTACATGCTGATTTGTGCAAGAGCTAGAGGTAGTGACAGGATGAGCCATGCTGGACCAAGGAACTCAACTGACACCCGTAAGAACTGGAGTTGGGAGAAGCCCGGCCTGGGCCAGATTGAAACACCTGCAGACACATGCAAAGGCCAGGACTGAGCGTCTAAGCAGGGCCATGGCACCTGGCAGTACATATGGGATCTGGTCCTGGGAAGCAGGCCTGATAGCTGAACTTGGAAAACCCCTGTTAGGCCACAGCTCCCACTGTGGAACACAAGAGCCAGGGATAGGGGCAGGCCAGGCAAGTCTGCAGGTCTCATCAGCATTTGTGTGGACTGGGTCTGGGGGCAGGCCAGGCTGGACCAGGCTGCAGCATCTGCTGGTATGCATGAAAACCAGGGTGGGGTGTGGGTTGCACCAGTGCTGCTGGGCTAGGTTGTAGCACCCACCAGTGAGAGCTGAGACTGAGGACAGACCATGTCAGGCTGGGTTGAAGCACCAACCAGCATATTCAGAATCTTGAGCTGAGAACAAGCCAGGTAGGGGAACTCTGAGGATTCCCCTGCTAGGCTACAGCTCTGCCTGGTGAGTATGAGAACCGGGGCTGTAGATGGACTGGATTGGGCAAAGCTGCAGCATTTATCAGCATTCATGTGGGCTGGGTCTGGGGACAGGCTGGACTGGGTGAGGATCCAGCATCTGCTGGTGCTCACTATAGCCAGAACAAGTGTGGGCCAGGCAAGGTAGGCCAGAGCACCCACAGATCACATGAGAGTTGGGTTTGGGGGTGTGGATATTGAGCTAGGCTATAGCACACACTGGTGAGATCTGGAATGGGTGTGGGCCAGTCAGGCTAGGCCACAGTACTGACTGGGGGCTGCAGACCCTGGCAGCACACACAGGCTGGGAGCAGGCCTGGAGGGGAACCTGGGGAACTTACCACTAGGTTTTAGCTCCTGCTATGAGCATGAGAGCTGGGCTGGGGGCATATGTGTAGGCTGGGTCTGTGGGCAGGCTGAGTTGGGCCAGCTCACAACACACAGTGGTATGAGAGAAAGCCGGGGGTAGGGGCTGAGGCAGGACAGTTCCAGTTGGACGACAACACTTGCCAGTTCACAGAAGGGCCGGGAGTGGGCCCAGCTGGGCTAGACAGCTATACCTGCTGGTGAGAGCTAGGACTAGTGGTGGTAGGGGCTGAGCCAGGCTGTAGCACCTTATTGGCAAATGTTGAGACTGGAAATGCCTATCTCAGACTGGGCCACCATAGACACTGGCATGTGCAAAGACCTAGGGGTGGGAGTGAGCATGATACCAGAATCGCAGGGACATCCCTGCTGGGCCACTGTTTCCACTGGTAAGTGTGAGAGCTGGGAATGGGGGTGGGTTGGTCCAGGCAGGGCTGCAGCACCCATTGGCCAGCACGTGACCAGGTCTGAGAGCAGGCCAGGCTGGGCTAGGCTGCAGCACCCAATGATGTACATGAGAGCCACATGGGATGTGGGCTCGGCCAGGCTAGGGTGGCCCTGACTAGGCCGCAGCACCTGCTGGGGTATGTGAAGACCAGGCATGTAGAAGGCTGGGTTGGGCTAGGCCATATCACCCACAGGTTTCTGTGAGAGAAGAAACTGGGCAGAACTGACCAGACAGCTACATCCACCAGTAATCCCGGCGGCCCCACTTCCCAACCAGCTCCCTGCCTATGGCCTAGGAAACAGTCGAGGATGGCCCAAAGCCTTGTGATCCTGTGTGGGAGACCCAGAAGAGGCTCCTGGCTCCTGACTTTGGATTGGCTTAGCTCCGGTCGTTGCAGTCACTAAGGGAGTGAATCATTAGATGGAAGATCTTCTTCTGTCTCTCCTCCTCTCTGTATATCCGACTTTCCAACAACAACAACAAAAAATAGAAATAAATCTAAAAAAAAATTCCCCTATAACTACAGGCTCTACAACCCCATAAACAAACAATAATTAAAAGCATATCTCTATAATATTAATAAAAACATGCTTTAATTCCTCTAGCCAAAAATTATATAAGCAACTAAAATAGACACATTCCTATGCTCCAAAGAAATTGTAAAGACAGGCTAGCCTTTAAGGTCACACTAACTGTACTTATCACCATAGCAGTTTCAGCTCATACTCCCATCACTTTCATTAATATTTAGGATACGAATCAAGCCCTTTCACAATAGGCGTGCTACATGTCTGGGCCAGATTCCAGGACAATGAGCAGGCACACAATAAGGTGCCCAGAAATGGCATGGCCTTCATTGTGCTCCTGTGTAAATTGCTTTTTTTAAGGATTTATTTATTTTTATTGCAAAATCATATACAGAGAGGAGGAGAGAAAGAGAGGAAGATCTTTTATCCAATGATTTACTCCCCAAGTGGCCACAAAGGCTTGAGCTGCCAGGAGCCTCTTCTGGGTCTCCCACGCAGGTGCAGGGTCCCAAGGCTTTGGGCCGTCCTCGACTGCCTTCCCAGGCCACAGCAGGGAGCTGGATAGTAAGCAGATCCCAGCACATATAAGGCGAGGGGGCTTTAGCCTCTAGGCTATGGCGCCGGGTCCTCCTGTGTAAGTTGTTAAAGGCCCACTCACCGAGACATGATCAGCAACGTTAGCTCGCAAGCTCACATCAGTTGCACGAACCATCTCACAGGGGCAAACAGTGCCTCAATAGATCATAGAATTCTTAGCAGGGTAATTGAATGTCCATGCAAAAAGGGGTGAGACTGTGTCGAGGTGAGGAGACATCTGCCAGGCCCTGCCATAGCTGGAAGCTCCTTGCAGCCTTAGCAACAGGGGAGCTGTTCTCTTCACACCTTTGTGTCGCCCACAGCCACTGAACACCCCGCACACCAGGATCCCATATAGGCGCCGTCCCTGTGTGGGAGACCCGAGAAAAGTTGCTGGCCCCTGACTTCAGATCAGATCAGATCAGCTCCGGCCGTTGTGGCCTCTTGGGGAGTGAACTAGCAGATGAAAAAGTCTTTGTTTCTCCTTCTTTCTGTAAATCTGCATTTCCAGCAAAAATTAACATAACTGAAATCTTGAAAAAAATTTTAAACATTTGTCCCACCCATTTTTTTCCTTACCTCAACCCTCTCCACTCCACCGAGATGCTAACATGGGCATGCAGCCCAACTGCGTAAACAATATTAAAAATATTTAAAATAAAAATAAAATTAAAATAATAGCATCCTCAGCAATAAAAGCACATTTCCTTGAACGTGCAACTGGAGGACAGAGCAGGGACAGTGTGTACCGTTACCTAATTTACTCACTAGGTGACAGCAAAAACCAAGTCATTTCCAGTTCCGCCCCGCCAGGCCGAGCAGGCAGGCAGCCCGGAGGAGGCAGGCACATCTAACATGTTGTTCTGGGCCACCTAAAGCGACACATCCGGGCCAAGTCCCCGCTGCTCAGCTTTGGATCCCTGCTGGAAAGCAGCAGCAGAACCGGCATATGGGCGCCGGTTCTAAACCCGGCAGCTCCACTTCCCATCCAGCTCCCTGCTTGTGGCCTGGGAAAGCAGTCGAGGACGGCCCAAAGCCTTGGGACCCTGCACCCACGTGGGAGATAAAGACTTATTTATTTTTATTGCAAAGTCAGATATACAGAGAGGAGGACAGACAGGGAGGAAGATCTTCGGTCCGATGATTCACTCCCCAAGCCACCGCAACGGCCAGTGTTGTGCTGATCCGAAGCCAGGAGCCAGGAACTTCCTCTGGGTCTCCCACAAGGGTGCAGGGTCCCAAGGCTTTGGGTCGTTCTCGACTGCTTTCCAAGGCCACAAGCAGGGAGCTGCATGGGAAGTGGAGCTGCTGGGATTAGAACCGGAACCCATATGGGATCCTGGGATGTTCAAGGCGAGGACTTTGGCCACTATGCTACCGTGCTGGGCCCGGCCTTTAAAAAAAAGATTTATTATTATTGTTATTATTATTATTAGGAAGTCAGATTTACAGAGAGGAGAGACAGGGAGGAAATCCTCTGTCTGATTTACTCCCCAACTGGCCAAATTGGCCAGAGAGTCTCAAGGCTTCGGGCAGTCCTTGACTTCTTTCCCAGGCCACAAGCAGGGAGATGGAGGGGAAGTGGAATAGCCAGGACATGAACCGGAGTCCATATAGGATCCTGGCACATGCAAGGCGAGGACTTTAGCCACAAGGTTGCCATGCCAGGCCCAGAAGATGGTGGCATTGCAATGACCCCTGCATCCCCATGGGAAACCCACATGCAGGAACCTGGCTTCCATCATGGCCCAGTGCTGGCTGGGGAGTGAACCACCAGATAGAAAATTTCTCTCTGCCTGAATCTGTCATTTTTTCAAGTATTTTTATTTTAATTTTTTTTAAATTTTTTTTCTTTTTATTGTATTGTTGTTGACAATCTTTAGTTAATTACAGTTAAAGGAAAAAGAAGAAAAAAAAAGAAAGAAAAAAAAAGGTTCAGGGGGATAGGAAAGTGGGCAATGCTATTATGTCCATATTGTTTCCATCATGTATCTGTGGTAAAGGGGGATATTGAGGGAGAAGCCCCACCCGGTTTCCCGCCCACCCCAAGTCCCGGATGTGGGGCATACTCTGAGATATGTGCTCAAGTGGTGTTAATAGTTCTCCAGTTATGAATCGCTGCCAGTTTCGCTCGATGAGGTCGTCCACTGATTGATATGGTCCATCATAAAGTCTCCGTTTGCCTCATAATTTGCTGCCAACATATAGCTGAGATGAATGATTGTCCTGTTCTGTCTTCTGTCTTCTCCTGGTTAGAGTTCTGAGTCCAGCAGTTCGATTGGGGAGATCTCCAAAGATACTTTGAGGTATTCCCAGACCAGATTCTTGCATGTTCTAGCAAGCACAGGGCCCGGCACATTCCATCACCCCGATCAGCTGGTGGTTGCAATTGCTGTGTTGGTTCTGTTTTCAGTCCCGAGTTGCACTGGAACCAATGAGTGTTGCAGTCCAATCTGGTTCGGCCCTTACATCAACCAGTGGGAGCTGCAGCCTAGTCGGGGCGACCCACAATAACCCCCACCAAGCCCGCCCCCCACCCTAGTTTGCCAGTATGTGTAGCAGAAGACCAGTCTGACCCCCATCCCATTTGGCTCTTGTACTTGTCAATGGGTATTTTTTTTTTTTTTTTTAAAGATTTATTCATTTTATTACAGCCAGATATACACAGAGGAGGAGAGACAGAGAGGAAGATCTTCCGTCCGATGATTCACTCCCCAAGTGAGCCACAACGGCCGGTGCGCGCCGATCCGATGCCGGGAACCTGGAACCTCCTCCGGGTCTCCCACGTGGGTGCAGTGTCCCAATGCATTGGGCCATCCTCAACTGCCCTCCCAGGCCACAAGCAGGGAGCTGGATGGGAAGTGGAGCAGCTGGGACTAGAACCGGCGCCCATATGGGATCCCGGGGCTTTCAAGGCGAGGACTTTAGCCGCTAGACCATGCCGCCGGGCCCATTGTCAATGGGTATTAAAGCTTAGTTCTATCTAACCAACTCAACCATCCAGCCCTCACAGATGTTGTTGAGTGCCTCTCTATCTAGCCATCCCAGCTCCCGTCCTAGTTTTCATGCCCTCCCACGGGAATAGTGACCCAAGAAGGGAGAACCCACTTTTTCCCTCCCAGGTCTCTCTGTCCCGGTTTATGCACTCTTTAGGTGGTTCTGTGATTTGACTCGACAGAATTAGTCCCCAGTGCCAGCTTCTGCCAGCTGATGCTGCGGCCCTGATCTAGTCCACATGCAGCGCACAGGTGTTATAGCCTTGCTTAGTCGGGTCTGTCTCTATCCCAGCCAACAATCTCCAGTGGGAGTAGCTGACCGGCGAGGGGACCAGCCCCTTAATCCCCCCGCCAGCTCTGCCCCTTCCTTCCTGGATCTCACGTGTGCTGGATGGTTTTCAAGTATTTTTAAAAGATGTTTTTCTCTCTCTTTCAAATAAATCAATCTTACTTTTGACATACTTGAAAGACAGTAAGAAAGATCTACCTTCTGCTGGTTCATTGCCCAAACACCTTCAACAGCCAGGACTGGAACAGACTAAACTAGAAGCGCCAGAACTCCACCCAGGTCGCTCAAGTGGGACAGGGGCCCCAGCACAGAGGCCATCAACTGCTTCCTCCCAGAACAGATCAGGACACTCCAACACGCGATGCCAGCACCCAGGTGGTGGTGGCTTGAACACCTGTGTCTCGATGCCCATCCTAACGGCAAGCCTAGGCAGGGCTAGGCCTCAGCATTCACTGGCGAGTGCCAGGACTGTGAGTGGATCATGGCAGGCTAGGGTGCACACTTATTGGCACACACAATTCGGGGCAGACACTGGGCCCGGTAGGAAAACTTGGGGTACCTCCCCTGCTAGGCTGCAACTCCTGCTGGTGAGCAGAGGCATGCCTTGAGGCAGGCAGTACATGCCAGCACATGTAAGCCAGATTTAGTGCCAGTTGGCTGCACATGCTGGCATGAGTTAGAGCCAGGAGGGGGTGCAGGCCAGGCCAGGTTGAAGCGCAAAACCTGCCAGCTCATACAGGGCAGGAGTTAGACCTCGCTTGGCTAGGCTGCTGCATGCACTGGTGTGAGCTGGGACCAGGGGCAGGCCATACCAGACAGCTGGAGCAGGCCTAGGTGTGGAGCTTCAGATTCTGTTCCTGGGCCGCAGCTCCTATCGAGTGTGAGAGGACCTGGGGGAGACCAGGTTGGAGCACCCATGGGTGAATGAGAGCCAGGGCCAGGCTGAACAGGGTGGGATACCTGATTGTGTACAGGTATGCACAACAGCTGGAGGAGATGCAGGATGGGCTAAGCTACAGCACAGCCAGGCATGTGCAAAAACCACAGGTGGGGGTGGACCTGGTAGGAGTTACTGGAGTCTTCCCCAGCTGGGCCTTGGCATCCATTGCTCTACAAGGACAGGTTGTGGCTGTGGCAGATGAGGCCGCAGCACCATCTCTGGTTTGCCAGATAGGGCTGGGGTGGAACTGACCAGGCAGCTGTCAGGTGACGGACTGGCACACAGAAGTCTTGATTCCACCCTGACAAGATCCCTTAGGGGACTCAAACCCGAACCACAGGGAAAATCAAGATGCGTGCACCTTAGGACAGGTGCCCAAGAGGGACGTGCCAGCAAGCTCATCTAGGTCAGTGGGGATATTGGATGGAAAGCAGAACAGACCCATCTTCTTCTGGGGTCTGGTGTCTCTAGGAGTCGAGGACTGTTCCCCATCCCAGGGAGCTGATGCTCCCCATGCTCCCCATGGCCACAGCCCGACCAAAGCCTCCCAGTGCCATCAGGAGCCCACAAGGGCATGCATCCAACTATCCAAACACTGAAAGTCAAATGAAAAAATGAAAAGCACCAAACAGGGATGGGAGACCTACACCCATCTTTTCTGATCCAGTATTTTATACATAATCACACCAAGAGTGGTTCAAATTTTTATTACAGAAAACCAAATGGAGACTGCTGAGACATTGTATCTGGAAGACAGGGGATTACACTTCTCGCATAAATACAAACATACAAGCAACACAGCAGGACTCTGTGGAAAGCTGACCCAGCACCAGGGGACTGTGGCGGCTTCAAGCCCCACCTGCTCCTTCCTCGGGGTCCTCCAGCGCCTGTAAAGCACCTTGGATGACACATGCAATTTCTCACTCCTAGTTGCAGATTAGCCCAGACCTGCCTGTTGAGATTCTAAACACCCTTCAAAAAAAGCAAAGCTGGAGTGTATTCCTCAGCATCCCTGCCAGGTTCAAGTCCTGGCTGCCTCATTCCCCATCCAGCTCCCGGGGGGCCGTGGTAAGGGCAGTGGAAGCAGCCATCCATGTAGAAGACTGGGTCTAGCCCCTGGCTTTGGCCTGGCCCAGTCCCGATTGCTGTGGCCATCTGGGAGTAGCTTTGTCCCTGGCTCCAGGGTCCACAAGGACAGACAATGTAAGCAAAGACGCCGCAGGGATTTGAACCCTGTCCTGGAGACCAGGAGTGCCAACCACCAGCATCTTTTGCTTTTTTTTTTAAGCTACAAAAAGGTCAAAAAGCAAAACCTGAGAAAACAAAACTTGTTTTCTCAGGAAAAGAAAAACCTTTAACAGCCCTATTGAAGAACACTGGAGAATCTCTTCTGCTAAGAAGCTAGCTTGGCCAAGTCTGCCATGTTCACCTGCAAGAGTCTTAGCACAGTTTTGCAATCCCACCCACCACAGCCTAGCTTCAGTCACAAGTTCTGTTCCCACCCACATTACACCTCTCAAGCATGTTACTGCTTCACTTACTGGTTTACGCTGATTTTAGCCACTGGGTAAGTGCTGTATGTAAAACAAGAGCTATTCACCTGTGGTTTAATAACTGCTGATAACGTTACAAGCCAATGGCCTTTTCTAGCAGTGCGACCCACACCTCGGCACCATGTTACCTTCATCTGCATCATCCGAGCTACTGGCTGCAGCGAGGGGAGGGTGAAGGGTCAGTGCTAGGCCAAAGGCAGGGGGTGGTGCTGTGGCGGAGAAGTCGCTTGTGGGGAGACCTTGCTTAACAGGCTTCTGGAAAAGCTAGGGAAAACTGGTTGCCCACTTTCCCCCCCCCATCAAGCGGGAGACCTGGGCTTTGTTAAGCTGCTGTAAAAACAGCTGAATGAACACGTTAGGCCTCGCCCAGGAGACAGGCATTCCTCACGGAGCTGATGCCGACGGTCCTCACTGCTACTGAGAACCACGACCTTAAGCAACTGCGCTCTGTTGTCTCTCGCCACAGGGAAGGCTGCGTGCTTGTCCTACTTTAAGCCTTCAGTGCCTTTGGTGAGGGGAACCTGAAAAATCTTAAAGAAAGGCTTAGCGCCCACCTCACCCCTCCACCCCCATGCCAACGCACAACGGGGCTCACATGCCAGGACCCAGCATAAAGCTGGAATCTATTTACCAATTTTTGCCCACAACTGATCTGACTTCATACAGGAAACAGAAAAAGCTTTTTCACCTGTCATCCTCATCTTGTCCATTGGAGAATTCAACAGGAAGCTCCTTCTACAGTCTGAAGAATACCATCTGAAAGAACTAGTGGTTCCCAAGCCCCACCTTTACAATGCAATGTGCGTGTTTACGTAAGCAAATGGGCTATTTGTCCTTACTGGTCTGCTTCTCTGGCCCTTCGCAAAGCTGTGTCTGCTGTTCTGGGTGCTCCTGCATGTAAGAATTAAGACCAGGGGAGGGGGAGAGAGACCCACAGACAACGCACTGCCACCACTCAACTGTTCAACATCTTCACTTGCCAGTGACACTTCTTCAAGATTGTTGCTTGTTTGGATTAATGTCTTGTCAGATTTTAAGGTTGCATCTGGAAAAGACTAAAGGCTTCAGTGCCCCCCACCCTACCAGAAAGGAACAAAAAGCGTTTTACCTAAGGAGCACAGAAAAGGGCATTGGCTTCAATCACAAACATGACTGCTCAAAGCTCCAGAAATGCCCTCAACAGGCAGCCTGCATCCTCCTTCCACAATCACTACCCCAAGCACTGGGGCACACTGTACTCATACTCCAGTCGTTCACAAGGCATCCTAATAGCAGCGGGTCACAACAGTACCGCGTTACTTGCCAACAGAACTGACAGACCTGAGGTCAAGACAACTGCATTCTCTGTGTAGTCTGGAAAAAAGAAGCTAAAACAAGTAAGCCCCACCCCCTCCACCCAGGAACAAGTCAGAGTCCGCTGATCAACTCACTTCACTGCACGTCTCACACTCCCAACAAGGCAGAGCTAAGCACTCTATGCAAGTCAGAATCCTCAACAGCTTCGTGAGGGACTGAGACCTCTGCAAAGGAAAGCTTTTTAAACCCACACATCCCCGACCCAAACGCCTAAGTTCAGCAGTGTTGATCACCACCTAATATTTAATGAGACGATTATAAGCACTTACAGTTAACATGCAAACTTTGGAAATGTCAAGTACTTGGTTACTTTTAGCCGATGAATTTAAAGATCTGACTTTCTGGAAACAAAATGTCATTACCTTGTCCTCTGATCATTATCTCCCACCTGTCTAAGAAGTGTTTATTATTCCTTATTTAGAGCCTCTATTGCCATTTGCCTGGAATTATCAAATGCTCATCAATTTATGAAGAATAAGATGTCTTTCCTGCCTTAAGTTAAATTCGTTCTTCTGCTCAATTCCTGATCTTGTCCATTAATGTGTTCGTAGACAAAGTTTCTGAAAGATTAGAGAAGAATCCCCCCAAGATTGCCCCAACAACTAACTACAAACAGCATTTTATTTAAATAAGGAGACATCTTTCTAAAAACATACATTCGCTAACACTTTATTATTTTGACTTAAATGGTTTTCTGCACATTATACATCACAATAAATTTTAGTGAAATAAACATGTCATTGTTAACATCAAATTTGATTACCCCTTTCACAGGGTCTTCAGCAGTTAGATGCGACACAAATTTCCCTTCGCTTTGTAAGCATTAACAGGGCACAGAGAGGCCTGAGAAATTACGGTGGCCCCGAGTGAGGTGCACTGTCACACCAGGTGCCTGGGCGGCCTCCTACAAGGCCTGACATCGGAAAACCCCGCACTCCTGCATCCCTTAAGGGGTCAGGAACAAGTGCCAGGTCGAATCCTCCACTCATCCCTAACATGCAATACTGCAGATCAAGGTGACTTATCTGTTTACAGCTGCCTGCTGTGCTCTGCTCCCAGGAGACATGAAGCAGCTCTTCTGAGACCTGTCTGAGGCAAACGAGAGATTGGCAGACAGCACCAGCCTCCTCCAATCCACTTGATCCCACTCAATTACTGCTGCAGCTTCTTTTATTCCCGAATTACTGTAGTGTAACAATTTCCACTTCATTTTTTATTCTGCTTTTGTAAAAGCAGCACTGGAGATGGACATCTGATCTTCAATTTCTCATCAATTCAATTTCTTTTTTTTTGGTGGGCACAGCTTGCAAAGCCATTACTTTTAAAGTGGTAGATTCCATAACTTTACATTTGGTAGCTTGTGGATCTCATTCCTCATTTTTGCGGGTACAGCTGGATAAGCTGTAACTTTACAATGTAGTTCCGTAACTTTTTACAGTGGTAGCTCTCACTTGCTCATTTTTAATGTTTTTTTTGGCATGCGCAGACCACGCTTTCGTCAGCAGTAAGATCTCAGGATTAGGCTTACTCCCCAGTGGAGGACATGTTACGCTTTCTGCCTTTACTTATCATTCACCAACGAGCTGTTCCCTCTGCATCTAGGCCATCACTGCCAGGCTCCTTAGACTGATGAGGTTATCTGAAAAAAGTCTACAGAAAAACAAGGTTTCCCCTCCCTCATCCACAAAACCCACCCTCTTTGAAACATTCAAAGGCTGATTTACAATTCAGATACAAACTTAAAACATACAATTCCAAAAACTTTTTAAAGCATACCTTCACATCTTGTTTTGTCACTCTCAAAGGAAAAAGTTTTCCTACACTGAAACAAACTTGCTTGCACACAACTGAAAATAGTCTTACTTGGTAATATAAAAGCTACCATCAGAAGAAATCCCCTCAGGAGCTTTAATGCCACTTCCTTTGATGTTCCTAGAGTAGTATTAAGTTACATTAAAAGACCTGAAAAAAATGCCAAAAGAGAACCACACACTATCATATCAGAATTTCAGGGTTTTAAAATGCCCAAAACCTGTTTTGCCACCGAGACCATCCCACTCTACACCTTCCTTCTCCAAGCCCTGCACTGGAGTCGTCACCTTCCTGGCTCTGGAATAGCCCAGGGTGTCTTCTAGAACTTTCCCACTGCCCAATTTAAAAACTCGAAAAGTACGGCAAAAACAAAAAAACCAGAGGTTTGGGAGGAGTTTACTTGCCAACTTGAAGTTGATATTCTTTAGTTTTTCCATCTTAAGTATCTAAGTGCTCTGGCACGATTATCTGAAACCATAAACTAAACAATTACCTACACCCCCCCACCGGCCGCTGCCAACTACTGGCCAGGCGTCCCTCCCCTGCAGGCGTGGCGAGGCGTGCGCACGCAGACTTAACCTGGCCCTCGCCCAGCTCCTCGGCGGCCGCCCACGACCGAGCTGCTCTGTGCTGTCCTCAGCCACCTGGGGACGCTCCAAGGGACCGGCAGCACACACTCCGCTAAGCCCGTCTGCCAGGGCACCAGAGCAGCTGCGGGAGACCTTAGGGAGAAAAAGGGAGCGTTTTCCTCGGCCCTCGCCCGCCGAGCCCAGCCCGACGCCCGCCAAAACGCCCGGTGGGAGGAGCGCGGCCCGCAAGGCGTGCGGGAGGGCGCGCACAGGCCGCGACCTGCGAAGCGCTGCTCATCTACTCCAGCTGCCTGGGCACACCTGCGGTCACTGGCTGAGGCTACACACCTAAGGGAAAAAAACTGGAAACATTTTGCCCCTCCCCCACACGAAACCCTACCCCCGGTTCACTGCACCCGCACTCCCCTTGCAGACGAACTCGGCTCCACTCCACACTGCTCCCCAACTCGCTCAGTGTCCAGCTGCGGCCTGGCCGTCCGCCCCCCGCCCGGCCCGGGGAGTTACCGCGCCGGCCGGCCTCCCTGGCTGCCTAGCTCCGCGCCGTCCCCGCCGCCGGCTCCGTCACCCGCCCGGCACGCAGTCCTCGCACTGGGCCACTGCCACGCTACACGGCTAGCTTCCACGCGGCCGCCTAGCCCGCGTCCGCCTCGGCTCAACTTCTTTGGCTACTTGCGATCTGCACCGGCCACGCTTCAGTCCTCCGCTATCTTCTACTTCTCCCGCGGGGAACGCCGCGCCTCCTACTCGTCTACTTTCTTCAGCTTCCTATTGTTCGGCTTTAAGCTTTTTCTGTCTTCTAGAATTCTCTTCTACTTTTCCTATCTTCAATCCTTCCTTTCCTTCAAAACTTCCTGTACTTCTGTCTTCGACTTCTTCCAAGTTTTTCTAATCTTCCTCCAAATCGCTACCAGGCTAGCCATGCCCTAGTCCTAGTGTCGGCGGCTTTGAAACAGATCTAAGCAGGCTCCAGCGCAGGCGCCACTCCCTGGGCTAAGAACCTCAACACTTCGTATCTTCCGACTTAACCTCCTTCAAAATATTTTATAAGGAAATCGCCTTCAACAACTCACAGTCTCCTACCAATCAGCTTTTCAAATGGCGCTCCAGGCTCTGTTCGATTCAGCTCTCGCTTTAAGATTAAGCCTACAAGACGGCCCACTCGCTTAAGGCTTTATTCGGGACTCAGCTGTTTAGACTCCGTGAAGGAGTTCATTTCAGCCTACCTCAGAGGTTCTACGAATAAGCCTTTTCTTATCTCTCCTCTTCTTAAATAAACTTCCATTTTCTTTGAAGAAATGGCTACTCTTAAGAACTTTAAGCAGCATCTCAACCTCTAGAGATGGGCGGTTTCTGCTAAATTCTACCAAACGAGAGCCTAGATAAGCTGAGCCCTTATCCGCGGAGACCTAACACAGCCTGCCCGGGCCGCCTCTGCGCCCGCCGCCTCAATGCTGCCGACGCCCCGGCACCGCCCTTTTATAGGCCGTGGCCGCCTCACACACCGGAGCCAAGGAGCCCTCCGCCGCCTTCTTTGTGAGGCAAGCAAAATAGTCCCTGCGACAGGTTAAAAATAGCTTCTGGTCCAACTTATTATTCATAAAAGTTTACAGCACTAAGACTCGAAACTACCTACACTCACATAGTTAAGATACATTGCCTGGTTAATCCCAAGTAGAAGTTTGGAAATTTAAGCTTACCCTAGACACCCTCCCCCCCAGAAAAGAGCTGCATTTGGAGTATAAATAGGTCACAAAATCTCAGAATGACGCCTTGGGAATTTTCCAAGTAACCTTTAAAATGCCTTCTGTGTTTTTTAAGTGGTAGGTTCCATTTACTCTGGAGGAAGTTTAAGTCGTTTCGCTAAGGGCTTTAATTTCCATCGTTACTTGGGCGTCAGCCTCGCAAACTGGGCAGCCATTTGAGAAGGGACAAGATGGCGTTTTCTAGCCAACCTGATGAAAAGTCCCAGAAGTATCTGACAGCACACCCCACACACACGCCACGTTTTGGTCGCCCCTTTAGTCCAAGAAATCCGGGCAACTGGGTTTATCTGCTTGGCAAGTGAAACAGCTTTCGGAAAATGTCCCCCAAACCTCTCCCCAGGTGGTGGCCGCTGGCGCCCCGAAGCCCGCGGGCGTGGGCTCTGCCGGCTTCACACACCAGCCAGACCTCGCCATTATTGAAGCATGAACCACTTTGTGTTTAAACACGAACCATCTCAAAGCTTCCAGCCTTTCCTTACGGGGGTTCTTGGAGTTCTGTCTCCTCAGAATCCCACTTACAGCGCCTGTCCCTTCAAAAGGGTGTTCGCCCCCCCCACACACACCGCCAGCCATCTTGGGCAGGGGATTCTAGAATTGGCAAGTCTTAACTGAGGGGCTCACTTTCTGAGGGCTTTTTGTTGTGCAAATTCCGTATTCTCCCCGACGTTAACTTTATAAATTCGGTTGCAAAAGGGCAAAATGCGCGACCTGAGCACTTTTATTTCAAAACCACCTCTCCGGAGGGGACGCCTGGGACTCCCCAGGCAGCCCAGAGAACTTGCCCCGGCCAGCCTCACAGGCTTCCCGGAACCGGGTTTCCGAGCGGCTACAATGGCGGCCACGGCAGCGAGCGGGGTGAGCCTGGCGCGGGGTTGGCGCGCTCCCTGGGTCGCCTCCGTTCCCAAGACCCCGCAGAGGGGAGGCCGCGGGACGCCAACACGGGGCCCTGCGAAGCGACCCTCGGGCCCGGCCGAGCGCAGCGCGGACCGCGGGCACAGGCCGGGGGAGGGGCGCCCCGCGCCGCGCAGGGATCTGCAGGCCGTGATCCGCCGCTGCCCTTTGTCCGGCGCTGGCGCGCGCGGGCGGCGGCCGCCGGTTCTAACCGGCTCCGGCCGGTCCTGGACGCCTGCCGCCCGCGAGGGCCGTTGGCGCAGTGCATCACTACGCATGCGCGCCCTCCCCTCCCCCCCCCCCGTGCGCGGTTGCCTGTGGACAGAAAGAAGTGGGGGTGGGGAAGGGGTCTTCGCGGTCGCCCCTCCGGTTTGGGGATAGGTTTTCTTTGGGGGAACCTGGTTCTCGCTTATCGGTTTTCAGCCGGAGTCGTTTTTTCCTTCCTTCTGTCATTTCTTGTTTTGAAATTCAGCCATTATTTAACAACATCAGACCTCCTTACAGTGATTGAGTCCTGTGTATTTTGTAACCTCTTTGGGGGGAGTTATAGGTCACAGGTACTGAATGGGGGGTCTCTCAAGCAAACACTGGAGCTGCGAAGCGTGAGTATAGATTGGGGGCTCTGGGTGGCCTGAGGTGGCAGCAGGCCCTCCTTCCCCGCCCCCACCCCGCAAGGGTCTTTATTCTAGAACCTGTAAGGGGACGCAGAAGCAGCCTCTGTTGGCATGACAGAAGTTGCGGGATTCTCACAGCCTTTTGCTTTGCAGAAGACCCCTTGACTCCGGATATGATGACGGGTGTGGGGGTGAGCTAACCAGGTGGGAGTTGGGAGGCTCCCCACCAGCACGCCCCCTCCTCATTCTTGTCCTATTTTTCTGTCTGCTCTGGAGAGTGGAATATTCCGGGAGGCACACGGCTCCTCTCACAGCCGGCTCTGGAACGCTGGCTCTGGGGCTGGAATTTTTTTGGTGACGAAGGAGGCACGAGGAGTCAGTCGGTCACCTCCTCGGACAAACGGGGAGTTGGGAGTCTGGGGACCTGGCCCTTTGCCCAAGACAGAGGGCTGCTTAGGAACAGGAGCTGTTCTGGAATCCCACATTTCCCACCTCCTGCGCAGCCTGCTCTCCCCTGCTGTCAGTCTTGGAGCCACAGCTTTTCCAGGCTCTGCCCTCCCTCTCCCACATCGCGCCTTCGACATGAATGCTGAAAACCCTACAATTCTTTAGAAACTTGCTTTTAAGCCTACCCTGTTGGTTCCCTTTGCTGGTGAAGGAAGTTTTCACCCTGTTTCGAGCACAAAATGGCCGGATTGCCCCAAGCTGAGGGAAGTGAGAAAGGATTGAAAGAAGTTTCAAGCTTAGGAATCTCTTGTGCTGAGAGCTCGGCCGGGCAGCAAGAGAAATTGTTTCAGTCAGTACCTGTGAAGTATTTTTGACACTGTTCCTTAATTTCTACTATTTAGACCCAAACACATATTACTTTTCTCTCCTAGATTTTACTTCACAAAGCAGACTAGCTCCAAAACATAAGGATTGCTTCCCTCTCTGTTCCTAGTGAGTTGCTTTTTTAGAAGGTTTTTCGAAACGCAGCGGCCTAAAATGGCAGGGTATTGGGTAAGGAGATAAACAAGATGCCTCTGGGCTCCTGCAACTAAGCCTCCCTTTGAGGAGCACTCGGTGGGTGCGAGGCACGTGGTCCTCAGGCCTGTGCCCAAGCTCCCGCTGGGTCAGATACAAGAACAGGGATCTGTCTTAGCTGGGCATCTTATGCTCCCCTCAAAAAAGTACAAGCTAAAAATAGGCCTTGGGTTCTGGTTTCTGGAACTCTCCTGACAAACAGCCATGTCACCTCGGCTATGAACCCAAGTGGCCTCTGGGTGACAGCCTGCTGGCCTGCGGAAGGAGTTTACTAAAAGGAAGCTGTGATGCTGGGGCCATAAAACACAATAAACAACATCAGGGAGAAAAAGACACAGAAGATTTTGAGGCCTCTTGGGCTGTGGCTTCAGGGAGGTGTGGTTTTCAAAATGACAAAAACAGCAAAAATTTAGAACCAGGCCTCTGGTCTGTCAGCAGGGCCCTTCCCATTCTTACTAATGCATACCAGGCCAGAAAGTTCCAGAGAATGCTGTAACAGATCCTACCTATTCCCTGTTTGGGCTCAGTCAAGACAGAAATTTCGTCTCCTGTAGGTCCCAGTGTCGGGTCCTAGGGCAGATGGGGGAGTCCTCCGGGATTCCTCCCAGGCCCCCTCTCATTTTACCCGGTACTGTGATTTTTATCTAAGCTTGTATTTCCAGAATTTGCTCTGGAAATACAGGTTATGCATCAAGAAGCCAGCCCAGCTGGGTTTGTGTGCACGGACATTCAAGTTTCTTCCCAAGATTCTGGGAGTTTGTAGTTTCCAGCTCTGCTGTGGCCGCCCACCTTCCCAGAAGCCATTTCTGGAACAGTGAGAACTTGGGAAGCCTCAGCTCCCTCAGTGGCAGGAAAAGAACCCCTCCCCCCACCCACACACACAGATGACGCAGCTGAGAGCTGTGCTTGACGGAAGAGAACAATGTTGTTTTCTAGGGGATTTTGCCAAAAAGTTACCCTGGGGGAGGGCACAGAAGCAGCTGTGGAACCCCCCCTTCGCCTCCTCCAATTGTTCCCACCCAGAGAGCGAGAGTGAACCCAGCAAAGGCAGGACAGGGTGGTCAGAAGTGGCTGGGTCATGACTGTGCCCCAGGCCCAGACAGCACTGGAACAACAACAGGCTGTGAGAGAGGGGGAGGGGAGGGCATGTGAAGAGTGTCATTCCCCCTCCCCAGCCCCAAGCCCCCCGAAACTCCTCATGCCTTCTGTGGTTGATTCCCTGAATCATGTCCTTGGCCGTGAGCCCTGCAGCCTGTGCACAGATCTTTCTGGAAGCCTGGCTGCAGCACTGAGAGCTGTGGGAAGAGGGCTGACAACACAAAGCAAAACAGGCTGTCTGGAAGAGCTACTTGGGCAGAAGCATACCCCAGGTGGAATCTGTGGCAGGCTCTGCCTTGGGGGCCTCGTAGTTAAGATTTAAGGTGCCCACATGCCACTCCAGGGCCTGAGTTTGAGCCCCAGCTCTGGCTCTGCTTCCCAGCTTCCTATGAATGCTGTGGAGGGGTAGTAGTTATGCCTCAAGTCACTGGGGTCTTGCCGCCCACACAGGGGACACTTCTGGCTGTGCCCCTGGCAGAGCCTCAAGCCTCCCTGAGCACTGGGGGAGCGTAGCAGTGGACAGGAGCTCTCAGTAAGTAGTGTAAACACACCTGGCCCGCCAGGCCTGCCATGAGCTGCTGCACCCAGTGTTGATGGTGCCCAGACTTCCTCCCGGGGTGTACCTGACTCCCAGCCACTCCTCTTGGACCCAGCTGGTCTGGGATGGAGAGACTCTGAGATTTTCTCCCTTAATTTTCTCGGGTCTTCTGCCTCTACCCAGGATCCTTTTCCTTTCTCTCTAAGGTCTCATTATTTGAAAGGCAGAGACAAGGAGGGGTAAAGAGAGAGATCTTCCACCTATTGGTTCACTCTCCAAATGGCCACAAAGTCTATGGCTGGACCAGGCTCACGACAGCAGCCTTAGAGCTCCATTCACGTCTCCCGTGTGGATGGCAGGGGTGCAAACACACCACATACTGCCATCCCAGGCACATTAGCAGGGAGATGAATCAGAAGTGGAGCAGCTGGGACTTGAACCAGTATTTTGATATTAGATGCCAGTGCCTGCATTTTTAAAAACACTTATTTTTTTATTAGAAAGTCAGATATACAAAGCAGAGGAAAGACAGAGAGGAAGGCCTTCTGTCCAATGATTCACTCCCGAAGTGGCTGCAACGGCCAGAGGTGAGCTAATCCAAAGCTAGGCACCAGGAGCCTCTTCTGGGTCTCCCACACAGGTGCAGGGTCCCAAGGCTTTGGGCCGTCCTTGACTGCTTTTCCAGGCCACAAGCAGGCAGCTGGTTGGGAAATGGGGCTGCCGGGATTAGAACCAGTGCCCATATGGGATCCCAGCACATGCAAGGCGAGGATTTAACTGCTGGGTGACCGCACCAGGCCCCAGTGCCTGCATTCTAAGCAGCTTAACATGCGGTGCTACAACATCCACACACAACCTGTCCCCTTATCTTCCCTGAGCGTGTTGAGCACTGTGCTACTCCTTCCATTCATGTCGCTATTTTTGTCTGGGACAAGTGAGGAGATTGAGTCTGAGAAGGCCCCTAGGTAGAAATACAACACTGCTGTATTGAATAAGGTCTAATGGATACATTGGAATAGTATCTCCTTTGAAATGAACACACAAATACAAAGTACTAGGGTAGTAGAAACAGCCTGTGTTGAGACACACCCCCAGGAGGGCAGCCCAGAGAGGCAGGGCAAAGGGGAGTTCGGCCACACTGTACACCTATGCAGTTTCTTTTTTTAAAAGATTTATTTATTTGTATTGCAAAGTCAGATATACAGAGAAGGGCAGAGACAGAGAGGAAGATTTTCCATCCCCAAGTGGCCACAACGGCTGGAGCTGCGCCAATCCAAAGCCAGGAGCCAGGAACTTCTTCCAGGTCTCCCACATGGGTGCAGGGTCCAAAGGTTTTGTGTCATCCTTGACTGCTTTCCCAGACTACAAAAGGGAGCTGGATGGGAAGTGGAGCTGCTGGGATTAGAACCGGCGACCATACGGGATCCTGGCACATGCAAGGCAAGGAAGGGCTTTAAACCACTATGCTATCACGCTGCGCCCTGTGCAGTTTCTTATTGCTGCTGTTGACGTATTGGAGAGTGCTGATGAAGACCAAAGTGATGAAGGGCAGGGACTGGGCATAGTGGCCAAGACATTGGCTTCCATGGAAACGAGAGGGCTTAACTCCGACATAAGCATGAGGCCCTCAGGGTTGAGATGCCCTGCAGAGGAACTGAAAACTACCCCTTTTCTGAAGGCGCTGTCATCCGCAGAGGTCAGCCCAGGCTTCCATGGACTTCCAGCTGAAATTCATCCCCAGAGGAAGGGGCAGAGGCCCAAGGTTCAGTTCTTGCTGTCCTCTGGCCAGGGGTGAATCACTGCAGGAAGTCTTTCCACCCTGGACCGTGCTGGGCCTCTGGTACTCACCCTCCCTGGCCTACTGAGCAGACCTCCTGGAACAGCCTGAAGGAGAACTGAGGGCTCCTGGTGACTCACAGGCACATGCTTGGTCTGTCACTCACGTGACAGGTGTGTGTTCTGGTCCAGTGAGATGCTTATGAAACATTTCCTAATGTTTCAAACTCACATGGGGCAGGCCCATATCCCACCAAAGTAGGTGTCCTGGGAAGGGGGAACAGAAGTGGCTTGGTTCAAGGGACTGTGCTGAAGATGTCTTTCTCAACAATGCTGTACAGAAATGGAAGCCCATGGGGCAGTAAGCCAAGCTGCTGCCCGCAATCCTGGCATCCGTAGGAGCAGCAGTTGAAGTCCCAGCTGCTCACCTCCCAGTCCAGTTTGCTGGTAATGCACTTGAGAAAGCAGCAGAAGATGGCGCAAGTCCCCGGACGCCTGTGTCCACATGGGAGATCTGAGGGAGATTCAGGCTCCTGGCTTGAGCCGGGCCCAGTCCTGGCTGTTGTGGCCAGTGGGGAGTGAACCAGTGAGTGGGAGATCTCTCTGTTCCTCAATCTAACTTTGCCTTTCAGATAAGTAAATAAATAAATATGAGAATAGAGCCCATGGAGGCTGGCATGGCAGGGCAAACTGCTCCCTTTGACACTGGCATCGCATATCAGAGATTCTCAGAAATGATCCAAGCTACTCTGCTCCAATTCAGATTCCTGCCAGTGAGCTTGGGCAGGAGAAGATGGCTCCAGTATTTGGGTCCCCATCACCCACATGGGAAACCAGGAAGGATTTTCTGGCTCCTGGGATTGGCCAGATCTGGCTGTTGTGGTCTCTGGGCAGCAAGCCAGCAGAGGAAATATTCTGTTGCTCTGCCTTTCAAATAAATACATACTTCTTTTATGAAGAGCAGCAGCCCCTGGCCTGGTGGAAGCTTCCTTGGAGTATTGTAGTTGCTGAGAGCGACAAAGTGACTGTCAAGTCAGCAGGTGTGGAGTAACAGCATGGGGGAACGGGCATTCCTGCTGGACAGGAACTTCTTCTGGTCCTGACGGTCTGTTGTTTCAATTAACCCCTGCATTTTATAGCCAAGAATCCAAGACAGAAAGTCACACATGTCCACACCACTTTATTCTCAAGATTTATTTTAGGGGCCACCATGGTGGTATGGCAAGTTAATTCTCCGCCTGCAGCACCGGCACCCCATACGGGTTCCAGTTTGAGTCCTGACTGCTCCACTTCTTATCTAGCTCCCTGCTTACGGTCTGGGAAAGCAATGGAAGACGGCTCAAGGCCTTTAGCCCCTGCACCCACACAGGAGACCGAGGAAAAGGTCCTGGCTCTCAGCTTTGAACCAGCCCAGCTTTGTCCGCTGCGGCTGTTTGGAGAGAAAAGCAGCAGATGGAAAACCTGTCTGTCTCTCCCTCTCTGTAACTGTGGCAAACAAATACATCTTTAAAAAGATTTTTATGTATATTTGAAAGGCAGGGAGAGCTAGAGAGATCTTCCATCTGCTGGTTCATTCCCCAAATGGCTAAACTGACAAAGCTGGGCCAGTAGGAAGCCAGATACCAGAAGCTACTTCTGGGTCTCCCATGTGGGTGCAGAGCCCCAAGGCCTTGGACCACCCTCCACTGCGTCCCAGGAGGGAGCTGGGTCAGAAGTTGAGAAGCTGGGATTAGAGCCAGTGCCCATATGGGATGCCTGCACTGCAGGTGGAGGCTTAACTTACTACACCAAGGTGCCAGCCCCTCAACACTGACTTTTAGAGAGAGAGAGCCTCCAGGACTCTTCCCCCAACAGATCTACAAGATAGCACCAGGAATGTTCAAACACTGGCTGCCACCACTCAGCTTTCTCCTGGAAACTTAGCTGAGGGTCTGGGCTGAGTCCTGAGGGAAACGGAGATGAACTCAGGGACTGGAACCAAGGCCAGGGAAGAAGACCGTATTGGAGCTGGAAGATTCCAGAAGTGTCAGTGAAGGCCAGGATCTTGAAAGACGGGTTGGATTCATCAGGCCTTGGTGAAGGCCAGAGACCTGGGAGCATGCCAGACAGCACAATTTGAGCAGAGGTCCTGTACCTGACGCCTGTGTGAAAGAGGGAGCTGAATGTAGAGTGCAGATGTTGGCAGCAAGAAAGGGGCACTGGAGGGAGGTCCACGGTGGCTTGGGCCTCCTAGGGATGGGGCATGGGCACTGCCGCGTGGGCAGAAGGAGGACCCCCTGAACTGGGAGTTGCCCTGGCTTGCAGAATTGTCTGGTGACTACCAGGTGGCAGAGCTGGGAGTCCACTGTTGAAACAGCACAGAGGTGACAGAAGCCTGCCTGCCTTGGGGAGGCGGTGGCATGGGGACAGGGCAGGCCCCTGCGCAGATCTGCCCATAGCAGCAAGCTCACGCTGTTGCCTTCTTTGCTGTCTCCTCAGCTTCTGCAGCCCTTCCCATATTCCTATGGCCACGCTCCATGACCCATCTGACTGGAATGCTCGCAGCCAAGCTACTCATCACCCCAGAGGCGTCACTCGAGTCTCCCGCAGCACCACCAGGGACTCCTTCCTGCCCCGTCACAGCCCACATTTTACAGGACCAATACGTGCGTGTTCACATGGTCCCCTTGCTTCTTGGACCATCAAAGGAGATCCCTCCTCTCCCAGGTGTGTAGCCTGGGTGAGGCTGGAGCCTGGAGTGCAGACAGGAAGACATGAGGCTCCCAGCTGACTGGAAACTGGCTCCATCAGGTTCCACAGGGAGAGACCGCCCTCACCCGGGGCCAAAGGGAGGGGCACCTAGGGATGCGCACACTTGCTGGGCTGACCACACTGGACTGTCCTGTGGCTGGAGGACAGCCCTGCCCCTGCACACTCCGACAGAAGAGCTGAGGGGAAGGGAGCTGCCAGGGTCTGCCCAGCTCCTCTTGGAACCTTCCAGAGATACATACAGGGGGGTCTCTACAAAGCAAAAGGGTACCATGGGAATTACCACAAAGTACATTTGACAAACTGTTGACACAAACTTTCTTTCATTTCATTTCCCCCAGTCCAAGGCAACAGAGAACCCAGCTAATTTCTGGGGAGCAGAAGTGCTTACCCCCCTCCCCCCCTGCTTACTGGGGGTGTCAGGGCTTGTTCCAGCTTTACCTCCCAGGCTTCCAGGGAGGCCCAGCCCCAGGAAGCTGACGGGACAGAAGTGGCTGAGGAGGTCATCACTGCCCCTCTTTGGGGCCCCAAGCCCTGTAAGACCTTGTCGGGGTAGGGAGACTGCTCCTGTGCAGTTGTCACGTCCACTAGGTGAGGGCCTTCACCAAGACTCTGAGGCTGCCCTGACCCCTCAGCCTGCAGCCCCCTCCACATTAGGCCCAGGAGGATGTGGAGAGGTGGTGGGGCTCCAAGCTCAGTGTTGGGAGTGCCCTGGGGGACATTTCCATGATGCTTCAGAGTGTCCAGCCTGCTGCGGGTGGGGCTGTAGCTAGCCCAAGTCCCACAGGGTCACCCTTTGGCATTCTCTGGCTCTTTATACCACTTGCCGCTGGGCTTGGGGCTCAGAGCCAGGTCATTGGGTGGAGCCTGCCCCGAGTCCTCTCCTCTTCCAGCTCCTGGGTTGCCTGAGCCCCAGTTAGCTAAACACCCCTGGGCCCCGTCTCACCTGCACTGGAGACCCCTTTCCTCCTCCAGGAAGTCCTTCCTGTGAGGTCAGTCCTGCCACTGGCCCAAGTCAGTGACAGCATCCTCATCATGAGTGACTCAGCTGGTGTTACCCTTGTGCTATGCCACGTGGATGTTAACTGATGTTTACCATCGTCACAACATCCTTGAAAACAACCCTCGCCTCCTTAGGTTGTGCAGCAACCCACATATGTGTCACACATAGTCCTATTTCGCCTCTGGCTGCCTCTTGGGAGGCCCCCTTTGTTATAGCAGGTGGTCCCCAGAGTTTGTCTGGAGCCCAACAACCCAGCAGCAGTCTAGCAGGGGTGTCAGTAGGTTTGCCTCCCTCCCCATTCCCTGTGGGGACTCCAGCATGGCAGATCAGCTTTTGCCTGGACCTTCCCTGAGGTTGGCCTTCAGCTCCACTCAGCAGATAACTTCACTTCTGTGGGGCCTCCCTGCAGCAGCCCAAGGCAGGTGGCAGGTTCTGCCTCCTTCATACCCATTTCTGGCCCTTTGGCACTGGCCAGTGGTGTGCCCCATAGGGAGATTCCCCTGCCCCCAACCCTTACGGGGGCCACTCTGGCTGCGCTCTGGGAACATGGCCAGCGCTCGACCCCCCATGACAAGGGTGGAGTAGGCAGTATCCCCGTTCCTGGGCTGTGAGCCACCAGGAGTTTAGGACACTACCTCGCTCCAGCGCCGTGGCCTTGATCTGCTCCTCAGAACCAGGCCCCTGTCATGAGGGGTTAAACACAGGCGTTGGTTGACTTCACCCCACCCCCACCCTTGCCTGGGAGCTGGAGAATAGGAAAAAAAACAGGCCGGAGGCTGGGTGGAATTTTCCAGACTCTCAGAAACAGGGCCGGTCCGCGGAGCGCAGGGTGGTCACCATGGAAACGGTCACGTGCGCGGCCGCCTCCGGGTGATTCCACCCTGGCCTGGGACCAGGACTCAAGCTCCAGGCCGCCTCATTGGCTGCCGTCTTCGTCTCGCCACCGAATTCTAGCAGGAGATTGGCCGAGGGCCGTTGCTGGGCCGGAGCTAGACTTTTTCTTTCCCCCTTGCCACAGGAAGCTGCAGGAAACTGTGTTTTGAGACTAAAATAGGCTGCCAAAGACGTTGCCATGGCAACTGCCTGACTTCCAGCCTCCCTTGGAGGTTAGCAGCTGCAGTACTTTTCCAAAGGCACAAGAAGGGTGTCGGCCATCTTACAGCGAGGGGCTGGGCCTTTTTACGTCCAGCTCCCTCCTTGTTCAGGGGACTCAGAGCTTCGATTTCCATCTGCCAAATGGGATGCGCATTTCAGAACGCACGACCCCAATGCAAACCTTAAACCTCCCTGCACCTGCCACGGGTCTGACTGAGCGACAGGGCCCACCAGCCTCACAAGGGCCTCTGGTAAAGTGGAGAGTGGGGTCACAGACTGACACGGAGCCTCCGCTTGGGGAGTCCCTCGGAGTCTGATTACTGCTCTCACCAACTGCCTCTGGGACCACCAGTCATTCACAGATTCCCCCTCCTGGGGGGCCCCTTATCGCCTCTCACAGGCTTCCTCTCAAGAGACCCTTTCCAACCCGGAAAACTACCTGTTTTCCATATGAAGTCTGCAACTCGTCATTCCTGCACAGGAGGTCAGGACATAGGTGAAGACCCCCAACACACACACACACACACACACACACACACACACACACACACACACTGCGTCCCTTCTCCGTGTTGGGCAGTGACCTATGAGCTCAGTAGTCAGGGAAACCATACAAGACGACCATCGGTGTTACAACACCCTCCCATTTACAGATAGGGACTTTCTGTAAACTTTCCCAAGACTGCATAGCCAGGGAGTGGCAGTGGCAAGGTCAGGGTGTCAACCCTGGTGGCTAGGCAGCAAACACACGGCTGTCTTCCCAGACACTGACACAGGACAGGTCTGAGTTGTCCTAAAATGAATGTTGCAGGCCCGAGGCTGCACACGGAAACCAGCTGAAGTCTGTGTGTTGAGACGTGGCCTGCGTGCCCACCACACGGGCAGGGCCCCGGGCAGCAGCAGACTCCACATCCAACCTCCGAGTGCCCAGGCTCGAGTACCAGCCCCACTCCTGACCCTAGCTCCGAACCCAGGCTTCCAGACATGGGACGTGGCCTTCCACACTCTTAGGCGCTGTGTCTAAAGCTCACCCCTACTCCAGCAATTTCTTTGTGAAGAATCTAGGCTGTTTAGGAAAAAAAATTTTTTTTAGATTGTTTTATTTATTTGAAAGGCAGGATTACAAAAGAGAGGATAGACAGAATTTTCCATCTGTTGATTCACTGCCCACATGGCTGCAATGGCCAGGGCTAGCCAAGCTGAAGCCTGGAGCCAGGAGTTTGGTCAGGGTCTCCTGTGTGGGTATAGGAGCCCTGGCACTTGGGTGCCCATATGGGTTGCCAGCAACACGGGGAAGGGTTAACTTCTACATCATAGCCCCAGACCCTATCTATTATTTTTTTTGAAATTTAAGAATAATTTACAAAGAAAAAACTAATCACTATCTACACAGACCAAAGGAGCCTGCAATGAGATACGGAAGTGCGTCTGTCCACCCGTGTGGTGCAGACCTCGGCCCTGGTTCAGCGGTCCCTCCAAAGAGCTGCAGGCTGGCTCACCCCTCAAGCTGACACTGCAGGGTGGGCTTGCCTGTCAGCAGCAAGCCCTGTGGTGAGGAAGCTGCCTCAGCCCACCTCCATGGGAAAGAAAACCCACCCCAGGAATTTGTTTCACGACTAACTCCCCACAGACAGTGGGGGGACCACTTCTCCACTGGAGGGAAAAGGAAAGTCCAAAGTGCCCCGGACAGAAGACCCTCAGGGCAGGCTGGTCCCTGGAGGTGGGCTGCTTCCCCAGCTGGGGGAGGGGGAGCTGCTCCCTGGCTCAGGAGGCTGGTAGGTGCAGCTGCTGGCCCTGCCCTGCTGAGGGTTGGGGCACCTGTGTGGTGCCCTGGGCACCGAGACCAGGTGTCCCCAGGTCCTCATCTCCCTCAGGTCTGCTTACCCTGCTTTTAGGATTGCAAATAAACCTCTTACTAAAATTAAGCTGTCTCCAGGGAGTGGGGCGGCCGGCCCTACCAGGTTCCTGAGCCCTAGACATGTGAGGTCATTCAACTCTGCTATGGATAACATCTTTTCTTTTGAAAGCCAGATGGCACACAAAGAGGACAGAGACAGGGGCATCGTTGTCTATTTCTTTACTCCCCAAATGACCGCCAGGGTCACAGCCATTTGGGAAGTGAACCCAGGGGTGAAAATCTGCCTTTCCCTCTCTCTGTTAACCTTGCTTTAAAATGAATAAATAAATAAATCGGAGGTTCCATCCTGGTGTCCCCTTCCCAGCCTCTCTACCCTTAATGCCTGCTTATGGCCATACCCCAAGGAAAGAGTCAGGTTTCAACTGGGCCAGCCTTCTCTCAGGAAGACTACGGAAGCTCACGGGCAATTAAAAAAAAAAAAAAAATCCCGGCGCTACCGAAGCGCCCAGCGCAGTGGCTTCCAGAGGGGGCGGGAACGGACGCGGTGGCCAGCGTCCCCGCCGCGCCCCGGGCGCACCCATGCAGCCACCCCTACGCAGCCCTGGGCCGCACCCCAACATTGTCCCGGGGGAGACCCTCGGGGCCTGCACCCCCTTCTCTCCCCTTCCAGGGTGGTCAACGCCTGGGCACCAGGTTCCCAAGGAGGCCAAGTGCAATGTTCGGACAAGGCAAGAGGCAGGGCCTTCCCGCACGCTGGCTCCCTGCCTTCGGAGGCTGCAGATGAGGCGGCAGCCAGAGTGGAGCCAAAGACGGCAGCACCAGGCTTTCCGGAGGGGCAGCCCCGGAGCGCCCCGAGGTCCTCAGGAGAGGCCACGGGCCGGGAGGCCAGCGCCCCCTGTCGGAGCCGGCGGGAGGGCCTTGTCTTCTCTGGGCGCCCCCACCTTGTGTTTCCCAGTAGAGAGGCCAGAGCAGAGATCCTGGAGAAGGACAAGCGGGGTCTGAGGGCCTTTCACCACACCTCGCATCGAGGTCCCTGCACCCCAAAACGTTCCGGGAGCCGGCATCCCTAGGCAGACCGCTAGCCTGGATGGCCTCGGACTTTGAGCAACGGGGTGCCTCCTTGCCTACCCCCAAGTGCGGGTGATGCGGCTGCAGCGTGCCGGCCGCCCCGGCAGCCTTCCTGAGCCGACCTGGGCTCCTCTGGGTTTCCGTCGGGCTCCTCAGGATCCAGCTGCCCCCTGGGCCCAACTTCTCCTTAGGCACCAGCTTGCCCCGAAAGTGCTCTCGGCATGTGCCACTTGGAGGGAGCTGGCTTGTCCAGCTGGGTGAGGGTCCCGCTGCCACCTCCCTGACCACCTGCAAGAAACTGTTCCTCAGCTCCTGGAGGCCAGCCTGGGTTTTAGAGGACGGCAGGAGGTGGCTCCTCCCAAATCACTCGATGGTCAGTCTGCCACAGGTCCAGCTCTGACCCTCAAGACTGGTTAAGGTCCCATTTTCTGGGGTGTCCCAGAAGCTTCTAGGGAGTTAAATAATATTGCCCTGGTAAGAAGAACCAGGGACCTGCGGTTCTGACACTGGGTTAAGCCACGGCATGCCACTTGCCCGCATCAGAGTGCTGGCTTGAGTCCCCAGTTCGAGTCCTGGTTGTTCCACTTCCCGTCCAGCTCCCTACTAAAGCCTCTAGAGAGGCAGCAGAGGATGAACGGGTGCTCCAGCCCTGCTACCCCGGCAGTAGACCGAGGTGAAGCTCCTGGTTCCTGGCTTGGTCCTGGACCGGCCGTGGCTGTTGTTGGCATTTAAGGGAGTGAACCAGCAGCTGCAAGATCTGTCTCTGCATCGTTTCCTCTCCAATGTTGTGTTTCAAATAGATCTTGCAGCATTTTATATTTTAAGATAGCCAGTATTTGAAAATCGGGCAGCAGCATGGCTGCCAGTCCCAGAAGGTCTGTCACAGTTTGGTCTTCCGGACCTTCTAGAACAGTCACTGGACTTGGCGGAGCTGCGGGCAGAAGGGACAGCTGCAGGTAACGCGGAGCTGCAGGCAGGGCGTTTGCTGTTGTTCTGTCTCCAGGTCTCTTTGAACTGGCTTTCCCAAGCTGACACTCATCGGACACATACTCACTCTGTGTTTAGCAGGGGTGTGTTTTTAGTGATGATAATTACGTTTGGAGATTGTCTCACGGACATGTCCGACTAGACGCCGGCATTCATCTTGGCAGCTGAGGCACGTGGCTCCTCCCAAGCTCGCTTCTGCTTCTCTCACTGCAGGCTTCTCCCTTCAGTGATGTCTTTATTATTATTACGTAAACATCTGCTCTTTTTATTTAAAAGGCAGCTTCTTATGGAGAGAAAAGGACAGAAGAAAGAGCTTCCATCCGCTGGTTCACGCCCCAAATGGCTACAACAACAAGGCTGGGCCAGTCCGAAGCTTATTCCGGGTTTCCCACGTGGTGCAGGGGCCAAGGCCTGAGCCGTCCTCCACTGCTTCCCCAGGTTCGTTAGCAGGGAGCTGCCTGGGAAGCAGGACAGACCACATTTGAATGGTCTTGGTTCCTGGGTTTGGACTGCACCAGCCTGCCTGTGGCCATTTGAGGAATGAGCCAGAGAACAAAACAAAAAAATGGAATACAGATGTGTATACATGAATGTACACACTATTATGTATGTTTGAATGGTATGTTCATAATAGAAATGTGTTAGCATTTTAGCGGTTGGGGAGTTTTTCTTTTGTAAAAGGAGTTATACGGGGGCTGCCCTGTGGCGTAGGGGATAAAGCCATGACCTGACGTGCTGCAGTGCCATATGAGTGTCAGCTCGTGCCCCGGGCGTCACACTCGTGGTCCAGCTCCCTGCTAATGGCCTGGGAAAGCAGGGGAGGTTGGCCTCAGTACTTGGGCCCTGTACCCACGTGGGAGACCGAGTGAAGCACCTGGCTCTCGGCTTCAGCCATCTGGGCAGTGAAGTTGCAAATGGAAGATTTCTCTCTGTAATATTGCTTTTCATATATATACACACACGCGCGCGCTAAGTATTATAAGTATTATACTGGAGATAACTGGTTTATCACTTGCTTTTTTTTTTTCATTCAGAACTAGTTTTGGAGAGCTGTGGTAGCTAGAACTACTTTTTTTTTTTTTTTTTTTTTTTAAAGACTTACTCATTTACTTGAAAGGAAGAGTTACAGAGAGGGAGAGACACAGAGATCTTCCATCCATTGGTTCACTCCCCAAATGATTGTAATAGCCAGGGCTGGGGCTGGCTGAAGCCAGGAGCTTCTTCAGGCCTCCCACGTGGGTGCAGGGGACCAAGCACTTGAGCCATCCTCTGCTACTTCCCCCGGACATATCAGCAGGGAGCTGGATGGGAAGGGGGACAGTCTGGACTGGAACTGGTACCCTCTGGGAAGCTGGCACTGCAGGAGGTGGTTTTATTTGCTATGCCAGCACCCCTTACTCTTTTTTAACCACCAACATGGCAATGCAAACTGTAAATTTGGCATAAAATTTAAGAATACATTTAAGAGGGCCCGGCAGCATGGCCTAGCGGCTTAAGTCCTTGCCTTGAACGCGCCGGGATCCCGTATGGGCACTGGTTCTAATCCCAGCAGCTCCACTTCCCATCCAGCTTCCTGCTTGTGTCCTGGGAAAGCAGTCGAGGACGGCCCAATGCATTGGGACCCTGCACCCGCGTGGGAGACCTGGAAGAGGTTCCTGGTTCCCGGCTTCGGATCGGCGCAGCACCGGCCGTTGCGGCTCACTTGGGGAGTGAATCATCGGATGGAAGATCTTCCTCTCTGTCCTCCTCTCTGTATATCCGGCTTTCCAATAATAATAAATGTTAAAAAAAAAAAAAAGAATACATTTAAGAAAGTTGTGAAGTTTTTTTTTTTTTTAATGTGAGGCTTTTCTGTGGAAAGTTATTAAGGAATGTATTTTGAAATCATCTTGTATCTGCAACCTTGTGATGTTGACACATCTTACAATGAGATCTATGACGCAAACAGTGAAAGTGTGGACGCATGCTGCCCAGCGCAACAGTGGTGCTTTTCTTGGTCTTTGGCCATCATCCACACATTTCTGGAACTAGCTCTCAGGGGCTGTGTGGAGGCGCATCCCTGCAGGGAATCAGCAGGTCCGTGAATAGCTGGGCCTGGAGGAGTGCCGGCTGAGGCGGCGGTGCGTCAGGAACCTGCGTCAGCAACCACACAGTCTGGAGCGTGGGTGGCCTCCAGAGGGAGTGGGGCTCTCAGGGGGCCCGGAAGGATGAGGTGATGGAGGAATGTAGGAGGACGTTATGGGCGTTTTGAAATAGCAGAGCCCTGAGCAGGGTGACAAAATGTACTGAACAGGTGACCGAGCTGACGGGTGCGGCCTGAGCGTTCGCCAAGGATCGCAGTGGCTGGAGTCCCAGGGGACGGGAAGGGAAGGCTCCCACCGGTGGACTCCCTGTTCCCCTCAGAGTGGGGGCCGCAGAGTGGAGGTCAGCACCCTGAAGCTTCCTCTGGCAGGCCTTGGGCAGGAATGGCACCTCCCCCGCGTGGCCCTCAAAGCCCAGAAAGGGACCTGAGTGTGGAGTGGGGAGGGGGGCGCTGGCAGGAGAAGCCCGGCTGACCTCCTGGCTCCCCCACATTCCACAGCTGGCAAATGGACATCCTGGAGTGGGTGTGGTAGCACTGCCCCTTAAGCCACCACCTGGAACACACACGCCCCTGTCGAAGTGGCTCACTCAGTCCCAGGGACTCTACTTCCTGTGGCAGCCCGGGTTGGCAGGGGAGGATGCGCAGTAGGTAATGGCTCAAATATTCGTGCTTAAGCCCCGGCTGCATCCAAGGGATGAAAGATGTCTCTCTTTGTCATTTCGCTCCTGCTGGAACTCTGATTTCTGGTCCCAGTGTTGGTATGATATGTCCTTTTCCCCTCAAGAGGGACGCCCAAGCCCTGCATTCACTTTCTTAGTCACACAGCTCAGAATAATGTCAACATTTCTCTTCCCTCCCGTGGGACAGGTAGCTAGCTAGATGTGTTGGAAGCCACACCCCCAACGCACCTTAGTCCTTTCTGCCTGTCAACCAATGACCCTTGCCCCAGGATGTACTTCCCCTACCTGGGACCTGGGGATGGTTATCAGGGAACCACTCCCCATTCCAGCTCATAGGAAGTCTGGCCATAGGGAGGGGTTCTCTCTTCTGGACACAGGTGGAAATTGTCAACCATGTGTGGAACACCGAATCAAACCAGAACATGCTGG
Source organism: Ochotona princeps (assembly GCF_030435755.1). Taxonomy (NCBI): domain Eukaryota; kingdom Metazoa; phylum Chordata; class Mammalia; order Lagomorpha; family Ochotonidae; genus Ochotona; species Ochotona princeps. The sequence continues at coordinate 5,038,214 of NC_080835.1, forward strand.
CATGGCAGGCCAGGCACACACGGGTTCCTCTGTTGCTCTGGATCCCCGCCCCCCCCACCCCCAGTGGCACCGGAGACGAGGCCACATGCGGCAGCACTTCACTCTGCAAGACCCGCCCTGGCTCCCTGCTGGAGGTCTGGGGGCAGCAGTAGAGGACAGTTGGGGTGCATGGACCCCGGCCACCCACAAGGGAGACCCAAATGGAGCACCTGGTTCCTGGCTTCGGCCTGGTACCTCCCTAGCCATTGTGGCCACCTGCAGGGTAGGACCGAAGATGGAAGATCCCACTCCCTCCCAGGCCTGTCTGTTGCCACGCCTAGCTGGGCCCAGGGTTCCCATGGCTCCCAGCCTTCCTTTCCGCTGGCTCTGGTTCAGGCTGTGCAATGTCTCTGCTTTTCGCTCTCGCCCGTTTTCCTGCTTAACCTTTCCTGTGATCCCGGATCCTTCGCACCCCTGCAGGCTACTGGAGACCTGCCTGCCAGAGTGGTAGCAACTGAGCATGCCCATGCCAGGGACCCTGCCTATGGCATGGCCATCACTGTGGGGCCTGGGGGCACACATTCTTCTCCTGGAGCTTCTCCTTGCTTGCAGGGGCAGCTGCCAGGTACCCCCTCCTGGGCATCTGTGCCCTTGTGAGGTGTCCCACAAGAGAATAGCTCCTCAGGAGCTGGGAGAAGGCATGCACTCAAGAGAAGCCATGGGGACTGTCAGGGCATCCCACAGCTGGGAGCTGCCCCTTTCCAGTGCAGAGACAGCTGGGGCAGGGAGCGAGGGAGGAGGCATGTCAGGAGCCCACTGCAGGCCCTGACTCTGCTGGAAGATTCTTTCTGCTGCTCCTGCCTCCTGAACATGAATGGCCAGAAAATGTGAACACGGCATGAAATGATTATACATTCATAGAATGTTCCAGAAATAATATGTACTCACAAATGCTCCAGAAATAGTAGAGGTTGATACCCTTTATTTTCTTCCAAGGGTAACATCCCACATAACTGTAGCTTCAAAACCAGGAAATTTGCATATAGCTCCCAGAAGGTGCTTATATTTAAAAAGAAAAAGATCTACTGAGAGGAAAGACAGCCCAGCCCTGCTTTTTTTTTTTTTTTCCCCTGAGTCACACAGTTCAGAAAAATGTCAACACTCCTTTTTCCTTTTTCCTTCCCCAGGGTTGGGTAGGTAGCCGGCCTAGTGTTGGAAGCCCACGTAATCCTTTCTGTCAGTCAAATGACCCCCGTCCCAGGATGTATTGGCTCACTCTCCAAATGGCTGCAATGACCAGAGTTGAGTCTCAACCAGGAGCCTGGAACACCATGTCCCACATGGCTGCAGGGGTCCAAGCACTTGGGCCATCCTCTGCTGCCTTCCCAGGTCCATTAGCAGGGTGCTGGTTGGGAAGCAGAGTAGCTTGAAACTGGTGTTCCAGTAGGGCCTGCTGGCAGCCCAGAGAACAACTCCGCCCCCCTGCTTGGGTTTTCACAGTTCGGAGGCACGTGTGTGAGTGTGATACCAAATACAGATCATGTGCACCTCGATGGAATTGCGTCACCATCCCAGCACACCCACCAGCCTGCTCTGGTGTCACTGCATGAGTGTGACATATGTCACAGTCCACATGACTTGGGAAAGGTGCGTTTCTTTGACGGAGTCTAGGGTTTGTCCCGTAGCTCCAGTTCCTGGCTCCTTCTTCCTGCTAACAGTGACCCTAAGAGGCAGCAGCCATGGCTCAGGTAACTGAATTCCTGCTACCAATGTGGGAGATGTGCATGGGCTCCCAGAGGAAAAGGGGTGAAGGGCAAGATCTTCCACCTCCTGGTTCACTCCTCAAATGGCCACACCCACCATGGCTGGTCCAGGCCAAAGCCAGGAGCCAGGAGGTCTCCCTCATCAGAACTCCCTCATCAGTCCAACAGGTCTCCCTCATCGGAATTTTTCTGGAGCATTTACCTTCCAAGATGGCTATGGGCAAAACTGTGTGTCCCCTGCCCCAGAGTAGGCCTTGTGGCATATGAGCTAAGCGGCTACGTGAGATGCCTGCCAATCCCAGCCCCTCTGCTTCCCATCCAGCTTCCTATAAGTGCCCCTGAATGACAGCAAGAGGTGGCTCAAGCAATTGGACCAAGATGGTGTTGTGAGGTAGGCAGCTAGTTTAGGGTCACTAGTTTAGAAGCCATTCACCCACCACCACCTAGGTGTTCCCTCCTGCCCACCTGTGACACGCACCTATCATCACCAGAAACTTGAGAGGGACGGCATTGCATTGTTGTGTAACCACCCCCTCACAAGCACCTATAAAGGCTCATGATAGGGAGGGGCCACAAAACCTTGGGCCCCTGCACCCACGTGGAAGACCTAGAAGAAGCTCCTGGCTCCTGGCTTTGGATTGGCTCAGCTTGGACTGTTGTGGACACTGGGAGAGTGAACCAGTGGATGGAAAATCTTTCTCTCTGTATCTCTTTTTCTCTGTATATTTGCCTTTCCAATAAAAATAAGTAATTTTTTTTTAAAAAAGAACTTTCTCTTAGTGGCCAATAGAATGTGGCAGACGTGATACTATGATACCTTCATGACTGAGTTATAAGGATATTTGTCTGTAGTATTTTCTCTCTCCCTCTCTCACTTGTCCCAGGGAAAGTCATCTCCCGTTTACACACAGCCCTAAGAAAAGAGCCCGGTAGCTGGATGGCCATGTGAGCCAGTGTCTGAGAGGCAGGTCTTCTGGTCCTGCTGGGAGGTGCTCACACCAGCACTGACTGTAGTCCTGTGGGAGTTTCCTCAAGGCCTTCATGTGCCAGCAAATCTTTTTCATTGATTTATTTTTATTGGAAAGTCATTTACAGAGAGGAGAGACTGAAAGATCCTCCATCGGATGGTTCACTCCCCAAATGGCTGCAACAGTTAGAGCTGAGTCAATCCGAAGCCAGGAGCCAGGAGCTTCTTCCCGGTCTCTCATGTGGGTGCAGGGTACCAAAGCTTTGGGCCATCCTCAATTGCTTTCCCAGGCCATAAGTAGGGAGCTGGATGGGAAGTAGAGCAGCCGTAACACAAACTGGTGCCCATATGGGATCCTGGCACATACAAGGCAAGGATTTAGCTACTAGACTACCACACCAGGCCCAGCCTGGAATTTTTTATATAATATATTCGTGTGTGTGTGTGTGTGTGTGTGTGTGTGTATATATATATATATGATTTATTTTATTTTTGATGATGTTTACATAGTTGAAGGATATATGCCATGTTGGAAAACTGATTACGGTGGGAAGTGTCAACGAATAGGAGACTTCCGATTTTTCTTTCCTGTATCTGGGGGAACGAGAGAAAGAAATGTAGAATGTGATCCCAGCAGCCCAACCACATCGCGGACCCGGGAATGGGGTCAGCCATCCAGTGTTGTGCCAGGGTCCCTGTTGCAAAGCATATTCCAAGGGTTCTGCTCAAGTCATTTTGATAGTTCTGAGATGCTGTTGATTCCATTGCTCCAAGGATGAGGAAATCCTTCCAAAGTCCACTGGCTGCCGTAGTCCACCTTAGAGTCTCCACTTGCCCAGACACTTGCAGTCAAAGCTTGGCTGGAACAGCTGTCCGATATGTTCTGTCCTCCATCCTCTGCTTACTAGATGTCCTCTGCGGGCCCCAGTGAACTGCCAAATCCCACATGTGCATCTGGGCATGCCGCCCACTGTACTGTCTTCGGCAACTGAGGAGGCCCAGTTCTGACACATGCACTCCATGGTCAGACCACAGATCCTGTGATTTTTCCCTGTGGTTGGAATTTTGAGTCTGGTGGTCCAGCTGTGTGTGTGGTGGGGTGTCCCCAAAGAAACCTCACCAGAGGTGATCTCAGACCTGACTCCTATGTGTGTCAGCCAGTGCAGGTTCCGGCTCAATCTGTCACCCACATCAGCCTACACACACAAGTGGTTACAGCTGCCCAGTCAGTTCTGTCCCAGCCCCATCTCTTACACAAACCAATAGATGCTGTGGCCTAGTTCTACCCTGCCCACCACATACTCGGCCCTCTCACCAGTGGGATCTACAGCCTAGTCAGAAAGACCCCCAAGTACCCTGCCAGATCCAACCCCTGCCATGGCTTCTGTGCACGCCCATATGTGCAGCCGACTGGTGTAGTCTGTCCTGCATCCCATACATTGGAGCTTAGCTCAGCTTGACTGACGCCACTATCCAGCCTATATTCATGCCAGCGGGTGCCACAACTTGTCCAGCCAGGCCTGCTCACTGGTGCGAGCTGCAGCCCATCAGAGGGTACTCACAGTTTCCCTATTAGGCCCACTCCTAGCCCTGGATCTAGCACTTTCCAGGTGGTTCTACAGTCTAGCCTGAAAGGACTTACCCCCAGTCCCAGCACTTGCCAGCTGATGCTGCAGCAAAGCCTAACCAGTCCACACTTACTCTGGCTTATGTATATACCAGTGGATATGGTCACTTAGCTCAACTAGGCTCTCCCCTCAACCCAGCTCATTTGCAGATAAATGGGTATTGTAGCCCTGCCCCAGTTCTTATGGTCACCAGTAGGAGCAGGGGAGTCCACGCTGCCCTTACCAGGCTCATCCCTTTTCCTGCCCCTGGGTCTTACATGTGTTGGTGAGTGCTGTGCCCCAGGCTGGCATGACCTGCCTCCCCTTGGCAATTGCCGGCAGGTGCTATAGCCTGGCCTGGACTACCTCCAGTTCCAGCTCATACTGGTGGGTGTTACAGCCTAGGCCAGCCTGTACTGCCCCCAGTCCCAGCCCTAATGTGAATTGGCTGGTGATGTGACCCATCCTGGCTTGGCCTGCACGCCATCCTGGTTCTCACGTTTGCCAGTGGGAGCTATGAACTGGCCCAGCCTGGCCAACCCCCAGACTGACCCACACATATGCTGGCAGGTACTGTAATCTTGCTTGGTCTGGGCTGCTCCCAGCCTTGACTCTTGCACCTACCTGCTGGACCTGTGTCCTAACAGAGGAGTTCTCCAAGCTCCTCTATCAGGTTACCTCCCAGTTGCAGATCTCATGCGCACTGGTGGGTTCTTGGTGCGAAGGACACCCACTCGCAGGTGCCTTGCTGCCCACAGGAAAGCCCAGCCTGCGGAGGTGGACAGTTCATCTTGTTGCTCTGAATCCAAATACTCTTATTTTGGGGGAATCCCAAACAGGTCAGTGACAGGGTCTGGGTTGGGTCCACACAGGGAAAAGCACACGGTCACTTAAAGCAGAGACACTAAGCGTAAAGAACTAACACAGCAGGTGTTTGAAGAGAAACCAGCTTGAAGAACTCAGCGCTGAGTTCAGACCGTGCTGGGTGAGGCCCAGGGCCACTATGGGGGAGCAGGCAGATGTACGGAGTTGGAACTGAAGCAGTGACCCGGTGGTCCTGCCGGAGGTCCCAAGAATCTGGAGCTCAGGCATGTTTTTGCTGGAGGCAGGCAGGTGCCAGTTTCCCTGCCCGGGGACAAACAGGAAAACTGCGCTAACTGCGTACTGTGAATACATGTCTGGCCTCTATTGCCACAATTGCTGCACCCAAACAAGAAGACTGCTGGTCCACAGACTAGGGGAACTGAACTAGTGACTAAAGGGTTGACACTTTAGTTTAATTTCTTCATTTTTTACAATCTTACATGGTTAATTAGGGCATGAATGTTCAAGGGCTACAGGAAAGTGGATGAGACTATTATTTCCACATTTTCTTTTTTTCTGTACCTGGGGTAAATGGGGAGCTAAAGGGAGAAGCCCCACCCAGCCTCCCACCCATCCCCAGTCCCTGATGTGGGGCGTGATCCGAGGGTCTTGCTCAAGTGGTTTTGACAGTTCAACAGTTCTGAATTGGTGCCAATCTCGCCATTCCAGGCACCATGAGGTCACTGCAGAATCCACTGATGGACATAGTCCACCTTAGAGTCTCCATTTGCCCAGTTTTTCACTGTCAACGTATGGCTGGGGTGGTTGATTGATTTGTTCTGTCCTCTGTTGTGGTGCCAGGTATCCCCAGCAGGTGCCGATAGACTGCCATAGCCTCCATGTGCACCTGATCATGCTGTCCACTGCTCCGTCTGAGCCTCTTAGGAGGCTCGGCTCTGGCATTTGTACTCCATGGCAGACCATGGAACCTGCACTTCTCTTCATGGTTGGGTTCTGAGTCCGGCAGTTCAGTTGGGGAGATCCTCAAAGAAACTTTGTCTGAGGTGATCCCAGACCAGATTCTTGTGTGTACTTGCAAGTACAGGGCCTGGCACAGTCCATCACTCCGATCAGCTGGTGGTTGCAATTGCTGGATTGGTTCTGTTTCCAGCCCTGTCTTCCACTGGAACCAATGGGTGCTGCAGTCCAGCCTGATTCTGCCCAGCATACATTCAGCCCTCACATAAACCAGTGGGAGCTACAGCCTAGTCAGAGTGACTTACAGTAACCCCCACCAGGCCCACCCCTGCCCTAGTTCCCGTGCTTGCCAGTATGTACAGCAGACTAGTCCAGTTTTTCCCATATCCCATTCAGCTCTCATACATGTCAATGGGCATTGAAGCCTAGTAGGGTTGACACTTTTTATTGCTCCATGACATTCATGGACTTACATGAAAGGCAACATTACAGAGAGGGAGACCGCTTCCATCCGCTGGTTCACTCCCCAGATGGCCACCATGTAATACCAGAGTCAGGAGCCTGGAGCTTCTTCTGAGTCTCCCACATGGGTCAGGAGGCCAAGCACTTGCTGCTCTCAGGCCATTAGCAAGGAGCTGGAAGGGAGGTGGAGCAGCTGGGACTAGAACCAGTGCCTACCACAATGCTGGTCCCTCATTCTTTATTTCTTAAAATTATTTACTTATTTGATTTTTTAAAAAGGCAGAGAGGGGCCCGGCATGATAGCGTAGTGGTTAAAGTCCTTGCCTTGCACACGCCAGAATCCCATATGGGCACTGATTCTATTCCCAGTGCCCTGCTTCCCATCCAGCTCCCTGCTTGTGGCCTGGGAAAGCAGTCGAGGACGGCCCAAAGCCTTGGGACCCTGCACCCACATGGGAGACCCGGAAGATATCTTGGCTCCTGGCTTCGGATTGACTCAGCTCCAGCCGTTGCGACCATTTGGGGAGTGATCTTCCTCTCTGTCTCTACTCCTCTCTGGACAACTGACTTTCCAATAAAAATAAATAAATCTTAAAAAAAAAAAAGCCAAGGCATGAGAGTAGTGGGGTGACCACCGGAAGGGGCAGGAGGACTGGTGTGAGAGTCCAGGGCAGAGGGTGCTGGTGGGTGGGGGAACTGTGAGGCAGAGACAGTCAGAGCCTGCAGGTGGAGGGTGTTCCCACTGTGTCTGCCGCTGCCGCCTCAGCATCCACGGGAACTGAACCTGGAGCTGTTAACCAGCTAAGATGGCGACCACCCCCACCTGGGAGCAGCCTGCTCCTTCCTGTAAGGCCTCGCCCCTCCTCAGTCTGCACATGCACTTCCCCAGACTCCCAGGCGGGGAATTCAAGGTGGTCCTGACCCTACCCAGCCCCAGTTGTGGGTTGGAAGGTGGGTGCCCTGGCCCTCTGGGGTGCGAGAGGTTCACCTGGCATTGAGAGAGAAATGACAAGGAGTGCCCGGCCCATGTCCTGGACCCTCCCGGGTGGCCAGGCTGCAGGTGCGCGACCTGGGAGAGAAGAGGCTCAGGTGGCCTCAGCGGCCACGCATGTGACACTGCCCAGGGTCCTACCAGCAGCCAAGGCTCGGAGCCTCAGACTTCAGCCCCTGTCCCAGGCTGTCCTGTAGTGCTGTATTGGTGACAAATGTTCAAAGGTTCTCTAAGGGTTGTGTCATAGCTTGTAGAGAAAATTTAAGTCTGGAGTCTGGCTCAGAATTTGCTCTCTCTGGGCCTTCCGTCCAGCAGGATAAAGATGATGACTGTTTTGCAAGATTGCATGAATAGTGTTTGACCTCAGTGAGCGCTGTGCTGGGTGTGTTCACGTGAAACCAACACGTGGGCCCCTGTGGTCATCTGGGGAGGGAACCAGCAGATGGAGGATTTTTCTGTCTCTCCTTCTCTTTGTAAATCTGTAAATCTGCCTTTCAATAAATAAAATAAATCTTAGAAGTCCCAGGTCTCTCTGACCTGGGCCAGTGTCTTACCTGAGAGTGGTCAGTGCAGCCTTCAGACTGGCCCAGCATCCACAGCACACAATGCACCTGCTCACTCGAGCCCTGAATGCCGCGGAGGCCTTTTCCTGACCTGGACTCCCACGCTGAGCCTGGGGCATCCCCATGCCAGGCCTTTGCCTCCGCCTGGCCCCTCCCCTGATGGCACCCTCTCACCTTCCTGCACCCCACTCCCCCAGTGGCCTCATCTCCCACCCTGTGTAAGCCCAGATGTGAGGTGCTGTGGGGAGCCTCCACGGGGACTGTGAAGGCACCAGCAGCCACCCCTTGGCCCCCCATGCCTCTGCACCTGTGCTGGGGGCCAGAGGCAGGACCCCGGTCTTCTGGGTGCCTAGGTACACTGTCGGATGCGAAAAAGTAAGTCAGGGAAGATCTCTGTCCCCAGATGACTCCCACAGCCTCTGCTCTGCTCCCAGGCCCGCGGGGCTTGTTGCTGTGGCTTTTTGTTGTTGTTGTTTTGTTTTATCTTTTTTTAAAAAGATGTTTTATTTTTTATTGGAAAGGTAGATATACAGAGAGGAGGAGAGACAGAGAAGATCTTCTGCACGCTGGTTCACTCCCCAAGTGGCTGCAACAGCCAGAGCTGAGCTGAAGCCAGGAGCCAAGAGCTTCTTCCGGGTCTCCCACATGAGCGGAGGGTCCCAAGGCTTTGGGTTGTCTTCCACTTCTTTCCCAGGTCATAGTCAGGGAGCTGGATGGGAAGCAGGGCCGCCAGGATTAGAATCAGTGCCCATATGGGATCCCAGTGCTTGCAAAGTGAGGACTTTAGCTGCTAGGCTACCACACTGGGCCCTTTGCCTTTTCTTCTGAAAGATTGATTTTGGGCCCAACACAATCGTTCAATTACTAAACCCTTACCTTGCAAGTGCTGAGATCGCATATGGGTGTGGCTTCATGTTTAGCTCCAGCCATTGCAGCCATGTGGGGAGTGGGCCTGCAGATGGAAGATCTTTGTGTCTCCTTCTCTCCATAAATCTGCCTTTCTAATAAAAAATGAATAATTTATTTTATTTATTGGAAAGGCAGCTTCAGAAAGGGAGAAAGAGTTTTTTTTTTTTTTTAAAAGATTATTTTTATTCCAAAGTCAGATATACAGAGAGGAGTAGAGACAGAGAGGAAGATCTTCCATCTGATGATTCACCCCATAAGTGGCCTCAACGGCCAGTGCTGAGCTGATCTGAAACCAGGATCCAGGAGCTTCTTCTGGTTCTCCCACATGGGCACAGGGTCCCTAGACCTTGGGTTGTCCTCGACGGCTTTCCCAGGCCATAAGTAGGGAGCTGAAAGTGAAGTGGGGCTGCCAGGATTAGAACTGGTGCCTATATGGGATCCTGGCGCATTTAAGGCTAGTGCTTTAGCCTCTAGACTACTACACTGGGGCCTGAGAAAGAGCATCCATCCATTGGTTCATTTCCCAAATGGCCAAAACTGGCCAGGGTAGGACCAGACCAAAGCCAGGAGTCAAGAGCTTCTTCTAGGTCTCCCACACATGTGCAGTCACCCTAACCCTTCCGCCGTTCTCTGCTGCTTCCCCAAGCACATAAGCAGGGAGCTGGATCGGAAGTGGGACTCGAACCGACATTCATATGGAATGTGGCATCACAGGCATAGGCTTTATCCGTTATGTCACAGCACTGGCCCCGGTGGTTTCTAAGTGAAGGGAAGGGCATTTTGTGCAGTGAGTGAGTGAGTCAGCAGACCTGGGTTGGAACTTGGTTCTAAGTCCACTCACGGCTTCCAACTTCAGGTCAGCCACGCAGGGACGGTACTTGGAGAGCCAACCTCAGAGGGCTGTTGAGGGTAGAAAGAAGCTGGCACTTGCGTGCTCTGGGCAGACTCACCAATTGAAGGTGGTTCAGAGGCTGCTGGGAGCAGGAGCTGCGGGAGCCCCAGCCCTGAGGACCAAGGGGCAGTCGGAGGAGGGCAGGCCTGGAGCTGGAGCTGAGAGCAAGCAGGGCGCCTCGGGGACTCGAACCCCGCCCAGCCTTGCTGGAGTGCCACCACCAGCGCCTTTTGCTTTTTCTCCTGCTCGGCTTTCACAGACTGGAAGGTGAAAAGCAAAACCCGAGGGCGGCCATGAGCCACCCTTGGTAAAAGAAACACCTGTGGCGGCTCCACGCCTCCCTGCCCCTCTCCACCTGCCTGGCTTGACACTGCTCACAGGCACAGCCAAGGGGACCCGTGTCCCCCGGCTTTGAGGCCACATCTCCCATCATGCCAGATGCATACCCAGCTGCAGGGGTGGCAGACTTGTGGATATATAACTTTCCATAACGATTCTAAGAAATTTGAAAGCCGCCTCGGGGTGGGGGTCAGGGCAGGTGGGAGGACACTGCCTGCTTTCACTGACGCCTTCTCCATGGCTTCCAGCTTTAACTCTGCAGAGGACTTAGACAGTTCAAGGCAGAAATCCAGCAATGATGGCATCCCCGCCCCACCTCCTGCCCAGACGCCCATGGTCCCAACCACCTGCTGGGCCCCAGCCACCTGAGGTCCCAGGTGCCCTATGTGGAGCCATCTGTCACCCGAGCTCTGTTCCAGATGTGGGTCCTCTGGGAGTCGAAAATGGAGTCAGAAGCCCCCGCTTCATTCAAACAGACACACATTTCATTCTTTCTCACACACTCATATACCCCATCTTATTACACACACGTAAACACCAGTTCACTGACACACACACACACACCATACTTCATTTACACTCATACATACCCCATTTACTCTCTCTCTCACACACACACACACACACACACACACACACACGTGTTCCAAGGTCTGCGAACTGCCAGGCGAGCCAGCTCTTGCTGTTTTGGTCTCCCTCACGGCCTGTCCTGCCTGCTGGTGCCCCAGCTCCCCGGTGCCCTCACAGCTGCCCTTCACCTGGGTCCTGGGCACAGCCTGGACAGGCACTTCCTTAGTGCAGCCTCAGAAAGGCCTGTGTACCACCAGCTGAGCCCCCACCTGCCTGGGCACCTTTGGGTGAGCGAGAGGGAAGGCGCATGTGCATGTAGCCCAGGGCTCCAGTGTGGCTGAGAGCCACAGCAGCTGCTCCAGGCCGTGGCATATGGAGGTGACAGCAGAAGCAAGGACAGCAGTGTGGCGGTGGGGTGGGGAGCAGCAGCCACACAACTGACCCCACGGGCATCAGGAGGGCACAGGGCAGTGAAGCAGGAGGACCAAGCAGCTGGCCCTTCTCCTAGCCCGGGGGACAGCCCCAAACCAGCCATGCAATGGCAGAGGATGCTCACCCTGGATTCCTGTGAGAGAGTTGCACGGGCCCACATGGCCTTGCAGCAGGGACAAGGCCACACCCAGAGAGGGCCAGAAGATGTCACACAGGACAGGTGGTTATTTCCACACTGGCAATTGTGCCCCAAGCAAAACCTGAGGTAGAAAAATGCAAAATAAACCAGCATTCACAACCACAAATGGTAACAGGGGCACAGGGACAGAAAACTTAGAAGCAAAGATAATTACAGGTTCAAAATCAAACAGTGGATGGTATCTCCCACAGGTGTTTCAGTCCATGAGAAACAAGACTGCAAGGTATGTGGTGTGTGTCTGTGACATGTGTGTGCGTGTGGTACATGATGTGTGGGGTGCATATGTATGTTGTATTTCCGTGTGGGGTATGTGTATGGCATGTGGATATGTGGGATGTGGGGGGGTATATACTGATATGTATGTCTGTGGTGTGTGTGTAATGTTGGTGTGTGTTTCTGTGTGTACGGTCTGTGGTATGTGGGTCTGTTGGTGTGTGTGTATACGATGTGTGCTGTGTGAGTGTGATGTGTATGTTGGTCTGTGTGTACAGCGTGTACGGCTAGGCAACGTCAATGTCAGGCACAGGACTTCCGCAGATGCACTGAGTGGAGGAAGGTTCGGTGTGTTGTCAGGAACCCACCTGGATGAGCTGAGGCTGCACCAGAACGCATGGCCCTGGGCTGTCAGCCCCTTGCTGTGGAAAGGCGGATATACAGAGGAGGAGAGACAGAGAGGAAGATCTTCTATCTGATGGTTCACTCCCCGCAACTGCTGAAGCTGAGCCAATCTGAAGCCAGGAGCCAGGAGCTGTTCCTGATCTCCTACATGGGTGCAGAGTCTCAAGGCTTTGGGCCGTCCTCGACTGCTTTCCCAGGCCAAAAGCAGGGAGCTGGATGGGAAGTGGAGCCGCCGGGATTAGAACCAGCACTTATATGGTTTCCCGGCGCATTCAAGGTGAAGACTTTAGCCACTATGCTATTGTGCCAGGCCCAATAAATCTTTTTTTAATAGTAAGACTTTTAAAAAAATATTTATTTTTTTATTGGAAATAAAAATAATGTGTAGAATCTAAACACTTTCAAAAGAGAGTGGTGGTGAACCACATTAACATATTAAACTCAGTGTCAACCTAGGATGGTGGAAACGTGGTGGCAGAGCAAGGAAGGGACAGAGCAAGTGGAGCCGACCAGCCGGTGTGCAGGCCGACTCACGTGGCCCGTGACGGACAAGCAGCGTTCAAGTCAGTGGAGAAAGTACAAAGGCTCAGTAGACCATGTCAAGGGAAACCAGTCATTAGAACAATCAGATTAGAGTCGTACCTCATGGTGCCAGCTGACCTTGGGATGGACTGCTGTGGGGAGCCATGCAGTTGGGTCGGATGGCATGGGTGTGTGATGAGCACCGCTCCTCGGTTAGCAAGGCTACGAGGAGTTTCTGGCAGCGAGGCAAGGCCCGGCAGAATGTCTCTGGTCACCTCATTGCTGCCTCACACCATTGTATGGATACTCAATCACCTCTCTGATGTTTCATAGAATTCTCTTGAGGGTGGTGTTGTTGTTTTTCTGCTAATGTGAAGTGATTCCTGTAACTGGTATGACACCTCAAATTGATCAATCATGTTACGATAAAAACATCTTTAGTGACGTAAGGCTATGACACACAGCTAAAAGTATACAACAGTACAACTGAGCCCACAATGTCTCCAAACATCCTGTTACGTGCCCACTTTTGTCCTGAAGCTTGCCCTAGTATAAGTAATGTTTTCCTTAAGAAATGGCTTGATAATGTCTTGCAACTGATGGCAGTCATGGAGGTACAAAGAGTTTGTTTACCATGCGCCTCAAACTGTTACAACACATGATATGACGCATTCTAGTTTCCCATCACAGAAAGCAAAAGTATATGGGGCATCTTCTACAGGGAAACAAATGTGAGCCCCCTCAAAATGGCTTAAAATCTCTATCTTATATTGGCACTTATGTTTAGGGAAAGAAATCAGTTTATAAGATAAAAGGAAGTTTCTTGCAAAGGCCCTCTGTAGATTGGCTGTGCTGCCTTGATCCCTTTCACTGTCTTTTAACAAAAGAACAAAAAACAATTGAATCAGCACTAGGTGAAGGTGACAGTAATTAATGCATGATTTGATTATAAGACTTAGCAAAGAATCTATGTTATATGCTTTTATAAAATCCTTTCATTTATGATCTTTTAATTCTGCATTCTTAATATTTTAAGCAATATTGTGTTTAAAATTAGTTTGTGTTTAGTGAAAACTGATTTTTGAGTATAAGTAAACCACTTGTCGCTATGTAACCGCATGTACTGCCAACCGTGGAGTTCCTGGCTTTAGCCAGGTGACTGCAGGTTTCAATGAGGAATGGTTTGTTGAAAATGTTTCCTTTAGGATTGTTTTTTGTATTCTCTTAACCATGAAGTAAAAATGAAACAATTGGATATTGTGCAAAAACTTGTGATGATTTGTATATAAATAAAGAAGGCAACTTTTCTGAGTTGTCCATTATGAGCATCAAGCCATAGTGGTTTGCGTCTTATCTCTTCTTATCGTCTCGCCGCTCCACGCATCCTTTGCAAGCTCTCAGTCAGCCGGAGCTGGTCTCTGACAGACTGCATTTCACGTGAAAAACTAAATTGTAAAGGAACCAGACTACAATACTGACACAACATCAACGCATGAACCCAAAATAATAAAAATCAACACAACTCATGACAAAAGTAGAAGCCACTGGCCAGACCCACATGAAGCTAGATGCAAATCGTGAGCTGGAAAATCATTTTGTGACCTTCGAGGGTGTGTGACCTCAACACGGAGTCCTCACACTGCGGAGAAACGGGCAGGCTCAGCCTGCCAGCACAGCCAGGACACCTGCCACCTCCCGGCAGCAGAAGGGGCACAAATGACTCCTCTCACCTCCACGTCAGCCAAGATGGAAATGCAGAGGGGCCAGCGGGGCAGTGGGCGAGGCCAAGCAGGGGTGGCTGTGCCCACCACAAGCAGGACGTTTGGCAATCAGAGTTCAAGCCTTCGACCCGTTCACAGTCTTGCTGCTATTAAAGTCTCAATAGGAGACAGCAGGACTATCTTTGGAACAGAAATTGTTTCTCATCTCAGTCAGTCAGAAAAACAAATCCTCACCAGAAGGCAAACCAGAACTTGATTAAAAGGTACATACATGTAAGTCCCTCTGATTTGGGTGTGGGGAACAAAAGGTCTTCCTCTATCCCAGTGCGTGAGGCACCTGCAATGCGAGACGGGCTGGTCGGTGGGTGACCCTCCAGGACGGCGGAGCCGGTGAGGACAGCCTTCTGCAGGACTGTTGCTGCCCGACAAGCCTGTGCTCCCAGTGGGAGCCCCAGGATGAGCCTCACCTGGGGGCGGCAGCACGAGGAGGCACAGGGGCTGTGCGTGCTTCCTCCGGCAGGCTGCCAGCAGGAGCCATGACGGGGTTGAGTGCAGGGGTCGGGGCTGGCTCCTGGAACAGATTCTGTGTGGACATTCTGGGCACGCAGGACTAACCTGTGAGAGGAGCTGGCACAGGGGCAGAGATCATTAAAGCATATCCCCCCAAGTCAAGGATGGGGACACCAGGGTCTACCGGCAGACAGGTTCAGGGAGACAGACCAAGGCCAAACAGTGCCTTTCCATGTAATGCAAAGTTAGCCAGATGTGAATAAATGGAAAGACCCACCTTATTCTTGCAAAGGAAACAATGGTGGGAGGACATCATAGAGGAGGTTAAAGTAAGGTCAGGAAAATTCTGAAGTAGAATAATGAGGCATGGCACCCCTAACTGTACATTAACTCACAGACTGTCATGTTTATAACTGCTGGGAACTGGAACACACACAGAGAGCTGAAGGGCCAGTAACCGTATTGGTCAGTAAATGGTACAGGCACAGCAGGTTAACATGCCTGATTTACTCATCACACCAAAATTCATTCTACATGGATCCAGTGAAAATCAAAGCAGTTCACCACATCAGTAACACTGCCACAGGTTTCTCAAAGAAGGGAAAATATTTGCAACATCTTAATAAACACGAGTTCCTGTCCACCAGTAAGCATACAGCCCAATAGAAGCACAAATATAAACCACAGTTAGAGACTGACTTTTGCTTTTTTCCTTGACCAATGGCCAACTTTAAGAATACGGTTCCAGGGAGGATATGGCAGGGAGGATATGGAGCCTGCAGAGGACATTTGATATCATGACAGAGGACAGAACAAATTGATCAACTACCCCAGCCAAGTGTTGGCAGTGAAAATCTGGGCAAGTGGAGACACTGAGGTGGGCTATGGCAGCCAGTGGATTCTGGAGAGATTTCCTCATGCTTAGAATGGCGAGATCGGCAGCAATTCAGAACAGGTGAACTATCGAAACCACTTGAGCAGTGCCCTCCGAGCATGCCCCACGTCAGGGACCTGGGATGGTTGGGAGGGCGGGTGTGGCTTCTCCCTGTCTCTCTCCTTCCCCCAGATACCCTTGACCCTTTGCACCCTAATCAACTATGTAAAGATGATCAAAATAAAAACAAATTAAAAGAATATGGTGCTGGTTCAGGTGTGGGGTGTGAGAGAAATGCTGAACCGGCATCCCTTGGGCCAGCTGGTGATGCCATCAGACAGAAAACTCCACGCTGTGCCTCAGAAGGCCTCCTCCAGGGCAGCTGCCCCATCCCCACCGGAAGCTGTGCCCAGTGAGCACAGCTGTTACACACTCAGCATTGCTGTCCAGGGGAGGGAGGGACCCCACATGGCCACCATGGAGGCGGGAAGGACAGGGCGGGCAGTGGCTGCAGATACAAGGCCAGACTGCACGATGGAGAATGGTTCACCCGTGCCCCCAACAGTTCTACAAACAGAATTCTCTGGAAGGAATTTCAACAACTTGCCACAACAGATGACTCTGCGGGAGGACAGGGTCGGCGACGTGACGGTATTGCCTGCAGGGCTGGAGGTGATGGCCGTCTGCTGTGCGTGAGGTGAACCGAAGGAAAGAAGCGCTGGTTGAGGGAGGGTCTGGCATTGACTCCTAGACACCACACTCAGACACTGTCTCACCAACAGTGAGGGACAGGACACCTGTCACTGCTGAGGTGGGGGAGCCTGAGGCCCCTAGCATTTCCTTCTGGAGATCATGGCCTGTCAACACAGACCAGCACCCCTTGTCCCTGCGAGTGACTCCGCGAGGTGAGCAGAGCCAGGGTGGAGCACACCTGGAGCCCGCGAGGCTCCAGGAGGAGGGAGCGAATAGGGGCTCAGACAAAGAGGCCAAGGTTGTGCTGAGTGGTGACAGCACCCCTCCACTTCGATCAGACACTAGGGTGCCAGCTGTGACTGTGACACGGTCGCACATGACGGAGGGGACTTCATGCAGGCCATTCTCTGAGTCTGGGTTTTGGTTTTCAACATCTTGGGGGCAGAGCATGGGAAGAGGCCGAGACTACAAGGTCAGGGTCCCTTGGCGTGGTGTATTCTGTCAGACACCGTCCCACGCTGAGCCTGGCAGACAGCACTGCTGCTCCTGACTGACTGGCACTGACTTCCATGTTGTCCATGGCCGGCGCTGCCCTGCTTTGGCAGCCACCCTCACCCAGGCCCCAGGCCAACAGCGGTATCCAGCCTACATGGTACAAACCCTGTGGCTACAGAAGCAAGGTGAGACCTCTCTGCCATCGACAGGTGTCGCCCTAGGCACAGGCACCCAGAGCAAGGCCATGGAGTGTGCCACCCACAGCACTGAGTGCAATGACCAGAAACATCTTCATGGGCCTGGCATCGTGGCCTAGCAGCTAAAGTCCTCGCCTTGAACGCACTGGGATCCCATATGGGCGCTGGTTCCACTTCCCATCCAGCTCCCTGCTTGTGGACTGGAAAGCAGTCGAGGACAGCCAAGGTCTTGGGACCCTGCACCCCTGTGGGAGACCTGGAAGAGCTCCAGGCTCCTGGCTTCAGATCGGCGCAGCACCAGCCGTTGCACGCACTTGGGGAGTGCATCATCGGACGAAAGAACTTTCTCTCTGTCTCTCCTCCTCTGTGTATATCTGACTTTGCAATAAAAATAAATCTTGGGCCCGGCGGCATGGCCTAGTGGCTTAAGTCCTCGCCTTGAACACGCCGGGATCCCATATGGACGCCGGTTCTAATCCCGGCAGCTCCACTTCCCATCCAGCTCCCTGCTTGTGGCCTGGGAAAGCAGTCGAGGACGGCCCAACACCTTGGGACCCTGCACCCTTGTGGGAGACCTGGAAGAGGTTCCAGGTTCCCGGCTTCGGATCGGCGCAGCACCAGCCGTTGCGGCTCACTTGGGGAGTGAATCATCGGACGGAAGATCTTCCTTTCTGTCTCTCCTCCTCTCTGTATATCCGGCTTTCCAATAAAAATGAATAAAATCTTTAAAAATAAATAATTAAATCTTAACAACAACAACAAAAAAGAAACAGCTCCATTCCATCAGAAGACATTCTCACCGCATCAGTACACAGCCCATTCATTCTCATAGAATGCTTAAAAATAGTACATGTGTTACATGACACGTAACACCTAACACATGCACTACACTTCAGAGCACACAATAACAACGGGATATGCTTTCCTGTGTTCACGGAGGGAATATGTCTGAGGAAACAAGAACCAGGCTGTCACAGTAACCATCTTGGGGTCAGGGAACCCCAGTGCTTGAGTTTCAAATACAAGACCAGCCACAGGCACACAGTAGATATAGATAACGTTAGCCGCGGACTTACCCACGACTGCCAAGTGTCTGTGCCGTTCAGGAGAGCTGCCACAGTGCAGCAACACGCAGAAGCAGAGTCATGGTGCGTGCATGCAGGACGGCCAGCTGGCTGTACACAGCCCTCACGGCTGAGAAAGGCTAAAATGAGCACTGGGAGAAAACCAGTGATTGCCACGTGTGTCTTGGACCCTGAGGCTCCTGTCAGCACTGTGCCCACAGGTGTCGAACTCACACAGAAGCAAGGGTCTGTTCTCCTCAGGGAGCCATTGGTAAGTCAAGGCAAAGAAGGAAATGGGCAGAGCTTTGAAGGCCCCTTTGCAGAGTTTGGACGAGGACACAGACAAAGAAATACTCACACCCCAGTGACGCACATGTACACAGCCATCCAGGAGGGTAACAGGGCAGAAGAGTAAAATGGGCTCGTATCCTGTGAGCTAGCCATTTTACTTCTGGGTTCCTCATGAGAAATGCTCGGACTCTGGGCATGAAAAGGGCGGTGTGCTCACACAGGGTTGCTGGGAATAGCAAAACGTTAGGAACGGCACACGTTTCTCTCAATAGCAGAACGGCTCGGTGATTCATGGCAGGGCTGGGATAAAGGATAAAGCGTTACGCACACAGCAGTGTGGTTCCTCCCACAGAGAGAAAAGCAGCATAAGGCAGCGTTAGGAGAGGTGAGACAGAAAACCCTGCCACCAGATAACACCGGGTAACCCTGCAGAGGGCGGAGCATTGGGAATGCCAACTCATAAGTCACGTTTTAACTCTGTGTAATGAGAAATCTACATGTCACTTCTATAATGATACTTGACAAGAAGACAAGCAAACCAGTCACCATCCGTGGGAGAATCAGGGGCTGACGTGTGATGCATTCACACAGGGACTCTGTCTCGTGAGCAAATCAAAGGAACTTTACAGCGGCAAGGGATGAATCCCAACATCACATTCAATGAGAACATTCTAGAAAATCATATATAACACAGTAGCTTTCATGAAACATGAAAAACAATTAAGATAAAAATATATATCTTTAAAAAGAGATATCCACAAAAGATTTTTTTAAAAGCCACAGGAAAATAAAGCAAGTGAATGATAACCCAAGATTCACCACAGGGATTGCTTTGGCCGAGAGAGAGGAGGGATTGGAGGTGGAAGTGAACGCCTCCGCTGTCCTAGACGCTCACTGGAGAGCCAATCAGAAACGCTTACCACGTTAGTAAACCCAACCACGGTCATGTACGTCACAACGCAGAGGTTAAGATCCCTCTGGCTGTACGTGCTCACGCTCCAACAGGGACGGCCAGCACCCTTAGGAGGGTCACAGCTCCCAGAACCAAGCTTGAAGCACGATGAATAGTAACAGTCCTTCGAATGTGTTGTCTTTTGAACAATAACAAAATCTAAAGGCCAGAATTTCCAGAAATAAATCCAGATAAACCATTTCCAGAAGCCACGTTGTCAGGCGTGGGGCAAAACAGCAGAGGGTGCTTATTTAACACAAGTTTTCTATTTCAACTCTCTCCGTGTAAGTAATCAATTTAAATGAAGAACATTCGTTCTTCATTGTGACTATGTGAATACGCATATGTTCAAGCTAGTAAAGAAAAAGCAACTGAAAAGAAACCCAGGTTTATCAGCTGTTATTATTAGATTATTTTTAAGGGCCCGGCGCTGTGGCCTAGTGGCTAAAGTCCTTGCCTTGATTGCGCCGGGATCCCATACGGTCGCTGGTTCTAATCCCGGCAGCCCCACTTCCCATCCAGCTCCCTGCTTGTGGTCTGGGATAGCAGTCGAGGATGGTCCAGAGAATTGGGACCCTGCACCTGCGTGGGAGACCAGGAGGAGCTTCCTGGCTCCTGGCTTTGGATCGGCGCAGTACCGGCCATTGCGGTCACTTGGGGAGTGAATAATCGGACGGACGATCTTCCTCTCTGTCTTTCCTACTCTCTGTATATCTGACTTTGCAATAAAAATAAATAAATCTTTAGAAAAAAAATATTTTTTAAGCCCTTGCATTAGGAACAAAAAGGAAAGAAGAGAATAGAGTTGATTATCGCAACTGGTACAAAGCTTATCTTTCCAACCACACAAAGAATTCATGGTCATTACAAAAGTCAATGCAGAAATGTTAAATGCTAAGCAGTCAAGGAGGAGGGATGAAGACGGTAGGTCAAGTGGTAAAGCAGACTGGTCAGTAACCACAGAACTGCATCAAGGCAGCTGAAGTACTTTCACACATAGCCATCAATTCTTTGTAACACTGGATATGGCAATGATTCCTTGGATATGACACGAACAGGCAGACACATTAAATTACATCACAACTACAAACTGCCCAGCAGAGTAGCGAACCCCACATCAAAGTAAAAAGCAATCTTGCGAAAGGGGAGGAAGTATCTGCGCACGACATGCGTGATAAGGGGACGATCTCCGGAGTACAAGGTAACAGCAGCCACACCAATGCACACACTCCTACTTTCAAAGCGGCCAAGGGACTCGAACACACATTCTTCCCAGAAAGATGCACCAATGGCCAATAAGCAGATGCAAAGATGCTCAATACATCATTAGCCACAGGGAAGTGCAAATTAATACCACAGTGAAACATCACCTCCCACCCACTAGGAAGGCTGCCACGTACCCATTACAGTGTCTTAGGCTGCCCATCCACACCCATGGTTACTCACAAACACCACACAATGCATCAAGTGTGCACTGACAGTCGCTAGAATGGGTGACCAAAACATGATCTATACAGAAATGGAACAATATGCAGCAGTTTCAAAGAGAAATAAAATCCTACCACGTTATGCCATCAGCAAACCTTGAGGTCATTGTGCTACATGAAATCTGCCAACCACAGAAGGATAAACACTGTGGGATGCCACCTGTGCTTAGTGAAAACGTTCCAAGGCTGGGGCTGCCAGGTGAGCGAAGGAGGGCACCGAGGCTGTGGCTGGTTCACAGGTACTGCGTTTGTGCTTTGCAAGGTGGTGAGGTCACTCAGCAACGTTGACCAAACTGAACACTTTGTGCTGAGCACTGGAAAATGGTCAAGATGGGAAATTGTGTATCTAGCACCGCAAGAGCTTTTTACAGCAATAAATCAATACAATGGCACAGACTTCAGGTTCGAGAAAACGCAAATCATGAAGCTATGCAAGTCATGAGGCTATGGTGCTCACGGCTGGCCAGCACCCCACCGGGGATATACAGGGGAACATGAAGTGTACAGCAGGACATTTTAACACTTAGCACTTGGTAACAATGCCACTAGTCCAATACCTAGGTGTAAGGACCCGGGCACAACTGACACTCACGCTGGTTGGTTTCTGAGCTTTGGGGGTCACAGACCTCTTGGGCAAATTCAAAGTCTGCTTCCTCAGAGCATTACACACACACAGGATCGGGGCAGGCAGATTTCTGGAAATGCCAACCATGGGATTCTTATTGCTGGAGTAACAACATCTACTTCAAATGTGTCTATGAACTGATATAGTGAAATGTAGCTAAAACCAAGTGAAATGAAAGCAAAACAGACCCAAATACATGCTGATTCCCAGGGCACAAAAGGCCCAGGGCAAGGAGGGAGGGAGGGAGGCTGGAGACAGGGAGAGGGAGGAGAGGGCTGGGCCGGATGCTGGATGCTAAAGCAGGGGCCAATGGGGGCAGAGGGGAAATTCCAGCAGCCACGGGCCAAGCATTCACTCATCCCATGTCACCCACGGGTGGCCACTTGTGCCAGGATGCCAAGTTGCCAAGTGGCAGAATCAGGTTTCAAACCCATCTCCACTGCCACAGGTCCAGAGCAGTGAAGATGGGGGATGCCAGTCAAAGAGGGGCCGGAAACCTGCGTCCCATTCAGGAGCCCACGCAGGCCTGCCCCGCCCCCTTCTCCGAGTCTCTCTGAAACACCCCCTGTGACAATTTGATGAACAGGCGCCACAAGACAGAAGCTCTGGGGACCGCCCCCACACACAGACTGACTGTGCCGGACACTGCAGCTGCAGCGAACATCCATAAGGAAGCCATGCGATGGCCACAAGAGAACACAGCTCAGTGGTTACATACGCTTGGGTCGGTTACATACGCTTATGTAGGCATAAGGTGGAGCACAAAAGCCATGGTGAGGCGATACATCTACACAGTCTCCACAGGAATGAATCACAATAAACAAGGTTACACAGGCATCCACAAACCAGAGAATGATGTGCACAGAAACAGACATGTTGATATCCGTCATAGGGCAAGTTCATAGGGCAAGTAGCCTTTACAAACCGGGAAAGGAACAATTGGCGCAAAAACATAACACACGTTCAATTTCACCACACGCACTTCCACAGGTAAAGCAGGTTGCACCTGGCCCCGGCGCGAAGCTTTTCAACATGCCGAGTCCCTCGCCAAGGTTTGCTTTGTTGCTGAGGATACTAACATGGAAACCCCTCCTGTGTGTCCTTCTAGGCGAGACTATTCACCTCGATATGGCCCTGCAATGCAGCTTCAGATGGCAAGGCAGCACCTGCCTCATACTGTAAGAGTAAAGTATAATCCCATTTTTGTACAAAATGCAAGGATCCTGTATACACAGGCAAATCACTCTGAGTATTAATAACAACTGTGAAAGGAAGATTACTCAGGATTTTTTCCCCAAATTTGCAAGCTTCCCAATAAACCCTTTTCCTCTGTGGTAACTCAGTGCTGATTTACTGAAAAGGAAGGAGGGAAGGCGGTATGCTACTGAGAGAGGTTCCTGCAGGTGGCACAACATCCCAGCAGCTGCATGGAGGTGATGGGCCGGGCGCCCCCTCAGGGAGGGTCAAGGTCACCCTTCTGGAAACTTGATCCTCACCTCTTATTTTGTTATTCTCCCGTTACCACTTCTATACTAGGTAATGATAGATGTGGACATGTAAACACACAGCTGATACCTGTGGGCCTGTCTGCTGTCTTCTCTGCTTAGCTCTAGCACACACCACAGAGGGCAGTACGTGTGGCCAGGGGTCAACACACAGAGGTCAGCTCTGTCATCAAGTGTCTACAGAGACCCTCAGTGGCCACTGTCGTAAGACAAACCAAGGTAGCTGAGGTCCCCTTCAATGACACCTCCGTTTCTGCAGTTTTCAGGGTCTCCCGCCTGGGCCCACGGAGCAGCCTCACCCACAGCTGCAACCAGCCTATGATCCTTTTTAGAAGAACTTCAAAGTCAGCTTCAGCCCTGTTCTCTTGCACAAGATCACCGCATTCCCCTACACCAACCCCCGCTCTGGGAGTTACAGGCAGGGCTGAGTCCAGACGCACGTGTGAGGACACAGCAGATGAGACAACCCCGAGCGCTGCCACTGCACCTGCAGCCCATCGTTCTCAATCTGAGGACCATCATGGACAAAGAGTGCCAGGTCCCCGCACACAGGTGTAGGGCAGCAGGGCACCGCCTATCTGCTCCTAGGCAGCCTCACTTCTGATGCCAAGTGGCTGTATCCCTTGGGAATTCCTGGCACTGGCCCGCAGCCACTGGGCACCAGCACCACGCAGGTGGAGAGGAAGGGCAGCTTCCCTCAGGGTCCACAGCATGACTGTATTCATCACAGAGGCCCTCAAGCCTGCCCACAGCAGCACCTGTTTCCGGCAGGACTTGCCAGGTGGGTAGAACACTGCCTGTCTCCTCCCCAAGTCCCTTGCCAGCTTCTGGCCAGTGTAAAGTGAAGGCCACCAAAGGACACGGCCGAGGCTGGCCCAGTAGCCAGACCTGCGGCTCTTCTGGAGTGAGGCTGTCTCGCAGCCCACACTGATGGCCCTGCTCGAGGCTTGTCCATGGGCAGCAACAGTTCAAGACTCTCCTCCTGCCCCCCTGGATGCCAGCACCTTCCTCTTTAGCAGGAGGCTGGCAGCCATGTCCATTTTGAGCCCAGGTTTGTCTCCTGTGAGTTAACGCTCTTCAGCTGGAGAAAGGTGACTCGGGGCAGTTGAACAAACCCCAGTCAGTTCCCAGCATGCGCTGCCACCACTTCCCGACCCAGCACGTGGTGGGGTCAACTTGCAGGTAGGATGTACAGACTGCATGCCAAGTTCTACCCACACCAGTGGAACAGCCCTTGCTAATGAACCACACAAAGAAGCCCGAAGGACTGAGTCACGCACAGTAAAACTTTACACCAGATCCAAACTCTATGGCAAGATGAGAATGCTGGACTTATGCCAAACCCCAGATACATCCCAGCCCCCCAAAGACACAAGGGTGGACAAGGTATCACATGCCTATTCTATTCTTAGTTTCTGCCAAACAAACGAAAGGAGAGCCATTTGGAAGTTTACCTACATAACATTCTGAATCGTGGTTAAGTTGCTCCTCTTCGCAGACGCCCACCGCCACTGGCTGTGGCTCAAACACACATTTTGCACAGTGATTATCAGTGACCCCCACCAGTGAGCAGAGCCCGGCCCGGCAGGCTGCAAACGACTCTGCATTACCAACGTTACACTCTACTGGGAGGTCTCCATTACCCAGAGCTGAATCTACAACATCAAGAGAGCAAAACCAAGGCCACCTGCCAGTGGTGGAATACGTGACATAGCGATACAACAATTTTAATGAGTTGAGAGCTCAGACCTTTATTTGTGCTGTAAGGGGGAAGGAAAGGTTAATCAGTCTGTACATGATGCAACAGGACTGGTTTCTCAGAGTACACAGCCACAAGACGTACTCTTAACCACCCACTAGTACAATTCCAATGTCACAACACCATGACTAACGCATTTTACATTTCAGTGACATCTCCCCATACATGCGTGACTAACAGTACTTCAAACTCCAATGACAGCAACTGTTCCCACCACGCCCATGTCACTGCTTAGGCACTCAACCATCACTCCAATGTATGTCTTTTTCCAATGTATTTTTCTTACACATCAACATATTTTAAGCATTTAACAAAAGGTACCCAAAACAGGAAATTCCTAATGACAAAGATACAAGCGATTTTAAAATGTTTAAACAAGATATACAGGGAGACATGATTAAAAAAAAGCTGCTACCATTACTTGATCAACTTGATAGTCGAGAAACAGCAGGCACCCACTCTGTAAACCTGCACACACCCCGGCCAGTGCCCACTGTTTCGCTATCATTTCCCACAATGCCTTTGGTTGGCAGCTTCCCTCCTGAACCACACGGTAAGTACATTCACAGTAATCGTACAATGGCTTCTCACACCATCCCAAGGTGCACGCAATCCACCTGCTTGCCAACAGGACAGCCACTGCCAGCAGCCGCTCCAGCCTCTCGGGCTCTGCTTGTTACCATGACCGGCTGCACTGTTAATGTATAAAGTCCCAAATTTTCAATTCTACAAATACGTCAACACCATTTTTATCTCCAAGTTGCCTTTGGTATGTTGATGGCTCAATAAAAGCCCTTTGATAGGAAAAAAATGAGTTACAACTGATAAAACATAGAAAAAGACAAATGTGTTTATAAGAAATGGCCTATATAAAATATTGTCAGACATAAATATATTACACCCTGGTCAGAATTTTTCAATCACAAAATATCTCAAAGACTTAATATTAATTACACACCTAGAAGAGTCCACCTCATTTTACCTTTCATGCATTCTAAAATACGTGAAAAACCCACAATTTAGGCATTTAGAACTATTTTCCAAGACTTACTACCCCCTGAAAATCACCCTTCCTGCCCCCCACGCTGGACAGCCACCAGGCAGGCCACGAATATTCACGTTTCCAGAGCCTTCCCTAACAAAGCAAAACAATTTTGCTTCTTTCCTTGCATCTAAAATCGCAAGTATTTAAAAAAGTTTTCAAGCAGCAATTTAACAACACAGCATTAACAATTTGCTATTATTCATTTTGATTTTCTTGGCCCAAAAGAGCTATTAGATTCCCAAGAACTCTGCCTACTGTTTTTTCTCCAGAGAAATCCCTCCAACCCAGGCTCCCTACCGCCCCCACCCTGGGCTGCATCCCTAATCCACCCCTCCTCTCCTTTGCTACCTGCCCGTCCCAGTACCAAACTGTGCCCCCTCCCTCCCACACAACCCCACCTCAAGGTCCCCCTCTTAGAACACCAAGAATCCCCTAAATTTGAGGGAAATATAATTAATACAAAACAAGAAGGTCAAGAGCCAAAGGTCAGGGCTGGCACTCCAGCATCCTATCAGAGCGCTGCTGGAGTCCTTGCTGCTCAGGCTGTGAGCCAGCTCCACACTAACTCAGGCGCTGGGAAGGCAGCAGAGGATGGCCCAACCGCAGGGGACCAGGAGGGAGAGTCTGGCTCCTGGCTTCAGCCTGCTTGCTGCGGCCATTTGGGGAGTGAATCAGCAGATGGAAGATTCTCTTTCCCCACCTTTGTTGCTCTGCATTTTAAATCAATGAACTAATTTTTGAGAAAATAAAGATCAGCAACTGCCCATTCTTAGTCATAACACTACAAGATGTCCAAACCAGGCTTGCCATCTCCCACACAGAAAGTGGCCTAACCGACCTGCACCCTCCCCTTGGCCTTTAGCACAACAGTAACATCCACCCCACCAGACAATTGGCTTCATCTAATACATGCCCTGTGCCTAAGGCATTTAAAATTGAGCAGCTTTCCCCAACACAGGTCATAGGACCACATTAAAAATTCCTCTGGCTAAGACACAGGAGGCAGACAGGTGGCAGGTGCAGAAGCAGATGGATAGGTGAGACCACTGGACTCCATCTACCAGGCATCACTGCATGCTGGCATGAACCAAAGTTCTATGGCTCAAGAATCTTCTTGAAGCAAGGCTGCAGGACAGAACCAGCACAACTGATGACTCAGCTTTAGAAGCCACGCATCTGGAACCCTTCCTCCCTAAAGAAAGGAGGGGTGCCCGCTGGCATTCCCAGGCCTAGAGGGTGGTACTTCCAGAACAACCATGCACTCGAAGCCGAGGGTCCCTCACTCAGGCAGGATGCACACCCCCTCAGCAGCTGATCTGACACCCTCCGGCAGGCAGGGCCTCCTGCGCAGGCCGAGACACACTCGAGCACCGCAGTTTCCTTCTGCTGCTGCTAAGCCTTCCATCTGCAGGCGTCCACTTGGCGGGTCCGTCCCTCCACGGTGGCCGCGTCCTGCACTGCCACGACTCACACTGGCCAGGGGCTCCATCGCTCCGGATGCCATCTGCTTGTTGTGACCGACACTACAGCACCAAGCCACCAGCTACGAGGCACGTCGGGGACTTCAGCTGGAACCATGGCTGTGGGCCCACCCAGACCACACGGTCAACCATCACCCTCTCCACCAGCAAGCCCTGCCCGGCCCCACCTGGCAGCCTCTTCACCAGTTACCATCAATACCGACTCCGCCAGCAGCTGGGCTGTGGCCCCAGGCTTACCAGGTTACCAGAGGCAAGGTATAAAGCAAACACAGAGTAAAAGGGAAGAGGAGGAGGGGTAGGGCGAGCTCGTAGAAGAAGCTGGCATGGGACCTAGAAGAAAGTCCAAGGGGGTTGGGGTGCAGCCACCTGGAAAATAAAGCTCCCGTCAAGATTGGCCCCAGACACACCAGGAGCCTGCCTACCCAGCCCCCCTTTGCCGGCAGCTTCGCCTCCGTGCTCTGTGTACACCACCCCTCACCTCCAACCATGGGCCGGGCCTGGCCCTTGTCCCCAGGCCAAGCCAAGACTCCATACCACCTCAGGCAGAGCTGTCAGCCTGGCGCAGCTAAGTTCAGCTTCCACAAGACCAGGCCTCCTCCCCAGGTGCGCTCACAACCCTCTGTCTGGAAAAAAACAGGGCTGCCAGCATCACCAAGTTCAAAGTCTGCCCTCTCAGCCCACCTAACAGCCCTGCACCCACTGCCCGCTTCTAGATTATTCCAGGCAGGGTTATTGACTGTCCTTCTCCTCCACTCCTTCCTTTCCTCCCCACGCGGGGTCACTCAGCCCATCGAGGAGCAGGGCCCTGGCAGAGGACCCCACCCCGGCAGCGGGGCCATCGACGGCCCTGCCTGCAGGTTATTGCAGGCCCTGGCATCGTAGCTGTCCTCAAGGCCCGTCTCCCTTTTAGCCTGCCTCTTCTTCACCCCCTCACCCACCGCACCCCCAGACTCCTCTGACTCTGTCATACCTCCTTCCGTCTCCTGAGGCCCTCAACTGGCCACCTCCTCCCTACAGCCACACGTGGCAGCAGGCCTCCCTGTCGCTGACTCCTGCTGGACTGGCCGGGCCACAACTTTTGCTTTTATAGCCCCGAGTCGCGTCACAGGGGTATTGCTCAACACAACGGATTCTTCCACTGCCACCAGAAAGGAGTCCCTCCCTGTCCCCGCCCAAGGACACGACACAGGGCATGGGTCACGGGATCCCTGAGGTGGCCACCCTCAGACTGCTCCATTTTAACCGCTCCCACCCTCAGCAGGGCTCCGCGGGACCGAGGGCAGATGGCAAGGTCACATGGACAGGGGGCTTCCTCAGCTGTACGGGAGGGCGTCACCCCGAGCGAGTTTGGCCGGCTCGAGAATCCCACCGGACCGCCTCAGGGTCGCCTCAGGTCGTCCGCCCGTCCCTAGAGACCCGAAAGAGGGGCCGGCAGAGCAGCGCCTGGAAAATTCCAGGCGGCGGAGGGATCTCTGCAGAGGGCGCGTCACCGCCGCAGGCGGCAGCGCGTGACTCTGGGCGCGGCTGCGCCGCAGGGGGCCGCTGACGTCAGCGCTGGGGCGCGGCGTGGGGGGTGCGGCGGCTCGGGGAGGAACCCCCTTTTGCGCCCCTGGGTTGGGGGGCTTCTTTGTCATTTAAGAAAAAGTGGCAGGGTGCGGAGGGGTTGAGGACTTTGAGCCCACGAAGGGGGGCACCACCCTCACGCTAAGGGTGACCCTCAAGTGAGGGTCCAGGAGGGTTGAAGTGAGGTCTGAGGCAGGCCCGGCTGTGGTGGGCGACTTAGTGTTCCCAGCCCTTACTAACTGATCAGAGGTTGGGGGCGAACTCACTCGAGTCAGAGCCTGGGGTTTTGTGTGGGAAAACACTAGATGGAATTGCGGGTAGGGCTTTGAGTGCAGGGTGAGGAAAAAGGCAATGAACAAACCAGGCGCTGCGTTTATCTGGGCAGTTAGCAAGCAGGGCGAGCCCCCGTGGCTTGGGGGCGCTGGCCACTGAGGCCCTGGATTTCGGGGTCCGGTGAGGAGAAGCCACAGCGCTAGGACCCCCTCCCTGCCCCAGGGGCCCGAGGTAGAAATGAGACGATTATCCAGCAATCAGCACCGAGAATGGCACCTCTCGGGCTGCCACCCACCCAGCCCTGACAACAGGTGCTTAGGCAATCAGCTAAGTTGTTTATCCCTAGAGACGCCATCAGCGTGCAAGGCTGGGCTCAGCAGCATCCTTCCCTGTGGTTCTCAGAAAACAAGTGACCCACTCTCGGAAGGTCAGGCTGGCCCTAGCATGGTTGCTCAGCCAAGGAGACCAGCCGGGCTCCAGCCCTACCCTTTTCCGGCTTCTGCCACCTCAGCCGGTCTAATGCTGGCAGTCATTCCAGGGGTAGGCTGCAGTGGGATAACAGCCTGAAAGAACATGGTGAGACGAGTTGCCTATTAGAAGGTTCTAGAAAGTTAGGTGTATGAAATTAAGTGACCCCCGCTGCTGCACGGTAGCAGGCTGTGGAGTCACCCCCATACTTATCTGACAACAGGTGCTATTGTGTGGCTGTCTGGCCCCTCCACGCCCCGCCATGTTTCTCCTTGCTGTTCTGGTATCAGAATCTTCCTCCCTCATTCACAAATACCAGGGGAAAAAATGTCTTCCATTGTGTTCTCCCCGGGAGTGTAAGCATCAATAAAAATGAGGCGCTTTGTGCCCTTGTGTCTGGAGCAGCTGGGACCACCCACTTGGTTTCCGAGGATAAGTTGGAAGAGTTTGGGAGAGTCCCTTGTTTGGAAGTCGTCCCCCCTCTCCCCCCCAACACTCCCAGGGGCTCTAAATTCCACACTCTAAATTCTCTCGCCTAGGCTGGTATACACTGAGCCTGCTTTCTGCCCTCTTGTACAAATAAGGATAAAAATACCTCCGCCCTGAGGATGGGGGCAGGGCAGCCAGTGAGTCAGGAGCTATTTCTCGATGAAAACATGCTGTTCCAGGAAACGGTAGAAACAGCCTTTGGAGCTCCTGGGTGGGGCTGGCTGCCTAGCAACCGGGTCCCTCCAGGGCTGTGCCACCCTCCTCCCCCAGAGCTCTAAGGTGGAGGGCTGGGGGGACAGAAAAGGGAGTCCTTAAGCCGCGCTCAGCTGGTCAAGGTCAATGGCTTCCTGATTGGGTTCTGAGGCCAGCTCAGCTCTGGTGGTTACACACACACACACACACACACACACACACACACACACACACGCCACTGCAGGACAGGTCCCTGGAAAAAGAAGAAAGGGTGACGCCCAGGTTATGCCAAGGGCACAGCTACCAGGTTTCTGCCACCTCAGAATATGTGGGAACCATGACCCCCACTCTCCGTGGGTCAAGTTCCCCAGCTGTAGAAACCCCCCTCAGCAGCTGTAGGCCCCTCAGTTCAGAGTCTCCAGCAGGGAACTGCACAGTCACCGTGAGCTGGCCTGGAACAGCCAGCCTGGCTGGCAGCCGGAAGAACAAGCCGGGGCCCCACCCCCACCCCGTCTCTGGTTGCCTCTGAAGTGCACTTATGCCAGCCTAGCCTTCCCTGAGCCCCTCCTGGTCTTAGCATTTCACAAATTGGACAGGCATCGTTCTGCCTGGAAGCTTCTTCGCCTAGTGGCTGCCTGGCATACCCCATCCTCTGCACCTACAGATCTCTGCCCAGGTCACCTCTCAGGAGCCCCTTTTCCTCCAGACTGGTTCTTCCCCAGCGGTGGGGGTGGAAGGGTGTGCTGAGTGGAGCCCGTGGCTCACTGCAGACCGGGCTTTATGTCCTCTGGGGGGTTTTGTCCTCTGGGGAGGTTTTGGTAAATATTTGTGGAACTAGCAGCTCTCACCCCCACCCCGTAGCCTCCCACCTCAGGGCCAGCCTGGGAGCTCTTGGGGTGGACAAGGGAGGGTAGCCGGGTGAGCCTGAGATGGTTCACAGTCCTGCTTCTGGAGAAGAGAGGAGCAGGGCAGGGGATCCCTCTAGATCGCTTCTGGCCATTCAGCTTTCACCTTCCCATGGCCTGAAGGGACCACCTCCTCCTGCTCAGGCCAGGCAGGCCACCAGGGAAGCAGCCTTAATGATGTCCCTTGTAACAAGAGCAGCAGCATGGCGCTCTCATCTTCTAGCTCCCCACCTCCCAGGTGTTGTGCCTCCCTGAGCCTTGTTGAAAACCTCTTCCTGGGCCCGGCGGCATGGCCTAGCAGCTAAAGTCCTCGCCTTGAACACGCCAGAATCCCATATGGGCGCTGGTTCTAATCCTGGCAGCTCAACTTCCCATCCAGCTCCCTATTTGTGGCCTGGGAAAGCAGTCAAGGATGGGACCCTGCACCTGTGTGGGAGACCTGGAGGAAGTTTCTGGCTCCTGGCTTCGGACTAGCGCAGCACCAGGCTTGCAGTCACTTGCGGAGTGAATCATCGGATGGAAGATCTTTCTCTCTGTTTCTCCTCTTCTCTGTACATCTGCCTTTGTAATAAAAATAAATAAATCTTTAAGAAAAATAAAAAAGAGGGCCCGGCGGCGTGGCCTAGCGGCTAAAGCCCTCGCCTTGAAAGCCCCGGGATCCCATATGGGCGCCGGTTCTAATCCCGGCAGCTCCACTTCCCATCCAGCTCCCTGCTTGTGGCCTGGGAAAGCAGTCGAGGACGGCCCAATGCATTGGGACCCTGCACCCGCGTGGGAGACCTGGAAGAGGTTCCTGGTTCCCGGCTTCGGATCGGCGCGCATCGGCCCGTTGCGGCTCACTTGGGGAGTGAATCATTGGACGGAAGATCTTCCTCTCTGTCTCTCCTCTGTGTATATCTGGCTGTAATAAAATGAATAAATCTTTAAAAAAAAAAAAAAGAAAAAGCCTCTTCCTAGAACTGCCTTGCTTCCTCCAGCCCCTGCCAGCCCTGGGTTCCCTCCCGTCTTTTGCAGCCCAATTTGGTCAACCATCTGTCCTGGTCCCCATCCTGGTATGCCCCCGTCCCTGGTTTTAACCTGGGCCTACCCACCCAGCACACATACAACTCTGGATAATTTCTACCATCAAAATATGTTGCCGCAGAACAGGTAGTGCAGTCTGACGTACAAGCAAAGCAAGTTCCTTCAGGTGTCACAAACACACAGGGACGGTGGGTGCATTGAGTTCATGACTCATGGGACTAAAAAGGGTAACACTGCACTTTGATTCATGAGGGGATCGTTGCAAGGGATAAGTAGATGACTCTATGCACATTCCTTGTCCTTGCAGATCCCCCAGAGTTAGGGTAGGCTGGGTGGATCCGCAGAATTTGTTATACTCAGGGTCTTGATTGTTGATGCCAAAAGCCGCAGTTGTCGCTAGTCCCACGTAATATGGAGGTTTAGGGTTTAGACAAAGCCAGCAGGCTGTAGTAATATTTGCTTGAGACTGACTGATAAACTAGTACACAGAACTAACTACATCCACCCAACACTGGGGATTTAAATCCACTTCCTCTGCCTTTGCTAATCCTGGTCAGAGAGGTTCTCTGCTCCCTCTGTTAAAGGGCTAAGGGGCTCTGGAATGCATGGGGGAGGCACCAGGATGGGCCTGAGAGTCCTGTTGGGTTTTAGGCAGTCCCTACTTGACCTGCTGAATAGTGAACAGGACTTCCAGGTCGTACCCGTCTACAAACGCTCGAAGTCCCCAGGTGAGGCCGGCATCCCACCAAGTGACAGGATAGAGAGGATACCAGTCTTGTTTGACCTTGATGGTGATGTTGTTCCATGTTTCATGGATCTTACAATCAAGATGGGGTCTATGAGTAGATAAAATGAGACTATTTATATTCACCCAAGGAGCAAAGGACACACAGACCACTGGGCACAGTAATATGCCCCGTTTCCCTGGCATTCTGGGGAACCCGAAGATGGACATCCATAAAACTGAGTCAAGGTCAAGATTTGACTTCACCAAAGATCCCTGCATGCATATTTTGCCCCTTCCCAAGTGGGGTTGAATGCATGGCCCCATAATTGACACAGGTCAAAGCTAAGAACAGGCTGGCCAATGCCTTGATAGGACCTATGTGCCAGCTTCCCCAGCAGAATAAATTATCCAAAGAAACATACAGCGAACAACCTGGACCACTTACAAAGCTGTAGACATTCACCTTTCCCCGGCTGCTGGGCCCACATTCCGCTACTGCTAGGCCTCACCTCTCCTGGAACTCCCCATAGTACACACATTAGAAATAAAAGCATCTTAGCACTAACATCTTCACTGTCCCGCCCAAGCAGTGAACAGAGGGTGAGGAACACAGACACACAGGGGCCATGCTCAGGGGACACCTGTCCTCGGAGTCGCTCTGTGGGAAGCCAGAGAGCAAGCAGGTGCTGGGGAGGCCAGGAGTGAGCGCCAGAGCCACTGAAGCACAGACCAAGAAAGCTAGCCCCTCCTTATCATGGGCCTTTACAGGGGCCTGCGAGGGGCGTGGTTATGCAATCATGCAACACCCCCGCCTCTCAGGTTCCAGGTGATGATAGGTGGGCTGCACTGATCTGATGCCAGGAGCCAGGAGCCCCACCAGGTCTCCCACACAGGTGCAGGGTCCCAAGGCTTTGGGCCGTCCTCAACTGCTTTCCTAGGCCACAAGCAGGGAGCTGGATGGGAAACGGGGCTGCCGGGATTAGAACCGGTACCCATATGGGATGCAGGCGTCTGCAAGCAAGGACTTAAGCCGCCAAGCTATTATACCAGGCCCCTGAGGTAATTTTAACAGATTTTTTTTTTTTTAATTTTTTTTTTAAAGATTTATTCATTTTATTACAGCCAGATATACACAGAGGAGGAGAGGAGGAGAGACAGAGAGGAAGATCTTCCGTCCGATGATTCACTCCCCAAGTGAGCCACAACGGGCTGGTGCGCGCCGATCCGATGCCGGGAACCTGGAACCTCCTCCGGTCTCCCACGCGGGTGCAGTGTCCCAATGCATTGGGCCGTCCTCGATTGCTTTCCCAGACCACAAGCAGGGAGCTGGATGGGAAGTGGAGCTGCCGGGATTAGAACTGGCGCCCATATGGGATCCCGGAGCATTCAAGGCGAGGACTTTAGCCGCTAGGCCACACCGCCGGGCCCCAGATTTTTTTTATGTGCACTTTTTGTATTATCCATCTTCCTGACATTCACATGCTGGGTCATAAATTCCAGGATGTGGCTCTCCTGTGGTGAAAGCATTTTATTGTGCCTGGGCTGATATCTCTCACAATGACCTATGTCATGCCCTTCTAGTTTCCAGAACATACTGCCCCAGATATTCCCAGCAACAGCAAGCAAGCTTGTTTATAGCAGCAGAAACCAGATATTAGCATGGTGCTGTAACAATCTTTCTAGTCTCAACTTTGCTCAGACCCTGCCACCCTAGCCCTCAGCCTCCCCTAGAGACTGCCAGTGAACCCCGCCTCTGGCCTCTCACTCCCAGGTGGGGACCTCACTTGTCCCCACCCCACAGGAACACCTGTTGCTTAGGCTGTCTTTGAATTTCTAAAGAGGCTTTTCTGCTGTGACTGCTGCCCTGGCCATCCCACTCAGCTGTGTCAGCAGGAGCAGCTGATCCCAGGGGACAGCTAGAACTGTTTTTGCTCCCCAGGTCGCAAGTTATGTCAAACATTTTCAGAAGAGAGCTCTGCATGCAGAGGGTGGGGGCCGGGAGATGCTGCGACACAGGAGGCCAGGAGGGCTGAGAAGG
Organism: Ochotona princeps; assembly: GCF_030435755.1. Lineage (NCBI taxonomy): Eukaryota > Metazoa > Chordata > Mammalia > Lagomorpha > Ochotonidae > Ochotona > Ochotona princeps. The sequence continues at coordinate 5,073,186 of NC_080835.1, forward strand.
GGCAGGCACAGGCCAGACCTGCAGGAAGAGGACCTCCCCAAGGGGTCCCCGCCTCCCATGCACCCTTGGCAGAGCCCTAATTTTACTTTATTTTTTTTTAAGATTTATTTATTTTTATTGGAAAGTCATTTACAGAGAGAAGGAAAGACAAAGATCTTCCATCTGCCAGTTCACTCCCCAAGTGGCTACAACGGCTGGAGCTGAGCTGATCCGAAGCCAGAAGCCAGGAGCCAGGAACTTCTTCCGGGTCTCCCACGTGAGTGCAGGGTCCCAAGGCTTTGGGCTGTTCTCCAAAGCTTTCCCAGGCCACAAGCAGGAAGTTGGATGGCACGTGGAGTAGCTGGGACAGGAACCAGTGCCCACGTGGTACCTCGGCACATGCAAGGCAAGGATTTTAGCCACTAGGCTAACTCGCTGGGTGCAGAGCCCTAATTTGAACAATATTGACTAAGTTGCTGTCTCACAGAACAAACATATCACAGAGCCAAGTCCATGTCCAGAACATGGCTCCCATCAGCAAGCCAGGGACCCCAAGAGATACCCCATATAAATGGTGCTGAAACTCCCTCATCCCATTCCACTCTATTACAAACCCAGTGGGCAGGATGAAGGTCTGAAGGTCAGGAAGGAGCCAGGGCGTTGGCCTGGAGAACCGGTGGACACATGGTGCCAGGCCCAGGGCTGCCCAGGTGGTGCCCCCTCTGCCCCTCAGCAAGGAGTGGGCTTGGCTGTCCCCTGCTGGCCACAGAGGGAACAGCAGGTTGCGTGCAGTGTTGGCAGCTGCACCAGGGCCACACTGCTTAAAGGGATGTCTTGAGACTCCCACCTGGCTCTGCTACCTGCAAGGCAGATAAAGTTAGATAACCCATCTTCTGTCTCTGAAAGAGGGAAGTGGGTGTGGACAGAGGTGAAGAGCCAGGATCCTGAAGACCCTTCAGGCTAGCAAGGATGGATAGTGAGAATTTGTCTTTTTATTTATTTATTTTAAGGGTTTTTAAAAATTTTTATTGCAAAGTCAGATATGCAGAGAGGAGAAGATACAGAGAGGAAGATCTTCCGTCCAATGGTTCACTCCCCAAGTGAGCGCAACGGCTAGAACTGAGCCAATCTGAAGCCAGGAACCTCCTCCGGGTATCCCATGTGGGTACAGGGTCCCAAGGCTTTGGGCCGTCCTCAACTGCTTTCCCAGGCCACAGGCAGGGAGCTGGAGGGAAGCGGGGCCGCCTGGATTAGAACTGGCACCCATATGGGATCCTGGCGCGTTCAAGGCGAGAACTTTAGCTGCTAGGCCACCGCGCTGGGCCTGAATTTGTCTTTTTCAAAGATTTATTTATTTGAAAGAGTTACAAACACAAACATGGAAAGATCTCCCATCTGCTGGTTCATTCCTGAAGGAACCAAGAGCTTCCTTGAGCAAGAGGCTTATCAGGAGCCAGGGACACCTAGGGTGACATTTATCTGCAACAACCAACTCCTTCTCTCTCGTCCCCCTCTTCTGTTGTAAATTAATCAGGAAGGCCCCCAGCCTCCCACCTCCTCCTCTTTTCCTTTGTTCAGCTTCGCCATGTTGCTTTTGCCTTTTGGCTTCCTTGAAATTTAATTAACACAGGAAAACCATCCCTAGAGACTCTAAGTTCTACCCAAGATAGTGATTAACAAAAGCGTGCATACCCTGGCCTTTGTAACAAGAACCTTATCACCTTGGCTTTGTGGGATATAAGTCTATATGTTCTTCGATCATCCTAAAACGCATGGATGATGACCACAGTGCAGTTTAATAAAATCATTCCTCCATTAAGCATTTTGTCTGTTGAATTAATCCTGACACATTCCCCAAATGGACGCAGTGGCCAGGGCTGGAACCAGGAACCCAGGGGCTTCAACAGGTCTCCCACGTGTGTGTAGAGGCTTGGGCCATCTGCTGCTTTCCTCGGCACACTAGTAGGGAGCTGGATGGGAAGTGGAATAGCCAGGACATGAACCAGTACCTGATGTAGGCAGCCCTCCTATGCCACACCAGCTCCCTCTTAAAAATTGTTCCTAAGCACATTATTTCCTGTCTACTGGTTCACTACCCAGATGCCCACATAACCAGCGGAGGAGGGGACTCAACCTAGGTCTCCCACGTGGGTGGCAGCCCAACTGCCTGAGCTGTCACTGTTGCCTCCTTGGGGGTCACAGCCGTGACTCAAGCTCAGCACTTCGACGTTGGACATGGGGGTCCCAACAGGAAATCACCTGTCATCACTGACTCCCCTCACCTATTGAAGCCTCCTTTGTCTCATGTTGGTGTGGCCTATTCCTGCCAGGGGCTTGGTGTGTGCAAAGTGGCTCATTGTCCTGGCCATTTGAGATCCCACCCCATTGTCCCCCAAGAAGTTAAATGGATTGTAAGCTGACTCTTGGGCAATGAATCGAGAAATTCTATGTGCAAGCAGCAGCCACTGCTTCTGCTTGCTGGGGGCGTGAGGCTCTGAGCGCGCTCACCCAGCCCTCTGCTTCCTAAGACCTTTATCCCTTGAGCTTCTATCACTTCAGAGCGTGACATCTTCCTGGGACACTCTGCTGTCCTTTTCAGAACCCAGCAGGGTCTTTATTCTTCTGTAAGGGTCTCTCTCACTTTAAGCATTTGCATATTTTTTTAAAGATTTATTTATTTTTATTGCAAAGTCAGATATACAAAGAGAGGAGGAGAGACAGAGAGGAAGGTCTTCCATCCGACGATTCACTCCCCAAGTGAGCCACAACGGGCTGGTGCGCCAATCCAAAGCCGGGAACCTGGAACCTCCTCCGGGTCTCCCACACGGGTACAGGGTCCCAAAGCATTGGGCCGTCCTCGACTGCTTTCCCAGGCCACAAGCAGGGAGCTGGATGGGAAGTGGAGCTGCCGGGATTAGAACTGGTGCCCATATGGGATCCTGGCGCGTTCAAGGCGAGGACTTTAGCCGCTAGGCCACACCGCTGGGCCTGCATTTGCATATTTTAAAAAATATGTATTTATTCTTATTGGAAAGACATCACAGATTTACAGAGAGAAGGAGAGACAAAAAGATCTTCCATCGGCTGGTTCACTCCCTAAGTGGTCATAATGGCCAGAGCTGAGCTGATCAGAAGCCAGGATACAGGAGCTTCTTCCAGGTCTCCCACGCAGGTGCAGGGTCCCAAGGCTTTCCCAGGCCGTCCTCTACTGCTTTCCCAGGCTAGAGGCAGGGAGCTGGATGGGAAGTGGAGGAACTGGGACATAAACAGGAGTCTATATGGGATACCGGTGCTTGCAAGGAAAGGATTTAGCCTTTAAGTTATCATGCCAGGCACATGTATTTTGAAAGAATTAATAGGGCAGAGTCAGGGGAGATAGCTGGCTCACTCCTCAAATGGCCATGACCTCACGGCTGGACCAGGCCAAAGCTAGGAGCCAGGAGCGTCTTCTGGGCCTTCCACATGGATCCAGGGACCCCAAAACTTGGACCATCTTCTGCTGTTTTTCCCAGGCCACTGGCAGGGAGCTGGAAGTGAAGAAGCTAAGACTTGAACTGATGCCCGCTTGGACTGCCAACATTACAGGTGGCGCTTTGCCTGCTATGCCACACGCTGGCTCCCCGGTGGGTCTCCTGACAGGCAGGCTGTGAGGTCCACAGACCAGGAGCCTCTGGCTGGGCTGTGGCTGTGGTGGGAGCCATGTGTGTTCAGCCAGAGCCTGAAAGGCCTGAAGGAATGTCCCCCAGGTTGTCATAGGGTGTGGATGATGGCCCGGCAATGCCTTAGCCTCAGAGGGGACAACAGGATAGTCTGTGTGGCCAGCTCTGGGCACCTGATCTCTGAATGTCACCATGGTGCTAACCGCACAGGGCACTGTTGGCACCTGCAGGCCTCTGAGGCCAGGTAGTGTGTACCTGACTGGCACAGGAAGCCCTTGTGCTGCTCCGTGCAACCCATGGGGAAGTGGTACTCTTCAGTAATGGCTTCTGATGTCTTATAAAGGCCAAACGACCAAGGCCCAGTGCATCTTTAGCGTGTTCTGAGGGGCTGGACAGTAGCACCTCAGCGAGAGGCTCTACTTGGGAACACATCTTCCCTGGAGTGATTACTTGACACAAGGAGGTTGCAGCAGGGTGGGGCGGGCCCCAGACCCCATGATGGGAAGGTGTCTCAAGGTGGCAGCCATGTGCACACAGCCCTTTTTTTTTTTTAAAGATTTATTTATTTTTATTGCAAAGTCAGATATACAGAGAGGAGGAGAGACAGAGAGAAAGATCTTCTGTCCGATGATTCACTCCCCAAGTAACTGCAATGGCTGGTGCTTAGCCGATCTGAAGCCAGGAGCCAGGAACTTCTTTCCAAGTCTCCCACATGGGTGCAGGGTCCCAAGGCTTTGGGTCATCCTCGACTGCTTTCCCAGGCCACAAGCAGGGAGCTGGATGGGAAGTGGAGCAGCCAGGATTAGAACCAGCACCCATATGGGATCCCAGCACGTTCAAGGAAGGACTTTAGCTGCTAGGCCATGGTGCCGGGCCCGCAGACACAGCCTTTAAGGAAAATTCCCCACGACTACCACCTTGGCAGAGGTCCCAGGACCAGCTGTGAGCCCAGGGGCTGGCAAGAGGGCCTGGAGCTGTTGGGCTCTGTCCACATCTGTGGGCCATTGTCCTGGTGGCGTGTGCCTGCCGTTTACACTTTGTCACGGCAGCCTCAGGAAGCTCAACACAAGAACAGAATGGGCTCTCAGGATGACAGTGACACAGCCACACTCATCAAGTGGCGTCACCACAGCCCTGGGAAGTGGGGTGACAGGGCCCAGGGACCGGCTTCCAGCCTTGTATCAGCAAACACACCTGACCCCATAGGCCAGGTGCTCACCTGTCACCTGCAGCCAAGCTCTGGGGTGCGAAGGGTCCATTTGCTCCTTCTTCTTTTTTTTTTAGTATTTATTTGGAAGGCAGAGCTGGAGAGAGATTCCACTTGCCAGTTTACCCCTTATATGAATGGCCATGCCAGCCAGGGCTGGACCAGGCTGAATGCAGGAATAAGAACTCTCTCCGGGTCTCCCTCATGAGTGCAGGAGTCCAAGCACTTGGGCCATCACCCACTGCCTGTCCAGGTGCCTTAGCAGGGGGCTGGGCGGGAAGCAGGGCAGCAGGACTCCAACTGGTGCCCCTGTATGGGGTGCTGGGCCATAACTCTGACCTTGGGGGCTCGCCTGGAGAACACGAAACCCTGGGGCTGATGCTGTGGCACAGCACATAGATCTGCTGCCTGTGGTGTTGGCATCCCATTAGGGTGCGGGTTCAGCTGGTGACCACTTCCGACCCAGCTCCCTGCTGATGCGCCTGGGAAAGCAATGGAAGCTGGCCCTAGTGCTTGGGCCCCTGCGCCCGTGTGGGAGACCTGGAAGAGTTACCTGTGGCTGTGGCAGCCATTTGAGAAGTGAACCAGCAGACAGAAGCCCTTTCTCTCTGTAAACTCTGTTTTTCAAATAAATACATTTTAAAGTTATGGGGCCCGTTGCGGTGACCTAGCAGCTAAAGTCCTCACCTTGAATGCACCGGGATCCCATATGGTCGCCGGTTCCACTTCCCATCCAGCTCCCTGCTTGTGGCCTGGGAAAGCAGTCGAGGACGGCCCAAAGCCTTGGGACCCTGCACCCATGTGGGAGACCAGGAGGGGCTCCTGGCTCTTGGCTCCAGATCAGCTAAGCACCAGCCGTTGCGGTCACTTGGGGAGTGAGTGAATCATCGGATGGAAGATCTTCCTCTCTGTCTTCCCTCCTCCCTATATATATGACTTTGCAATAAAAATAAAATTTTTTAAAAATTATGAAATCCTGTGTCTGCCATTTTATAAACTACAGAACATACTACACTGCTAGGCCCTGACAGTGCAGGGGAAGTGGCCTCTGGAAGGGGCGTGAAGCCTGTGGGGAAGTGACCCAGGCCCAGAGCAGGCAGGGTTCCCACTTCCGTGCTGCCGTCGGGCCACTGCTGACCACCTGATCAGGGCCTGGAGCCCAAAGGTGCTGTCTCAGGCCCCGCCCTCCCTCGCAGTTGCCAGACCCAGAACTCCACCAGGGCACAAAAGCAACCATGGCCTGGAGGTGGGTGCTGCCAGTCCTCCCCATGAAAGGCTGAGGAATGGAGGTGGCACATGCCTCCCCTGAGTGCCCATGGGCAGGGCACTGCATACCAGCCAGGCAGGGGACCACAGATAAGAAGTGACCCAAGGAGGTCAGTGCCATGGGACATATGCAATCCCTGGTCCCAGACAGTGTTCACTACACAGGCCAAGTCTCACTACACAAGGCTTCTGCAGCTCCCACTGTCCCTCCACTCTAAAAAGAGGACAAGCTCTGTGGGGAACAGTGGCCTCGCAGCCGCTGCCCTGCACATCCTAGACAACCCACCAGTTAGAGGCCTTTCCTGAGGCTCTCCGCTCGCACTGCGGGGCCGGCCCAGAGCGCTGCAGGACACAACGCATGGTTAGTGACAGCACAGCAAGTAACCCAGGATGTGAGGTGGCCAGGGACAGGGCGAGAGGGACACGGCGCCCAGGGACAGGGCGAGAGGGACACGTTGCCCAGGGACAGGGCGAGAGGAACACGTTGCCCAGGGACAGGGCGAGAGGGACATGGTGCCCAGGGACATGGTACTATGATTTCATGCTGTGAAGCACCCCAAAGTATAGCTAGAAATGAATTTTATTACTAATAAGTCACATGGTACAAAAGAACATGAATGGGGCGTTTAGTAAAACTCTGCTTTGTCCAAAAGGGCAGGCAGAAAACGTTAAGGGACAGTGAACGCTGAGAAAGTGTGAGAAAGGTTGGAGGACATGAACAGGTCAACAGTGCACACCCTCACACAGACACACACACTCCACAGCCCACATGTCATCAGACAGGAATTCACCTGGAACCGAAACAGTGGGCAGAGACCTGAGTCCTGAGCACAGGCTAGGCCCAGTCACAGCACACCGCAAGGCGACAGGATCGGCAGCTGAAGTTGCCCTGCACCTCGGCTATTCCACAAGGCTGGGGACGTCTCGCCATTCTCTGTCCACCTGTGCACTATGAGGAACCCGCAGGTTCCTGCTGTAGAGGGGTGACGCCACAGCCTTTCCTCCCGCCGTCACCACTGCGTAGGGATGGCAGACCCCAGACCCTCCCCCTGGGCCTGCCCTGTCCTGCACGGGAAGCTCCAGGGGCTGGGAAAGGCACGGAGCCGCTGTGGCCAGCAGGGCCAGGCTGAGGTGAGCGGCCACGTCCACACCTTCTCCTGACGTTCTGTAGACAGAAGACTGGCTGGCAGGGGGCTGGCTTCCTAGGCAGCTCCGATGCCCACACTGGGGCCAGTGGAGGCCCTGAACTCACTACTGCATGAAAAAGGCCCCAGATGAAGCCTGGAGGCCCAGGATGCTGGGAGCAAAGGGCGGGTGGGGAATCAGCTGAACAGAACCACCAGGGCCCTGCAGAGTGATTCAGTGTACAGTGGGGGTCTGGTGGACCTGAGGGGTCCCAGGAGAGTCACCTCCCAGAGACCAACAAAGTCACCTTTCATGTCAGTGTCGTGTGCCTGCCCAGAAGCCTTGTGCGTGACCCATAGCCCAGCCAGACATCCGGGGCCCAGCCCAGCGAGGCCCAGCGAGGCCCAGCGAGGCCCAGCGAGGCCCAGCAAGCCTGAGCATTCACCTTCACTCTGCCACCACACAGTCTTAGGAGACCCCTGACCTTCTGTGGCGACCACCAGATAGCCAGGGTGGAGTGGTGGCAGTGACGGAGGCAGGAAAGAGCCGGGCACCTGCTGGAGGCTGTGAGCCTCAGCTGCCTGCTGCAGTGCCGCCTGCGCCCTTCAGCACAGCCGCGCCTGCCCGGACAAGCTCATCCCCAGGGGTGGGGGACTGGGTCCAGGGGAGGCATGGCCTGGAGCCCACCCCCAGGGCCCGAGCAGTCCAGGCAGCCCAGCTGGGCCCTGGCCCTGTGGATTTGGGTGTGGAGACAGCTCCCGCCTGGCGGTCACCCTGACTCCTGCTCCCCGCTGTCTGCGGGCTGCACCACGGTGTAGCTCCCTTGGCCCATGGACAGTTGGCGGCTGAAGAAAGACGTCGACCGCTTCGGCTTCACCCGCTTGATGCCCTGGCCTGGAAGGGAGAGAGGGCGAGGGGCAGGCTGGGGGACAGTGACGGGGGCGGGGCGTGCTGGCTCCCTGACTTGGGCTCCCCTGTGCTTCTGGCCCTCCGTCCTTGCACCCCCACCGGGCGCCCCTGGACCAGGGGTGTGGTGGGAGGAAGCTGGAGCTCTGGCTCAAACCAACTCAAGGGCAGACCAGGGAACCAAATGCCTGTAATGCATCTGTGGGACTGACAGGGAAGCTTCGAAAGAATTCCAGAACTTTCACACATACTAGATCTTAGGAGAGGTAGATGCACATAAGACTTCACTTGGGGTGCCTGCTCCCCACCTCCGATGGCTTGGGTCCCATGCCTACTCCAGCACAATGCCTGGGCACATACTGGCAGTCAGAAGACGCTGGCTCAGAGGCCCGGGACCTGGCCACCCATGTGGGAAACCCGGTTGGACAGAGCGACATCTTCCACCCACAGCAGGCAGGGTTGAGCCAGGCGGAAGCCAGGAACCAGGAGGTCCCTCTGGGTCTCAAGCCCTTCTTGGGATATGCCGTACTGCCTTCCCAGGGAGCTGAATGGGAAGGGGGAACAGGAGGGACTCTAACCCACACTCTGTAACGGACACTAGTACCAACCAGGAACACTGCTGCTGTGTCACAAGGCCAGCCCACGTGTGATCTAAGGCATCTACGACAGACCCTGGCCACACCATGTTCTCACAAGGTGGACAATACTGCAGGGGGCATCCCGGGACGTGGCAGGCCCAAGGGGCAGAAAGCCGGTTCCTGCCACACAGACCACTCGGGGCTCCCCACCCTCGGGTGCTGACACGGTGCTCACCATCCTCCACGTAGTCGATGGTGGACAGATGCTGGATCCGGCTGCACACCACGCTGCTCTGCCTCCGCAGCTTGGGGCGCTGCGATGGTGGCGGCAAGGAGCCGGGGGCTGAGCGGGGGCCGGTCGCACTGTCCTGGGGGGCGATGGGCTCGGCGACCTGGCTCAGCTCGATGCAGTACTCAATGAGGCTGCTCATAAGCTCGGCCTGGGGTGCGACAGGGGCCAGCGAGAGGCCAGCTGCTGAGCCAGCCCAGCTGCAGACAGTCCTGCCCTGCCCTCTGGTGGAAGCGGAGAGACAGGCATGGGAAGAACCACCTGAGGGGAGTGGGCAGCCAGGAGGCGCCCCTGTGGGTGACAGGGCACAGGGCTCTAGGAAAGAACAGACACCCTCACTGGAAGCAGAGGTTGGGCGGGCTGAGGGGTGGGTAGGTGCAGGCAAACAGCACAGCTGGCAACAGGCGCTAAGCCGGGACCGGTAGGGGGACTTGTGGGCGGATGCTGCCAGGGAGGAAGGGGAGTGGTCCTGAAGGGGCTCCGCCCTCCGCTCCCTGCCAGCTGCCAGCAGGAACTGTGGGGGCAGGTGTCCAGGCGCGGCTGGGTGCCATGTGACCAGGTCCGAGGGAGTCAGAGCAAGCTGAGGGTGGTATCAACTAACCCTACTGCATGGCAGGGGCCACTGCAGACTCTGGGGTACAGCAAAGGGCAAGGTGGACAGACGCCCATGCTGGGCACCCCAGGAAAGGGAGTATCAGTAACTCTAACTCAAGATGCATTGAAGGTGGAGGTGAGTAGCACTGGGTGATAGCATTGCAAGCTAATCCTCTATCCTGTGGTGCCGGCAGTCCCGAGGGACGTTGGCTCAAGTCCTGGCTGCGTCACTTCTATTTTTTTTTTTTTTAGATATATTAATTTTTATTGAAAAGATTTATGGAGGGAAGCAAAGACAGAGAGGAAGATCTTCCATCTACTGGTTCACTCCCTAAATGCCACAATGTCCGGAGCTGAGCCAATCTAAACCCAAGAGCCAGGAGCTTCTTCCGGGTCTCCCATGTGAGTGCAGGGTCCAAGGCTTTGGTCATCCTGTACTGCTTTCCCAGGTCACAAACAGGGAGTTGGATGGGAAGTGGAACAGCTGGGACATGAACCAGCACCCATATGGGATCATGGAGCTTGCAAGGCGAGGATGCAGCTGTTGAGACATTGTAGATCCACTGCTTCCCTTCTGACCCAGCACCCTGCTGATGCCCTTGGGAAAGCAGCAGGAGATGGCCAAAGTGCATGGGCCCGCCACCCATGTAGCAGGCTTGGAGAAAGTTCCTGGCTTCAGCCTGGCCCTGTCACCATCTGGAGCCAGCAGCAGGAAGATCTCTCCCGCCTTCTCTCTGCAACTGCTTCAAATGAATGTAAATGAATAAATGTTTTAAAAACCACACAAAGTACTAGAACTCACACTTACCTGAGTTCAGACTCGCCCTGGAGATTCACTAATAACCAATATGGTATGATTAGTGAAAGACAAACATTTGGATCAATGGCTTAGAACACAGAATCCAGAAACCCACACAGGTGGCCAACTGATTGTCAACAGACATGGGCCAATTCCAAAGAGAAAGGGCCCTAACACCTGGTGACCGTGGACAAGGTTAGCTATCTGTAAGCAGGAAGTGACCCCTGAGCTGAACCTCGATGGGGAGGCGGGTAATGAAAGCGGGAAGGCGCAGAGACTACCTTTTGGGGCCAGCGCTGGGCAGTAATGGCACACAGCCACAGCCTTGCTGCATCACGCTGGGCCGCAGCTTTTATGCATATTACTATAATTCAGTAAGATGTTCACTTAAAAAGAAACACCTAAAGGCCGGTGCAGTGACATAGCAGTGTCATCCTCTGCCTGCAACTGCTGGCATCCCACATGGGTGCCAGCTGTAGTCCTGGCTGTTCTATCCCTGATTCAGCTCCCTGCTGATACTCCTGGGACAGCAGCGGACAGTCCACCAGCTGGGATCCCTGCACACGCATGGCAGACCCAGAGGAAGCTCCTGGCTTTGGACAGGTCAGCTCTGGCCACTGTGGTCATTCGGGGCGTGAACCAGTGGATGGAAGATCTCTCTCCCTTTCTCTTCTTTCTCTCTAAAGAGCTGCCTTTCAAATAAAAATTAAAACAGAAAAATCTCAGCGAGAGGAACAAGAACATCCAGGACTTCAAAGCCATGCAACGGGAACGGAAGATCTCACCGTCGTCTGTGTGGTGGGAGGAGGTTCTTGGGAGGGGTCACGAGATGCAGGGCCAGGGGGCCAGGAGAGGGGCTAGGAAGTGGGGGAACCATAGGGGACCAGAGGTGCTTCCAGAAGAGCAGGCACACAGGGCAGAAATCATGGTCCCCTGAGCATGGCAAGGTAGCTGGGTGTGGTCTGGAGCTAGAGGCAGAGGGCACCCCAAGGGAGCGGAGAGAAATAAGGCCACCAGGTGTCTAGGGTCCTGGGATGCTGGCAGGAGGGGGTATGTCCCTGGAGAAGTGGAGGGGACAGTGAGAGCAGCTGTCCCTGACAGGGCCCTGGGACCAGACACCAGCGAGCAGTGAGGCAGAAGCAGGGGCAGGAGAACTGGTGGGCACTGGGCGCAAGGACCCAGGGACCTTACTCCTCCAGCACCCGCAGTGCAGCCACTGCCCGGGACAGAGCCTGCAGCCGAGTGCCTGGGGACTGGTGGCGGGAGGTGCCGCCCCCACCTGCTTGGAGTAGATCCGCAGCAGCTTGTTGACAGGTGTGCCCTCGCTGTCCCCATCGAACTCCAGCCAGAGGACAGGCTCTTCCTCTTCAGGGGAGGTGTGGTCCCATGACAGCTCCTGGAAACGCAGGCCCAGCAGCACGTGCTGGCCGGCGGAGGCAGGGCGGGTTGAGATGCCGGGCAGAGGCCTGCATGTCAGCCACCCGGGCATTGCACATGGGCCCCGGGGCCGCCTATCCCTTGCCTGTATGTCGCAAAGCAGACCAGACCCTCACAGCTGAGAGTCACATGGGGTACAGAGGGGAAGACAGGCTCCTCGGCCCCCTGAGCAGACAATAAGGCAGGGTCACCATGCAGCCAGTGTTCCTCTATGAGGACAACCCAGAGTTGGCCACAACTTCTGCCCGGGGTGCCGGCCCGGGATGGGCTCACAATAGTGCCTTCTAACAGTTGGCGGCCACATGCAGGGGGAATGTGGACAGCCCACCACTGTCTGATCATTCTGGAAAACCAGCAGCCCCTGGGCAGACTGTTTGCTGAGAGGCGAACCCCCAGCGGCAGCCACCTGCCTGAAACAGCTGTTCTTAGGGGGAGAGCTGAGAGTTCCAACAGGAACAGCCTAGGCCCAGTGGAATTAGTGGGGGAGGCGCTGGACAAGGACCCCATGCCCTTCTTCCCAACCTGCGGCTCCTCCCTGGGGGACTGGAGCTGTACCTTCTCCCTGTGGTCAATGACATGAACTCCTTCCAAATTGATGGCCACAGTCACAGCCTTGCGCCCACTGCGGTGTAAAAAGCCCTGGGCTGGCTTGTCGATCTCACCGTGGAAGAAGGCGCACCTGGTGGGTCAGGGAGGGCAGGGAGGACAAGGGAAAGGAACCTGGGGTGAGCGGCTCCCTCCAGCCCAAGACCCGCTGAGGAGGCCTGCTCAGGTCCGCCCTGGCTCTGGCTGTGGCATAGAGGGGCATGGCCCCAGGCTGGGGGCAGGGACTGCAAGGAACCCTGGGACTGGGGCCGTGTTGGCCAGGTCAGTCCTGTTGCCCACCATCCAGGGCTGAGGCCCCCCAGCAGCAGGACTTGCTGGGAAGGACTGGCAGGCCAGGGCTTCCCCGGTCAGGGGCTCCCAGGCTAAGGTACACTGAGAGGCAGGTGCGGTGGACCGGGCTACTCCCTGCCATGTCTTCTCCCATCTGTCGGGTGGCACACCCTCTCGGCCAAGCCAGAGCCCGAGGTTAAATCCTGCTGTGCTAGGCCACCATATAGGCCACCTGCAGCTCCTGAGGGCACCCTGCTCCAGGCCCAGAGGACACAGAAGCCACCAGAACAGTTGCCACTCACCAGTGGATCATTTCCCGTCTGTGCAAGCACACACACAAACACATGTGTACATCCACACTACAAACAAGTGGCCTGCACATGCTGTCTCGGCCCATGACCACTCACCTGTGACCTGTGTCACAGCACAGCTCCCCTGGGAGCTGCTCACAGGCAAGGTCTCCCCCATTCCTGGTCCCCACACTCCACCACTTCCACCTCAAACAGTGACACGGCCAGCTCGTGGAGGCCCTCCTGCCCCCTCAGTGTGGTGGCCCCAATGCACCTGGGGGTGCACACCCCAGGCCATCTCTGGGAACCCTGAGCTTCAAGCACCATCCACACACAGAGGAGGCACTAATTCCTCCACCCAGCAGCTGTCAGCTCAGTGCTCAGCGCTCGGCCCTCCACCTCCTCAGCTGCTCCTCCTCCAGCAAAGCCTGCCAGCCCCTCCCTCTGTCACCAACCCTCCTGCTGTGAGTGTGGCCTCCTGCGGGCTCCTGGCTCTGCCGGGTCGGCTCCATGTCCCTTTCTCCTACTAGACAACACAGAGTCTTGGGTTCACTACCAAATGCTCAGCAGGAGCAGGTGCCTGGCAGCTGGCTGAAGGGACACTCTGCTGGGCCCATGACCAAGTGACCATGGCAGGTGCAAGAGGGACTGTGCAGGTGCCTGAGCCTGTGACAGGAGTGAGGGAAGAGGCCAGGGGGACCTGCTAGGGACATGTGGGGCCTGGGGCACTGATGACACTAAGATGCTGCTTCCCAGGGCAGCTGAGCGCTGGCCCAGGGCTGCGGCTGCTTACCCGTAGAAGGGCAGCTCGTGGCACCTGAGGAGGTAGGCACGGTAGTGGGTACTCAGAGCAGCCTCGTGTTCGCTGCCACCGGCCTCCTTCACCTGACGGTAGGCATGCAGCAGCCCTTGCTCGCCAGGTCCAGCTTTGGCCCCGCGGCCCCGGAGGGCAGCAAAGAGTCCATGGCCCCGCTTGCAGAGGTGGGCAGGGAGAAAGGAGTCCAACTTCTCCCTGTGCAGGAAGCAAGGGAAGGTGTTGAAGCCAGGGGCAGGGGCCCGGCGTGGGGACTCACCAGCACCCTGCCCTGTCCTAGTCCTGGGCACAGCTGCCAGAGAGAGATGTCTGTCCCCTCTGTGGGCATCAGTCTGGCCCACAAGGGGAGGGAGAATATGGGCAACAAGGGGAGTGGTGCCCAGGAGGGAGATGTACAAGTTACCGCCAAGGCAGAGCTGGGTGAGAGGCCAAGGGGAGAGCTGGGCCTGGGGCAGGCAGGTCAGATCCCACCCCTGTATGGGGCAAGCTCTAGAGCTGAACTGGCTGCCTCTAGCACTCCCAGCAGGGATGGCAGGACGGCACCCCACTTCCCAAGACCTAACACCCTTCATGAGCAGGAGCCTGTGGCCCGCCTCAGGAGGCTCTGCCCTCACCTCAAGGTGCAGGCTGCAGGCTGGCCGGGCTGGTAGGGCCCAAGCTGCACACGGCACACCAGGGCACCCAGCGCCTCGCAGTCCTCCGGGTCGCACGGGTAGCGCACGGTCAGCACGTTGCCCTTGGCCTCCTCGTAGAGCAGCCGCAGGACCTCCTCATCTTGGATCTGTGGGCCAGGGTGGCAGGGGTTGCTCAGAGGGGTGGGGGCCAGTGTGGGGCGGGGGGCTGGAGGGCACTGCCCAAACTGAGGGCATCACCTGGAGCTCCCGCCGCTTGGGGAAAAACACATTCCTTCGGAACTGCAGGGAGGGTTCGTCTGGGGGAAGACAGGCTGGTGTCACTGCAGGCCCAGGCGCTCAGCCTGGCCCTCCCAGCTCATCTTCTTCAGGATCAGGTTGGGCTGAGGGCCCTGAGGTGGGACAGGGGACAGGGCAGGCGGCCGCACTGACCCATGGCCACGTCGTCGTCCGGCGCGTCGGTGAAGCGCAGCAGCAGTTCCGGCCACTGGCGGCCTAGCTTGTAGGGCTGGTGCTTGGGCTTCAGCTGCACCTCTGAGGGAGGATGGGACGGGACGAGCCACGCTCAGGGCGCCCGGCCCGAGGTTGCCCCAACGCCGGCTGCTGACGACAGCAGCCACACCACCCGGCATAACCAGCCCGCCCAGAGGCAGCATCTAACCCCGCGAGAACCCGACCCTCTCCCCACTTCACCTGCGGAGTAAATGAGGCCCGGGGAGGCCCAGGCACTGCTCTGAAGTCGACCAGCTAACACGCTGGGATCTAGCTCCAGGCAGCACCACCCTCCAGCTGCTCACTGCAGCCCAGCCAGGGCCAGACTCAGAGCTCAGGGGCTGGTGGGGCCCAAGGTCTGGGAGTGGCGGCACAGCAGGACCCAGCACTGCTAGGCCCACCCCAACATATCACCAGGGAGCTCCTGACACCCGTACCTGGCCAGCACCTCACCTCCGAGTGCACCCCAACTCCTGCCTGGTTCTTCCAGCCTACTCCTGGTCCCAGAGTCCCAGATGTTGGGACCAGTGCCAGTTAGCTTGAGTCCCAGCCTCGGCACTTATTCTTCCTGAACTGGTCACCCTTCCCCAGTCCCTCAGGAGGCTGGCTTAGGGTGCTGGGTCACCTCGTAGCCCCTGCACATCGGTGCACTAGCATCTGCTTCGCCCGCGGTGTGGGTCACCAGCCCCCACGCCAGAGAGCAGCAGGGCCGCCTGTCTCATCTGCTGCTCACCCTAGCCCACAGTGGGCCTTCACTGCTGACCATCAGGGCCGCTGCACATGCCACTCCAACTCTGGGCAAGCGGCTCAGGGGGCACCCCAAGAGGCCAGCACCTGTGCAGATGCCCACCACCTGACAGTGGCCACCAGGGGGCACTGCCTCTGAGACGTGAGAGACGAATCCCATAGCTGAATGGCTGTTTGTGTCTCCGGAACAGCGGGAAGGAGGAAGCACCTGCTGCCCACTTCCCACCCTGCCCTTCAAGCCTCCTCCCGGCCGCACCTGCCCCTCAACTCTTGCTCAGTCCCACTGACAACCTCCTGCACCTTCCGTGTCAACCCTGATCTTGACCCCACAGCAGCCAGTCTGAGAACTGGCTCCCCTCCCTCCAGCCTCTCCAGCCCTCCAGAGTCCCATCATTCTGATCCATTTTCCAGGCACTCTGCAGCCAGCATTGCTGAGGTCCTGGCCCACCCATCTGCCACCCTCCCCTAGAAACGAGGCAGGTCATTTGCCCCAGTAGGGCCTTTTGCTCCAACAACCCAAAACTCCACCTGGGTCTCCCATGTGGGCGCCAAGGACTCAGACTCCACTGCCCTTCCAGCTGGCAGGGATGTGGAGCAGCTGGGGCTAGCATCAGCGTGGGACACTGCATGAGTGCAGCTTAACTACATGGGTCAGCCCCTCCACCTGACTTCTGACCCTCCAGTTCCTTCCCTGAGGACAGGGACCCATCCACATCCTTTCCAGGCATATCCCAGCATCTGTCCAGATGCTGCCTGCCTTGAGCGGGGACTGCGGACATCCCATGTACTAAGAAAAGGAACGGATTAACAAGCAAGCTGGCGGACAGGATGGGTGGGGCTGGACTAGAGTCGGGACATCCTGCCTCTTGCCTGCAGCCCAGCCCTCCCTCCAAGCCTGGGCAGCTCATGGAGGCTGGGCATTAACACAGGACCCTGCACAGAGGCCCCGCCTGGGACACCCACATCTCATGTGTGTGCCTTCCTGAAGCCCCAGCTCTTCACAGACGGAAGAGCGCAAGCGCACTCTCTCTGTCCTGTTCTCTCTCCCGCTCTCTCTATCCCTCTCTCTTTCCGTCCCTTTCTTTCTCTCTGTCCCGTTCTTTCTCTTGTCCCTTTCTCGCTCTCCTTTTCAGGTAACATTTTAAAACACTAAAAACCAGCCCTGCACGGTGCCCTAGTGGCTAAAGTCCTCGCCTTGAACACGCTGGGATCCCATATGGGCGCCTGTTCTAATTCGAGCCACCCTGCTTCCCATCCAGCTCCCTGCTTGTGGCCTGGGAAAGCAGTTGAGGACGGCCCAAAGCCTTGGGACCCTACACCAGCATGGGAGACCCAGAAGAGGCTCCTGGCTTCGGATTGGCTCAGTTCTGGCCACTGAGGCCATCTGGGGAGTGAACCAGTGGATGGAAGATCTTCTTTTCTGTCTCTTCTTATAACTAAAAAAGTCTAACTTTTCAGTAAAAAATAAGTAAATCCTTGGGGAAAAAAAAAAGCAGAATTGGTGATAACCCTGCGATCCCCGGACGGCTGGGTGGGGCCTTCCTGCTGAGGCCACCGGCCAAAGGAGACGGGCAGTCCTGGGGCTCAGCTCTATGTGGTGGACAACAGCACTGGATCCGTCCACTGCCACCAGAGATCCAGAAAGAAGAGGAAAGCAGCTGCCTGTGGCACACGGCGCCCCTCCCTGCCTGCAGCACTCCCTGGGCCCTGGAGCACGGACCCGGTCACCTGGACGAGGCCTTGGAAAGGGCAGCCTGGCAGATGCTGGAGCCCAGCCTGGGAACACAGTGGGTGGTGACCGCGCAGGGGCCGCCCGGCGGGAGCCACACACACAGCCCTTTCACATCTGCGCAGGGACAGGAATGTGCTGGGGCGGGGCGGGGGCGGAGGAAGCAGCGAGGGAAAACAAGCGGGCTGCCCTGCAGCTGGTGGGGCCCCCATGGGGACTCAGCACCCTAGGCTTTCCAAGCAGCAGTCCTGGGGGTGGGTGGATGGGTGGGGTAAGGCAGGGGCAGGGCAGGTGGCGTGGGGTGGCAGAGGGGACAGACAGCAGGAAGAGGGTGGGTGTGTGCCTCAGGGTAGTTGAAGCAGGAAGCACAGCTGGGGGGCTGGGGAGGGGGCTGGGAGGGTGCAGGAGTTCCCCATTACCCCTACAGAACAGAGCTCCTCTCCGAGACACAGCCCCCTCCCCGGGAGCTTCCTGTCCAGCCAATGGGCTCAGACCACACCCAGTCATGATACCCAGTATGGGGGTCTGGGGCACCACTGTGCCCACGCCCGCCCCACCATGAGCTCTCAGGCTGCCAGGACAGTGTGTGGATGTTCACAGGGCCAACTCTTTCTGCCCTTGGCCACCCAGCAGGAGCTCAGCAGTCGGAGGTGACGGACATGCCGTGTCCCCGCCCTGCTCCCCGCCCTGCTCCGTCTGCATCCTGTCTGGCTCCGGGTCTCACCTCTCCCAACCTCAAACCTCTCACCTGTGGCACAGGTCTGGGCTAAGGAGGTGTACTCTCACTCTGCCAGCACACCTGGCGACCCCCACCCTCACCCCCATTCTCCGGTTGTTCTGGGCTCCAGGACCTCACGGTGAAGGTGAAGGGCCAGTAAGTCTTGTCAGGACTCGGGCCCCATAGGGTTGCACAAGTCCAGGACCCACCTGAGTGCCTCCCCACCCCCACCCCGAGCTTCTGGAAGCTGCTCCAGGCCAGCGTCTCCCTGGCGAGCCTTACCCAGCAGAGGTGAGACCAGCCAGAGCGCGAAGGCCTCCACGGCGACATCCGGCAGCTGCAGCACCTCACGGACGGCCCGGTGCAGCTCGTGGGCGCTGAGAGAGGGCAGGTTCTCCATAGCCAGGGGCACCACGGTGTCATCCGCCAGGTATACCAGCACATCAGCCGCTGCCAATGGAGGTCAGCTGAGACCCGCTACCCAGGCACAACCAGGCTGGCCCGGCACCCTCCCTCCACCACCCTGCCTCTTTGGGGCGATCCAGGAGTCCCTCCAGCAGCCCTGAGAGGCCCCAGTAAGAAACTTTATCAATCAGACTTCCCGGAGAGCCTCATGTCATCCGGAAACTTAGTACTTCACCCCAATTCCTAAGAGCCCATCAGGGCTGGTCAAGCATCCAACACCCGCACTCCCCCGGCAGCTCCAACGACTGGACTGTACTTCAGCCCTGAACAAGCGCATTCCAGACATGAGGAAGGAGGGAGATGTCTCAGGCCCTGGGCTGGGCTTAGAGTCAGCCAGACAGCCTGTGAGGGCATCAGGGTGCCAGCTCAGGTCAAGGTGGGAACAGTGCTGAGGCCGCCCAAGGACACCCCACAGCTGCCCTTTCCCTGGATTCCCATTCGGAGCCCTGAACCAACAAGACAGCAGCTGATTAGGAACACCCCACCCCCAGGCAGGTGAAGCCTGTGACTGAGCAAGGTGTTGGGGGGTCCCTGGCGGCACAGGAAGGTGTTGCCCAGATCCCTCACGGCTCTGCTGCCACGGTGACTCTGAGATGGCCTAAACTCTCCTACAGGAGGCTGAGGTCCAGCCCTCCGTAACAGGAGGAGATACTGAGCCCAGGTACCCGACCCTCGATGAGTCCCCATTTCTTCCCCATGAAACAGACGATTCTGACTTCCTAAAGGCAGTGTGTGAGGGCCAAACACGGTGATGGCGACGGAGCCCCTGTAGGTCCCAGCCCCGGCAGGGCCTGCCCCTAGCGGGTCTTCAGCACCTCCGTGGCTGGATCACCTTTAACCAAACTGAAAACAAGCTGCAGCTCCCCTCCCCCTCCCCAGACCCGGCCGTTCCAGGAGCATTTGCAGGTGAGGGAGTAGAACCCACCTCGGGCGCCCACGGAGGACACGCTGCTGCGGTGGGACCGCTCCGCAGGGCCGGGCTGCCCAGCACTGCCTTCCCTGCCGTCCATCTGCAAAGGCAATCAGAAACCGCACTCACTGGGGGGTGGGGAACTGGGGGTGTACACGACGGGGAGGCGGGGAGGCCGGGGACTGTCACCTTAAGCCCTCAACGCAAAACGGAAGGAGTCGCGAGCTGGGTCTGCCGGGATGAACAGCGCTGGCTGGAGCGGACGAGGAGTCCTCCCGCCGGCCCGAATGGCAGGGTTCGGGTCAAGGGACCCAGATGGGCGGGCAGGATCCCACGCGTCCCGCGAACTCCGCGCGGGGACCCCGGGCGCTCTCACCTCGCAGGGACGCAGAGCCCGCCGTCATGGATCAGGACACTGCCCCTCCCGGATCCCCAGCCCCGGTCCCAGCCCGGATGCCCAGCTGGTCACCTCGGGGACACCAGGCGCCGTTGCAGCCGCTCCCGCCGCTGGGGCGGCTACGCGGAAGCAGCCGCCCGGGGACGCGGCTGGAGCTCCGCCCCCTGCCCCGGGAAGCCAATCAGAACCTGGGACGCCGCGCAGGCGTCCTGCCGCTTGGGCGCCACCATGCCCTCACTGCGGATCCGCGCATGCCCGAACGCCCGGGCGTACACCTGGGCGTGTCCTGGCCACGCCCCTTGAGGGCGTTGTGGTCGCGAAGCCGCCCGCTGCCACACCCACCTGGGGGACCCGGGCGAGGAGCCAGCGCCCCGCCACAACCCCCGACTGAGGGTGTGGGGCACATTCTGGGAAGCCGAGAGGGCAGCGAGCGTTCATGGTCGCTCTCCCCGGCGACAGTGAGCGCCGGTCTGCCTAACCTGCCGTTGGTGCTCCAGTTACCGGGGCAACCATCAGGTGACACCAGGAATCCATACCCGGGTCAGAGACGGGAGCTGTACCGCTGCCTTGGTCATGACGGGTGCTGGGCTCTTGGCTTTTCCCAGGAGCCTGAATTTGCTCACCTGCAAGACCCCTCCTCCCCTTCTAGGTCTGTGCCCCATATGCAGGCCTGGCGGGGTCACAGGAGCCTTCCAGGGCCGCAGAAACCTAGACATGGTCCCAGACTGCGAAGGGGTGCTGAGGT
Organism: Ochotona princeps; assembly: GCF_030435755.1. Classification (NCBI taxonomy): domain Eukaryota; kingdom Metazoa; phylum Chordata; class Mammalia; order Lagomorpha; family Ochotonidae; genus Ochotona; species Ochotona princeps. The sequence goes on from NC_080835.1 coordinate 5,093,840, forward strand.
CCCCAGAGGTAGGTGGGAAGCCGCCTATCCCAGGCATGTCACTAACAAGTCCTGGCAATGTCAACCGGTGTGTGCCTGAGGCAAAAAAACAGGTGTGTAAGGGGGAGCACGCCAGAGCCAGAGGAACCAGCGGCAATGGGCCTTGGGGGACAAGCCACAATGAGGGGGCAGGGTTTGCCTTGGTCTGCCCCCTGGCATTGGAAGCTGGTTACGGTCCCTCAGGATCTGGGGCAGCTCCTTGGCCGCCCACAGCCCCATCATCCTTACTTGAGCACTCCAGGAAGCACCCACATGCGCTGCGAAGAATTGGGAGCAGGTGTCTGTCTCTCTTGGCCCTGCACTCCAGGATGCTAAACCAGTTGTCAGCAGTTGGGAGCATGGTTCATGTTGTTGGGTGCAAGGCCTCTGCCAGGTGAGCAACGGGGGCTTCTGCCCTAGAAGCCCAGAGAACAGCATCTCTTAAAAATACATGACTGGGGCCCTGGCGCTGTGACCTAGCAGCTGAAGTCCTCATCTTGAACGCGCCGGGATCCCATATGGGCACCGGTTCTAATCCCGGCAGCCCCACTTCCCATCCAGCTCCCTGCTTGTGGTCTGGGAGAGTAGTCAAGGAAGGCCCAAAGCCTTGGGACCCTGCACCCATGTGGGAGACCCAGAAGAGGCTCCTGGCTCCTGGCTTCGGATTGGCGCAGCACCGGCCATTGCGCAGCTTGGGGAGTGAATCACTGGATGGATGATATTTCCTCTCTGTCTCTCCTCCTCTCTGTATATCTGACTTTGCAATAAAAATAAATAAATCTTTAAAAAACAATGCAGGGGGCCTGGCGGTGTGGCCTAGCGGCCTAAGTCCTCACCATGTGGACACCGGTTCTAATCCTGGCAGCTCCACTTCCCATCCGGCTCCCTGCTTGTGGCCTGGGAAAGCAGTCGAGGACGGCCCAGGGCTTTGGGACCCTGCACCCGCGTGGGAGACCCGGAGGAGATTCCTGGTTCTCAGCTTCGGACTGGTGCAGCACCAGCCGTTGCGGCTCACTTGGGGAGTGAATCATCAGACGGAAGATCTTCCTCTCTGTCTCTCCTCCTCTCTGTATATCTGACTTTGTAATAAAATAAATAAATCTTAAAAAAAAAAAAAAAAAAAAAAAAAACAAGAGAGGCGAGCCGAGGGCTGCGGGAGAGGACGTCTAGCTTGGATCCCAAACCCAGTCCACCATGTGCCCATGGCTCATGGCGGGCTGGGCCCGGACATGCCTGGGTGCGGGGCCTGCTTCCTTCTGGGGTGAGTACGCCGAGGGGGGAGGCCTCCGTGACTGGGCATGTCCGGGGCCCACCCACCACCTTCAGTGGGTGGTGAACGGGATTGGGGAGGGGCGCAACCTTGGGCCTGCAGGATTACACCTCCGGCTGCCAGAGGCGAGCCGAGGGCTGCGGGAGAGGACGTCTAGCTTGGATCCCGAACCCAGTCCGCCATGTGCCCATGGCTCATGGCGGGCTGGGCCCGGGCAGGCTGTGCCTGCTGGCCGCCCGGCCGGGGAGCTCTGGGGTATTGGACGTCTGAATCGCTGCTGAGATAGCTCTAGAGTGACCCCACTGTTTCTGGGATCTGAGTCAATCCTAAAGATTCCCAATGCCAGTAACTCTTCCTTTGAAGAACTTCCAATCCCTTAATAATGCTGAGCTTTGAACACCTATCAAGTAAAAGATAAGCTCCGGCTTGTCTAGCAGGCTGGCACCTAATGGTCCTCGGAGCAACCACGTGCAGGTGCGTGATTTACGGCTAGGAACGGTCCCAATCTGGGATGCCACAGCTGGGATGAGGTTCCCACCAAGGGGTGTATGTGCTGGAATGGGGGCTGCGTTCTATCTAGGAAACAGTTGTAGTCACCCGAGGCACTAGTGTGGGCTGGGATTGGATGCACCAGGCCGGTTCAGATCCCAGCACCATCTGGTGTTATGGAGAAACAGGGTAGATGTGGGACTGACTAGGCTGGGTCTCAGTCCCCTTCTGAGCCATGTGTGAGCTGTATGTGGGTATGGACGAGCCATGGCTGGGCTGAAACATCCAACAACAAGAGTCAGAATGGGGTGAAAGCCAGCCAGGAAAAGCCACTGTTCCTGCTAGGACAGGAGGTGAACTGAGTAGGGTTGGCTCAAGAACCCCCTGGCAAGCGCAAAATCTGGCATTGGGAGGGGTTCTGATGGAGGAGCCTGGGCAACTCCTCTGGCAGGACACAGTCCCTGCAGGTAAGCGCGAGAAGCATGATTGGAAACAGCCCAGAATAGGCCATGGAAAGTTTCCCACTGGCATGCATTCGGCATGGGTCAGGAGCAGACCAGGCTGAATCAGTTCATGTCATCCTCTGGCAAATCCGATCACCAGAACAGAGTGTGGAATGGGCCGGGTTTGGTTGCGACAAAACCAGTACACATTATGGAACGCCAGGGCGTGGTTGCCTGTACTGGATATGAATGCAGCACCCATCCAGCACACGTGAGATCCAGGAAGGGAGGGGCAGAGCTGGCGGGGGGGTTAAGGGGCTGGTCCCCTCGCTGGACAGCCACTCACACTGGAGAGCGTGGGCTGGGATAGAGACAGACACGACTAAGCAAGGCTACAACACCTGTGCGCTGCATGTGGACTAGATCAGGGCCACAGCATCAGCTGGCAGAAGCTGGCACTGGGGACTAATTCTGTCGAGTCAAATCACAGGACCACCTAAAGAGTGCATAAACCGGGACAGAGAGACCTGGGAGGGAAAAAGTGGGTTCCCCCTTCTTGGGGAGGGCATGAAAACTAGGACGGGGGCTGGGATGGCTAGATAGAGAGGTACTCAACAATATCTGTGAGGGCTGGATGGTTGAGTTGGTTAGATAGAACTAAGCTTTAATACCCATTGACAAGTACCAGAGTCAAATGGGATGGGGGACAGATTGGTCTTCTGCTACACATACTGGCAAACCAGGGCAGGGGGCGGTCTGGTGGGGGTTATTGTGGGTCGCCCCGACGAGGCTGCAGCTCCCACTGGTTGATGTAAGGGCCGAACCAGACTGGACTGCAACACCCATTGGTTCCAGTGCAACTCGGGACTGAAAACAGAACCAACCCAGCAGTTGCAACCACCAGCTGATCGGGGTGATGGACTGTGCCGGACCCTGGGCTTGCTAGAACATACAAGAAACTAATCTGGGAATACCTCAAAGTATCTTTGGAGATCTCCCCACTTGAACTGCTGGACTCAGAATTCTAACCAAGAAAAGACAGAAGACAGAATAGGACAATCATTCATCTCAGCTACATGTTGGCAGCGAAATATGGGACAAATGGAGACTTTATGATGGACCATATCAATCAGTGGACGACCTCATCGAGCGAAACTGGCAGTGACTCATAACTGGAGAACTATTAACTCCACTTGAGCACATATCCCAGAGCATGCCCCACATCGGGGACTTGGGGTGGGCGGGAAACCAGGTGGGGCTTCTCCCTCAGTGTCCCACTCTACCTCAGATACATGATGGAAACAATATGGACATAATAGCATTGCCCACTTCCCTATCCCCCTGAACCTTTTTTTTTTCTTTTTCTTGTTTTTCCTTCAACTATAGTTAACTATGTAAAGATTGTCAACAACAATACAATACAATGGATAAAAAAAAAAAACAAACAAACAACAACAAAAAAAAACAATGCAGGACTGGGGCTGGCGTGCAAGTGTGGCAGTGTAAGCTGCTGTCTGTAACTCTGGCGTCCCCATATGGGTGCTGGTCAGAATCCTGGCTGCTACACTTGTGACTCAATTACCTGCTAAAGTGCCTGGAAAAGCAGCAGAGGGGCCAAGTGCTTGGACCCTGCATCCCATGGGAACCCCGGGAGGAGTCCCTGGCTCTGCTTGCCCCTGGCCCAGCCCCAGCTGTTACTGCAGCTCTGAGGAGTGAGCCAGCAAGGGAAGGAGCTCTGTTTTCTTCCCTCTTGCTGTTTCTGTAACTGTGCCTTTCAAATAAATAAATAAGTCTTTTAAAAAAATATTTATTTGAATGGGCCAAGCCGTTTCCTGTGTCTCCTCATCTCAGCCTCGTGGGCCCCATGTGTGGAAAGATGAGAACTCCAGCTGTGGCTTCTTACCAGGAACTTCTCTGAGTGGTTTAATCCTTGGGATGCACTGAGAGGTGACTTATGTTGTAGTGGGTTACGCTGCCATTTGCCTTGCCTTGGCATCCCATATCTGAGTGCTGGTTGGAGTTCCAGCTCCCTAATACACCTGGGCAAGCGGCACAGGATGTCTCAGACACTTAGACCCTGCCACCCAAGAGGGAGACCTGGGTGGAGACATTGGTCCCTGCAGTGGATGGTATGGACGGCAGTGACCAGCCCAGCTTGTGCCTGCTGTGGCCAGTGATCAAGGATCCCCAAAGCCTGCGGGGGGGGCACTGCACAAGTGGCAGGACTGAGGGAAGGGGGCAGTCGCCTGTTGCTGGAGGCCTCTCCTCAGGGTAGTCTTGGAGCAGTTTCCAGGAAAGGAGGCTAGAGATGAGGCCCTGCTTCCAGGAAGCTGTGCCCCCATCCCCTGTGAGCAGGTGGCAGGTGCTGCTTTGACCAAACTGAGAAGGTTGGGCATCCCAGGAGGAGACGCAGAGTGACTGCAGGACCTGGAGAGGGATGCAGGGACCTGGCCAGGCCTGCGGAGGGGGAGCTGGGACGCAGGGCTTGACACCACATGCTGCTCCCTCAATTTTCCCTCCATTCTCCTCTTTCCCCACTGAGATACGGCGTCTGAGCCTCACAGGGAACTAAACAGCCAGAGGGCCTCCTGGCTAGACAGGCAGGAGCGAGAGGGCTGGTAACAGGGAGTCAGGTGGGGGCCTCCCTGCAGCGGAGGTCACCCCAAGGTGACACATCAGCCCAGGCTGCAGGGGGGTGAGGCCCTGAGGTGGAGGAAGAGGAGGGTGGCTGGGTGCAGGGGTGGACCAGACCAGAGGTGGCAGAAGGGGTGGCCTGCGACAGCTCAGAGGGCTCGGGAAGGATCTGGTTTCCCATTCTCTCTAATTCCTAAAGAAAAGCAGCCCAGGAGGCTGGTGAGTTCAATGTCAAGTCAACGAGAGGCTTCCTGCTGTGTCATCACAGCCTTTGAGCAGGACAAGGGCCTTTGTGGACACATAAGCGTTTATAGTCACCATTCCTCTCTGCTGGGATGAGGAGGCTGCAGGCCACTGTGCTGTGAGAGAGCACCACAGGGACACGCCTGGTGGCACGCCTACCCAGCCTTGTCTCCAAACCAAGGCCGCAGGTGGCCTGCCCCTGGTGCCCCGCCTCTGCGCACCACCTCCTCCTCAAGCCTCAGGGTCACTGAAGCTGACTGGGCACCGGGCCATCTCTTGCCCTCCAGCCAGGGTTAAATATTAGTGGGGAGTTATCAGCCTGGAGTCGGGGGGAGGAAGTGGAGGGGAGGGTGGAATGAAATTTTCCCATCACCTCTGCGTAGCCACCACTTCCCGCCCCAGCCCCGACCATGCCTGTGGAGGAGTTCGTGGCTGGCTGGATCTCTGGTGAGACAATCTCCTGTCCTCTGTCCCCACTACTTCCCCCTCACCCTCAGCAGGGGACACTTCTTGGGGAAGCGGGCTGACACAGGAGGAACTGCAGTGCCCCAGGGCCAGCTGTCCCCAGAAGGGCGGAGGGGAGGGAAGGATGGTGCGGGGGCAGGTGTGTGTGTGTGTGTGTGTGTGTGTGCACTGCTTACGTGTCCCCAGCCCCATTCTGCCTAACACCTGCCAAAGGCTGGAGAGGCGAGGAGCAGCTGCACCTGCAGCCCCGGGCGCCCCCACCTGTGAAGCCTGGCCAGGAAGCAGCACACCCCGGACCCCACCTGCTGCCCTGAGTCCCTCTTGGCCTGTGCCTACCTTGGCACTGGGTCATACTCCCAGGGCCCCAAGGCTTGCCATACTGTGTGCCCAGCCCAAACCCCACGAGACGAAGGAGAGGGGTGTTGTGAACCCTTCTTTCTCTGAGTACAGGCTTGCTTCCAGGGCATGAAGCTGACTCATAGCACCTTGTTGTCACCACAGGTGGTCTGGGCCTGGTCCTGGGGCACCCCTTCGACACGGTAAAGGTGAGTCCGGGAGAAGCGCAGGGGAGGGACAACTCCCACCGGCAGGCGTCGGGCACCCTGAGCTGGGGACTGGCCCGTGGGGGCTCTCTGCTGCCCATAGCTGGCTGCTCGAGGGGCAGGAGGGCAGAGCAGGTGCCTGCCCGCCCATGCACCTGCTCGCCTCTCCCCATGCAGGTGCGCCTGCAGACACAGACCACGTACCGGGGCATTGTGGACTGTGCCATCAAGATCCTCCGCCATGAGTCGGTGGGTGTCTGCGTGAGGGGCACCCAGGGCAGGGCTGGGACCCTGGGTGGAAGCCTAGGGTCTCCAGTGGGGAGGGCAAGGCCACCCCAGCCTCACCTGCCCCTACCTCCTGTGGCCAGGTTTCCAGTGGAGGCAGAGGGGAGGGATGACTCCTCTATGCGGTCACCACTGTTGGTCACTAGCGACCCCATCTCGCGGCAGGTCCTGGGCTTCTTCAAGGGCATGAGCTTCCCCCTGGCAAGCGTGGCCCTGGTCAACTCCGTCCTGTTCGGTGTCTACAGCAACACGCTGCTGGCACTCACAGCCACATCCCACCAGCAGCGGCGAGCCCAGCCACCCAGCTACACACACATCTTCATCGCAGGCTGCACGGGGGGTGTCCTGCAGGTGAGAGGGCCAAGTGGCTGGCCCTTCCCGGACCCCTCTGGTGACCTGTAACAGGCTTTTCTGGAAAGACCGGACAAGCTGCTCATGGCAGTCTGGCCTGGCTGGGTTGTGGCAAGCAGGGAGGGCCGCGCAGGACAGAGGGGGTGAAGGCAGAGCTGGAGCCCAGGGGGCTGAGCTAGAAGGAGGGTGGACTCAGCACTTGCAGCCTGATCAGGCTTGCCCACCTGCTGCTGCGGTGACCTTAGCTCCTTGAAAACTGCCAGCCCCAGCAGAACTGGCACCCACTCCAACACCTGTCACACCCCAGCCCCTCCCAGCTCAGGCCTTGGCAGTGTCTCATGGCAGACAGGCTGTGTGTGTGATTGCGGACAGGCTGTGTGTGATCGCGGACAGCTGTGTGTGTGATCGCGGACAGGCTGTGTGTGTGTGGGGGTGTTGGGAGATGTTCCAGACTACAGCTTTTGCTGTGAACTGAGTTTGAGTGAACTGAGTTTGGTTCTCTGCCCTGCATTCCCTGGGCTTGGGTGGGAAAAAGGGATATTTCCCAACCCCCAACATGCAGAGGCATGCCCGCTCCATTCTGCATCCAGGGTTGTGGTCTGGGGTGCCCTCCTTAGGGCCCCTGCGCCCCATGCCATGCCCTGAACACACTTCAAAGGGTGGAGCATGAGGGCAAAAGACGTCCCTGCTCATCCCAATGAATGATTAACGAGACCCCACAGGGCCGGCTCCAGCCCGTCTTGTGCGAGGCACACGCCTCTGCTCGCTCCAGGAACACAAGGGCTGAGTCAGGTGCTCGGCAGGGTGCAGCACAGGGCAAGTTCAGGACCCTGCTGCGGGGGTGGGGGTCCAGGGCAGCTGCCCATCCCTGTGACCTGCAGAGGGGGCAGGTCACTGTGGGGACTACCCAGAAGCCCAGCTGTAGCGCCCCCAAGTGCCAGCCCTGTCTTAGCCCCCAAGCAGGGGCCAGGGGCAGCAGATCCCACCGGCACTCTCTCCAAGGACCAAGGCCAGAGCCACAGGAGTCCTGCCCCACACACCTCAGCCTTTACCTGCCCAGCACAGTTAACCTTGAGCTAAATTGCAACCCAACCCCGCCTGATTCCATATGCTCCCAGAACTGACCCCACCCCCGTCCTGGGACCCTAAACCCTTGTCACATCTGCCTCAGCCAGGGGTCAAAGCCTCAGGGTCTGCCCCACTCCAAGAGGAGGTGGCTAGCAGGGGAGTGGGGGACAGAGGGAAGAGAGGTGGCTTGCTGCACGTTCAGGGCTGCAGCCAGTCCACTGGCTGCCCGGCCCCTTGGCCGGCAACACAGTAAGGGACCCGATCCTCCCAGGGCCTTCTCCATTGCTTCCTTTCCGACAGGCCTACTGCCTGGCCCCATTTGACCTCATCAAAGTCCGCCTCCAAAACCAGACCGAGCCAAGGGCCAAGCATGGGAGTCCCCCGCCCCGATACCGCGGGCCGGTGCACTGTGCAGTCACCGTGTTCTGGGAGGAAGGGCCGCGCGGGCTGCTCCGAGGCTCCTGGGCCCTGGCGCTGCGCGACACTCCCACCCTGGGCATGTACTTTGTCACCTATGAGTGGATCTGCCGTCGGTACACGCCAGAGGGCCTGAATCCCAGTAAGAGGAGCTCCTGGGTGGGAGGGGAGGTGGAGAGCCTAGGGGGAGAGAGGGGGATGAGGGGGCAAGCTAGGGATATAGGGGGAGGTGGGCCTGGGGGTGAATGGGGGGGCCTGGGGGTGAATAAGGGAGTGGGAGGTCTAGGGGAAGTGGGAAGGGGATCTGGGGGGCCATGGGGGAGGCAGGTCTGGGGATGGCATACAGGGAGGTGGGCTGGGGTGGATTAGGGGGAGGGGGTTTGGGGTGGGTTAGGGGGAGGGAGCCTGGGGTGGATTAGGGGAGGAGCCTGCTGGTGGGACAGTCAGAAGGGGCCCGGGTGGTGGGGGAGCGGAGGTGGGTGGAGGTTGGGGCGCTCCAGGCCTGACCCGGCCCGGCCTCCCTTCCCCAGGCTCATCCACCGTGCTGGTGGCCGGGGGCTTCGCGGGCCTGGCCTCGTGGGTGACTGCCACGCCCTTCGACGTGATCAAGGCCCGGATGCAAATGGACGGTCTGCAGCAGCGGGCCTACCGGGGCTTCCTGGACTGCGCCGTGGTCAGCTTCCGACAGGAGGGCCTGGGCGTCTTCTTCCGCGGGCTCACCCTCAACACCGCCCGCGCCTTCCCGGTCAACGCTGTCACTTTCCTCAGCTACGAGTACCTCCTGCGCTGGTGGCGATGAGCCAGGCAGGGACAGCAGCGCCCAGCGGCTCGGTCCTCCCTCCCGGGGCCGTCCGCGAGGCCAGGGGCGCGGGGACACTGCGGCCTGTGCCTGCTGGCCCCTCAGGGCCTCGGCTGGTCCCGTCAAGGACACAAGGCCGCACACCCTACCCTCCGCCCAGCATGCGTCCTCCTCAGCCTGCTCCCTGCCCACTGGTCGTGCAGTGAATCCGAGGTGACCTGCCCGTGACTGGAGGAACCCCGAAGCCCCTTTGCCCGGGGTCTCCCCATGTCCCTTCAGCTCCCAGGAAATCCCATCAGCTCCTCTGACCAGCTCGGGTTCCCTTGGATGCTGCTGGTCTTTAGGGTCACCTGGCGGGGTTACCAACATGCAGATGGTTGGCCACATTTTATGATCCAGTTGACTTGAGGGGTTTAGGATGTCCCCCTCTTTCCCTGTGTTCTTTGCTTACACCCCTCACTCCTCTTAAACGTGAGATCCCGAGGCATCCCTTAGCCCCCTGTTGGCACACACAGGTGCCCCACAAGCACCTGTTGAATCAATGGATTGGGTGAATGGATGGCAGGAGACCTCCCCGGCCGCCCATGCAGGAGGCTGGGATGGAGTTCCTGCTTCCTGGTTCGCGGCTGGCCGCCTGCATCTGGCAGCTGTGGGTGGCCATTTATGTCTCAGCCGCTCTGCCTCTCAAATAAATGAACAAATCCTTTTTTTTTTTTTTAGAAAAAGACAAGAAAAAGAAAACCTGTGGTCTTCCCTGATTTCCTTTGGGGCAGCGAGGTCCAGATCAATTTGGATGGATCTCATGTCAAAGCCACAGCCACGGCTAGCCTGGCAAGGAGGGAACCCCAGGAACAGACCTGGGCGCGCGGCCTGAAGTAGACTGGGTCGTGTTCGTAGCGCCCCCTCGTGCCTTGCTAGACTAATGACAACTTTCCTCTTTTTTTTCCCTTCCTTCCCTCCTTCCTTCTTTCTCTCTCTCCTCCCTCTACCTCCTTCCCTTCCTCCCCTCCTCCGTCCCTCCCTCCGTTCCTTCCTATATTTATTTATTTTTATTGGAAAGACAGATTTTACAGAGAGGAGGGACAGAAAGATCGTCCATTGGCTGGTTCACAACAGCCCCAGCTAAGCTAATCGGAAACTAAGAGCCAGTGGTTTCCTCCGTATCTCCCATGTGGGTGCAGGGTCCCAAGGCTTTGGGCCGTCCTGGACTGCTTTCCAAGGACGGAGCCTGCTTTCCAAGCAGGGAGCTGGATGGGAAGTAGAGCAGCTAGGATACGAACCAGAACCCACATGGGATCCCTGGCGCTTAAAGGGGGGAGGATTAGCTAACTGAGTCACAGTGCCAGCCCCAATGTATGATTTTTTTTTTTTTTGAAGACTAATTTATTTCTTGAAAGAGTTACAGAGAGACACAGAGAGCATATCAATATCTTCATCCGCTGGGTCATTCCTCAAATGGCCACATGGTCGGGGCTGGGTCAGGCTGGAGCCAGGAGCCTGGAATTCAATGCTGGTCTCCCACCTGGGTGCAGAGTCCCTCAGGCCACCGTCCACTAAGCTGATTTCCCAGGAGCACCAGTGGGGAGCTGGGTGGGAGGTTGAGCAACTAGAACCTGAACCCAGGCTGACGTCAGTGACGTGGGGGATGCTAGGGGTTCCAAAGAGCAGCTTGGCAACCTGGCCCCAGTGGGCCTTTCCCCTTTATCCATCCATGTCCCCTTCCCGCAGCAAGCCCAGAACCCTGTTCCCTGGGCAGGGCAGTGCCTTCTTGTGCCGCCCCCACCCAGCTCCAGGGGAACAGTCCCTCCTGCACGCACGGGCACAACTTCTTTCTCATCTTGCTACTTCACGCTCATGCCACCTGAAGTTACCAAGTACACATGGGGGCCCAAGTGTACGTGTGAGGCTCCAAGAGGCAAAGTCTGCGTGCCCAGTGCTGGCATCTGGTTCTAGGACAAGGCCCACCCTACAGGCCGCACATGCAGCGAGTTCTGCTTCCATGAACAGATGTGATAGGCCACAAATAGGAAATGGACACTCTGGGATGAGAACGGAAGGAAGCCCTCAGCAGCTGCCCCACTTGCAGCCAGCTCCCTGCTGGTGTGCCTGCATCCCTGCCCTCAGGTGGGAGTACTGAGGGAGCGCCGGGCCGTTGGCTTAGGCCTGGCTCTGACTATACAGGCCAGCTGGGGAGCGAGCCAGTGGATGGGAGTTCTCCTTCATTGTGCCTTTCAAATCTTTCTTTTGTGCAGCTCTGGGAGGCAGGTGGCGCTACGGAGCTCTGTCGCACTGCTCTGGGAGGCAGGTGGTGCCACGGAGCTCTGTCGCACTGCTCTGGGAGGCAGCTGGAATTGCCTCCGTGGCTTTGGTCAGATGTTCAGACTCTGTAGTTTTGGTTGTGACATTTACAAAGAGCTGTGTTGGGCCCAGCGCAGTAGCCTAGTGCCTAAAGTCCTTGCCTTATACGTGCCAGGATTACATATGGGTGCCGGTTCATGTCTTAGCTGCTCCACTTCCCTTTCAGTTCCCTGCCTGTGCCTGGGAAAGCAGTCGAGGAAGGTCCAAAGCCTTGGGACCCTGCACAGCTTGCTCTCTCGCTCTCTCGCTCTCTCGCTCTCTCGCTCTCTCTCCTTTTAAAGACCCAGGAGAAGTTCCTGACTTCTGATTGCCTCAGCTTGGGCCATCGCAGCCACTTAGGGAGTGAACCAGCATCCTTATGGAATGGTACTGATGCAGACAACTACTGGACTTTCAGAATTTGAGAGGATCAGTGATTTAGGATGTGTGCAGGTGCCTAGCAGAAGGCGTGTTCTGGGCACAGCATGAGGAGGTCAGGGCTGCTGGTGGCTCGGGCACTGGGGCCACTTAGAAACACCCACCTTCCTGTGCAGCCTGCCTCTGCCGGGACTGCCCTGCTATGTTTGCTTCTCTTTCCAGGCCCCTCTATGGCAGCCACATCCTCTCCTCTCTTTCTTCCACACCTCATCTGTCCCTCAAGTTTCAGCTCTAAATTTGTCCCTGCTAGAAGTTTCTGCAGGTTTCATGGAGCCACTGAGCTATTATTTTATTTTATTTTAAATTTTTAAAGCTTTTATTTTAGATGATGCTTCCATAGTTGATCAGGGTGGGAAGGATCAAGGATCAGGGGAAAGTGGGTGTGATTATTGTTTCCAAGTTTTCAATTTCTTTTTCTTGGATCTAACGGGAGGGAGACCAGGGGAGAAGCCACATGCAACCTAACCATCCCAGCACCTGGGCATGGGCAATGGCCACCCAATATCGACCCAGGGTCCTGACGTGGCGTACCATTTTTTGCTTTTTAAAAAGATTTACTTGGGCCCAGCACAATAGCGTAGTGGTTAAAGTCCTCGCCTTGAACACACCGGGATCCCATATGGGTGCCGGTTCTAGTCCCAGCGGCCCCGCTTCCCATCCAGCTCCCTGCTTGTAGCCTGGGAAAGCAGTTGAGGACGGCCCAATGCATTGGGACCCTGCACCCACTTGGTAGACCCAGAAGAGGTTCCTGGTTTCCGGCTTTGGATCGGTCCGCACCGGCCCGTTGCGGCTCACTTGGGGAGTGAAACATCGGACGGAAGATCTTCCTCTCTGTCGCTCCTCCTCTCTGTATATCTGACTTTGTAATAAAAAAAAATAAATCTTTAAAAAAAAAAGAAAGAAAAAAGAAAAAAATGAATCAGTACGAAGTGATGGTAATTAGCATATGACTGATTATAAGATTTAATAAAGAATTTATGATATATGCCTTTATACATTCCTTTCATTTATGAGCTTTCCTTTTAATTCTGTATTCTTGATATTTTAAGTAATATTAGTTTAGGTTTAGTGAACACTGATTCTGGATATAAGTAAACCACCTGTCGCTATGTAACCACACGTGCTGCCAACCATGGCCTCAGCCGGGTGGCTGCAGGTCTGAATGAGTAATGCTTTGCCTGAAATGTTTTCTTTGAAGTAAAATCATAATAATATTTTTTAGGATTGTTTTTGTATTCTCTTAACCATGAAGTTTTATGAAACAATTGGATGTTGTACAACGCTTGTGATGATTTCTGTGTAAATAAAGCAGGCCGCTTTTTTGAGTCCATGTCTCTTGTCTTCTCGCCGCTCCACGCATCCTTTGCGAGCTCTCAAGTCAGCCGGAGCTGGTCTCTGGCACCAGGAACCAGGAGCTGCCTCTGGACCTCCCACGGGAGTGCCAGGTTCCAAAAGTCAGGAGCTTCTTTCGGGTCCCTCACGCGTGGGCCATCCTACACTGCTTTCCCAGGCACATTAGAAGGGAGCTGCTTCTGAAATGGAGCAGCTGGGACTTGAACCTGAGCCCATATGGGATCCTGGCACTGCAGGTGGAAGCTTAGCCTTCCGTGCCTCATCACAGTACTTTCTAGAAGCCTTTGTCAGAGCCCTTACCCAGATTCTGCTAGCACTGTTTGTGAGGGCCTGCCTGGCCCAGATGCCACCTTGGTCACGTAGGAGCAGGGATGTTGTGAAATGAACAAATGAGAAAATAAGTAACTGGCTCCTTTCTGTTTCCCAAAGTCTCCCGAGCATGTTACCCACCCCAGTGCCCCAACCTAGGAGAGAGGCAGTCTGCTATGCAGGAGGCAGGGACCACTCCCAGATCTCTGTCCTCAAATTCCTGTGTGAGGCAGGCAGCCGCTGAGCAGGGCCCACTGCCCTGTGCTCCGAGCTGAAGCTGTGGCCAGCAAGGGGGCAGGTGCTGAGGGTCTGGTCAGATCCCTGTCCTACAGCCACACCGTCTCCCACTATAACACCCTCTCCTTTTTCCCGGCGGAAAAGCCTTATTCCTGGAAGCACAACTGGGTCAGCCTGTCCGCAAAGCGCAAATATTACCTTCCCAAGTCCTCGTCCCTCTTCCAGGCTCTAGGCCTTTCTGGTGGGGGTTAGAAACCATGCGGCCTCAGATTTCCAACCCTATAACACCCCAAGCTTGCAGCCCTCTTGCAGCGTGGGTCGAGGAGAGGCGTGTTTCTGTGGGAAACATGGGTCGAGGAGAGGCGCGTTTCTGAGGGCAGGGCTCTGGGGAGCCGCGACTGGGGGGCTCTCACCGGGCGCAGAGCCGTTCCAACTCCTCCTCGCAGCGGTAGAAGTCGTGCCAGACCTCCGGGACAGGCCGTGACACCCCAACCACCCTCTCAGCGTGCCCAGGGCCCCGAGGCGTCGGCCTTGCTGGGCAGGGGCTCCAAGGAACCATTCTCCTCCTCCCCCTCTTCCGCAGAGCCCACCTCCTCTTCGCAGACACCAAGCCCCAGATCCTCGCCTTCCAGGTGCACAAAGCATATAAACTCCTGGCTCAGTCCGCCGGGGGCGGCTCCCAGGCGGTGTCGGGGCCAGGGATGTCCGGTCAGGAACCAGCCTGCGCTCCCGGTTGGCAGCGCCGCTGCACCAGCCAGCAGCGTCTCCCGGGTTTTGCAGATGAAGATCTGCAGCTGCGACACCCGGAAGCGCCAAGCCACCTCCGACTGGGACATCTTGGACTCGTCCAGGAGTTCTAGCACCTGGATCTTCTCGGCCAGGAACAGGGCGTGAAGCTTCCTGCTGCTCAGCTCCATGCTGCCCGGGAGAGGACGACTATGGCTGGGAGAGGCGGTGCCCGGGGGGAGGCCAGGGGAGCCCAGGCCAGCAGGAATGGGCGGGGTCCTGAGCCTGGAGCAAGGGAGTCTCCGGCTTGGGGAGAGGGTCGACTGGCAGGATGAACAGCATGGGGGGCGGAGGGAGGGAGGAAAGAGCTGTAAAGGTAGACAAAGGAGGGCGAGGGTGACGGGGGTCGGTGGAACAGGCGGACTGGAGCCGAGGGTCGTCGGCATGACGGCCTGGCCTGCAGCGGGTGATGTTCCCAGGAAAGAAGAGGGGTGCTGTAGTGTGCGTGAACAGTTGGAGGGGGTGACAGTTGGACCCACCACACGGTGCGGTGTCTAAGGGAATCTCATTTGGTGCCATGCCTGGGGGATACGGCTGGGCGAGGGTCAGGCTGGCAGGAGGACCCAGGGGCAGATGCACAGGGAGGAGTGGAGAGGAGGAGGCTACAGGCCGCTGCAGGGGAGGGGCACGGGGAGAGGTACCAGGGCGTCAGGCAGGTACTCGGACCGACTAGGAACGGCCCGTCCACCTGGCCCCAACGGAAAGGCGGACCCGGGCGCCTGGCCGCCTCGGCTCAGGCACCCACCTCAGGGGCTCCCGCCCCAGCCCCCAGCCCGGGCGGCGTCCACACGACCTGGAAGCGAAGGAGCGACCCATAGGGCCCCGAGCGCGCCCACGTCAGGGAAACCTGCCGCTCCCTGATTGGCCTTCAGCCGCAACCAGGGCTCATTGGACGCCGCGGGAGGGGCGGAGACTTGCTGACCTCGACCCTGAGACACGTCGGCTTCCATCTCAACCCCCAGAACGTGGATATCAGCTGAGAGCTGCACAAAACCCCGTCCCCACGGACAGCGCTGGCCTCGGGGTCAGGGGCCGGCAAAGGGCCGAGCTTCCCGTCTCACGACTCACAGTCCCAAGCCCAGGACAGCGTCCTGGCCAGGCTCCCCATCCCTCCCGGCCCAGGGCACCTCATTCACCACAGCCTCAGCCTGTCCTCCTGGGTACCTGTGTGCCCTGGCGGAGGCTCCGGCAGCAACACTCCAGCCATCAGCTCTTCCTATGTAAGAATTAAACTCCCTAAGCCCCTGAGGCTGCAAGGGCCATGCTGCAGCCCTGCCACTTCCGCCTGCGTGTCAAGTCCAGCAGTGTCTCCTCCAAAGGACCCAGCAGTAACAGAGAAGGCAAGGCCAATGTTAACCACATTTCGCACTGATGGAAACAGCTTGTTCTCTGTTCTAAATGTGAACTTACATAACAAAGCGAACTAGCCAAGGTCACGTATGCTTCACACACTGGGGCGCCAGGGTAATTCTGGGAGAGTACGCTGCGTTCCATGTCCCGCGAGGGCAGCTGTAGGCCAGCAGCCCAACGGGGCATGCAGTAAAAATGTTTATTGTTACTCATCTGGAGGCTACAGCAACGGAGAGAGAGGTGAGGAAACGGGACACCTCAACTCAGAAGCGCCCGTGAGTTGGGGTGTGCCCACAGCCCCGCGGAAGGCCGCTCCAGGTGCTGGGCCTGGACTGGCCTCCCTGCTCCTTACGGGCAAGTGCCACAAGCAGAGAAGCGAGGAAGGAGGGTGTGAAGGCCTTAGCAGCTGCTAGCGTGCAGGGGGACCAGAGTGGGCAACGCAGGCAGGGCCGGCGGCGCCCCAGCCGACCGCCCAGGGCAGGGCACAACACAAAGGGGATCTGGAGGTAGGCTTTTTCTTCGAGTTAAAAAACAGGCACATGATCCAATGCTTCCCCGAGGCCCCACACTGCTGGCCTGGCCCCCGCATATCCCGTGTCCCCTACAAAACCAAAGGGAATAAGGAGGGGAGGCAGAAGATGGGGACTTCCTCCAGAGACCCCCTTAGCGAGCCAGGGGTGCGCAGGATGAAGCTGCCACCCCCGTGGGGTGAAGGCAGCCAAGGGCCCCAGGCAGGAGGGTGACTGGGCACATCCCGGCGAGGTGAGGCAAGCTCCTCGGAATGAGGCCTCAGCGGGCAGGTGCCCAGTTGCCCCTGGTGATACCCAACCCAGCCCAGCCCAGCAGCCACAGGGAGGTTGGAAGACCCTGGGGACCAGGGAAGAAGCCAAGCCAAGAGGAGGCAGTGGCTCCCTACCCCTTCCTGGGGGTTTCTGCTGCACCCTGGGGAGAGCAGGACCCAGGCCCAAGGCAAGCCACGTGAATGCCCTTCATGGCAAGCAGAGAAGCTGGCCACACCCGTGCCGGGGGCAGCACTGCCCCTCGGCCTGCTGCTGCCCAAGGCAGGCTGGCACACCACCCTGAGGTTCTCTGGACATAAGAGGAGGAGGAAGAAGGGGGGTAGACAAGGAGGGCGGAAGAGAGACAGCCCTGGACAGGTGGGGCCGGGCGGCCCATCAGGAAGCGTGCTGGTTCTGGTAGATGGAGGCTTTCTCCTTCAACAGGTCCAGACACAGGTGGCAGCTCCAACTTCCTGCAGGGGAGAGGGGAGAGGAGTCAGGGGGCCGCATGCAGAGGCCGGCCCGGCTGTGGCTGAGCTCACAGCCAGTCCTCCAGCAGGACGGAGCAGTGGTCATGAGCCATGAGGTCTGACCCTCTGGGCCCTGTTCCAGCAGAGGTTCCCCTAATGGATAAGGGGTACGTGGTGCCCCAGGGTGTTCCCTACAGGCCTAAAGGTTGGAACAAGAGGGATCTGGTGCAGCTCCGGCATCCCATACGGGCACTTGTTCCTGCCCCAAGTGCTCCACTTCTTTTTTTTTTTTTTTTAAAGATTTATTTATTTCATTACAAAGTCAGATATACAGAGAAGAGGAGAGACAGAGAGGAAGATCTTCCATCCGATGATTCACTCCCCAAGTGAGCCGCAACGGCCGGTGCTGCACCAATCCGAAGCTGGGAACCTGGAACCTCTTCCAGGTTTCCCACGCGGGTGCAGGGTTCCAATGCATTGGGCTGCCCTTGACTGCTTTCCCAGGCCACAAGCAGGGAGCTGGATGGGAAGTGGAGCTGCCGGGATTAGAACCGGCGCCCATATGGGATCCCAGGGCGTTCAAGGCGAGGACTTTAGCTGCTAGGCCACGCCGCCGGGCCCAAGTGCTCCACTTCTGATCCAGTTCCCTGATAATGCACCTGGCAAAGCAGTGGACTATGGCCCAAGGGCTTGGCACCTGTGCCCACTGGGAGGCAGAGGAAGCTGGCCCACCCCTAGCTGTTACTGCCATTCGGGTGGCAAACCAACAGACAGAAGAAAGACCCTTTTCCTTATTCATATATTCCAATAAATAAGAATATTTTAATAAATAAAATCTAAGAAATCTTGTAAAAATAAAACAAACTCCACACTATTCTTTAAAAGTAGTAACCAAAAACATTTTAAAAACGTGAAAACTGGTACTGGTGTAATAGCTCAACTGGCTAATTCTCCATTTCCAAGAGGTAGGACCCCATATGGGCACAGGTTCTAATCCCGGCTGCTCCACTTCCCATCCAGCTCCGTGCCTGTGGCCTGAGAAAGCAGTCGGGGACGGCCCAATGCCTTGGGACCCTGCACCCATGTGGGAGACCCAGAAGAAACTCCTAACCCCTGGCTTTGTATTGGCTCAGCGCTGGCTGGTGCCACCCTTTGGGGAGTGAACCAGTGGGCAGAGGATTATTCTCTGCATCTCTCTGTAAATCTTTCTGATAATATAAATAAGCAAATAAATCTTAAACAAACAAACAAAAAAAGACAGAGATACTGCTATGCACTGGTTCACTCCCCAGATAGCCACCAGAGTTGGGACTGGGTCAGGCAAAGCCCGGAGCTCAGAGATTCTCCCAGGCCTCCCACATGGAGACCTCTTTCCCAGGTGCCTTAGCAGGAAACTGGATGAGAAATGGAGCATCCGGGACTTCAACCAGCATCCTTATGGAATGGTACTGATGCAGACAACTACTAGACTTGTTGATGGCCAGCCCAGCCCCACCCCCAGCTGCCTTCCCCTCCCAGTGGATCCCACATGAAGTCAGCAGCTGATTTCGAAGGAAACCCATCTGCTTGGCTTCTCAAAGCCAAAGTACAAGCTGGGCATGAGCAGCCATGCGCACTTCGCAGCTGTAATGAACGCATGGGCTCCTGCACACCCCATCACTTCTCCCACAGGCACAGCTGGCACACATCCTCCACACCCAGCACCTGCATGCTCCGGAGCGAGCCCCAGGCTGCTACAGAAGCTGAGGCGATTTCTGAAGAGCAGCCATCAGTGTGAGGGGTAGAGAGACAAAGGTGGGCCCCAGGCCCACTCTCCTCCACACCGGGAAGGCAAGGGAGAGGACATGAACACCAATCCAGCAGGCTCAGAGAGCTGAAATGAGCCGCACCGTAGCAAGCCACCTGCTAAGGGTCCTGGATGGGCTGGAGAAGATAAAGGGCCCTTCCGGGCGCCTGCTCCCGCCCCAGGCTGGGCATGTTCTCCACCTGTGGAAGTAACTGAGGATCATGGACAGAAGCTAACCTCCCGGGGCGAAACGTTCAGCCTGAGCCAGGCCAAGCTGCCATCTCCCTGTGCCAGAGATGATGGTCACGTGAAAACCAGAGCCCACTGCGCGCTCCACTGGCCCTTTCCCACTCACCCTCAGGGGGCTCCGACATGGACGGGGTGAGGCAGTACATGTGGTAGCCACGGTCACAGTCATCACAGAAGAGCAGCTGGTCCTGCAGGAGGCAGAGGGAGGGAAAGAGGCTGATTGAGCCAAGCACCCCAGGCCAGGGAGTGGTGGACAGCTGGGCAGGGACAGCCTGGGTGTCTCTGCTGTCCACCTCCACCCTAGACCTGTCCTTCCTCACTTGGACCCTAACCTGGCTCCAAATGCACCACTGTGACCTCTATTCTTGTCCCCCCTACAGCTCCCTGTCCTTAGGAAAGAAACTGCAATAAAAAAAATTAAAAAAAAAAAAAAAAAAAAAAAAAAAACCTTTTGGGGCCAGTGCCATGGTACAGTAGGTTAAGCCTCTGACTGCAGGGGGCTGGTAACTGCATATGGGTGCCAGGTTCATGTCCCAGCTGCTCCACTTCTGACCCAGCTCCATGCTCATGGCCTGGGAAAGCTTGGACCCCTGAACCCATGTGGGAGACCTGGGAGAAGCCCTAGGCATCCAACTGGCTCATTCAGGCCACTGTGGTCATTTGGGGAATGAACCAATGTGCCTCTCCTTGTCTCTTGGTAACTTTATCTCTTACAGAACACTAAATGTTAAAATCATGGACCCAGCACGATAGCTCGTTGGCTAAAATTTTAAAAGATAAAAATAGAAAAGGTTTTATCTGAGAGGTAGATACACTCCCCAAAGGCCCAGAAAGGACTGCGCTGGGCTCAAACTGGGAACTCACGGGGGAAGCTCGGCCCCGTGCCCGGGGCTGTCCCTCACGGCCTCTCAGGGCACACACCAGCACAAAGCTGGGTCAGCCAGAGCCGAGAACTGTGCCCGAGCACTCCACTGCAGGACAGGGTATGCCAACAGCAGTGCCAGCCACTAAGCCAGCGGCCTACTCACGTTAGCTCTCCCGTCTACAGAGCAAGACCTCGCATCCCCTCGCTCAGGAACCCAGGCACCCAAGGCACTGCCCACGCCTCCAGGACGCAGCAGCAGAAAGCCGTGCCGAGGAGCCGGGCCAAGCCAGCACTCCAATGCAACGATGTGGCTCCAGGCTGCAGCTCAGCTCAGGAAACCACAGTGCCCGCCTCACAGCTACCTTCCTGAAGACAAGGCCATTTCACTCCCCTGACTGAACCCTGCCAATCCTCAGGTTCAGCCTTTCCTACTTCTCATCCTGCTGCCTGCGAACAGCCTGGGGAATCAGCCTAAGATGGACCAAAAACTTGGGCCCCAGCCACCCACATGGGAAACCTGGAAGAAGCTCCTGGCCTCAGCCTGGCCCAGCCTGGCCCAGCCCTGGCTGTTGGAGTGATCTGGGAAGTGAACAACAGATGAAAGATATCTGTCCCTCCCTCCTTGTAACTCTTTCAAATAAAATCAATACATCTTTTAAAAAAATAAACAAATAAAATAGGGCCCAGCATGGTAGCCTAGTGGCTTAAGTCCTCGCCTTGCATGCGCTGGGATCCCGTATGAGCGCCAGCTTGTATCTAACTTCTCCATTTCCCATCCAGCTCCCTGCTTGTGGCCTGAGAAAGCAGTAGAGGACGGCCCAAAGCCTTGGGACCCCATACCCCTCATGGGAGACCCGGAAGAAGCTCCTAGCTCCTGGCTTCGCATCGGCTCAGCTCTGGCCATTGTAGCCACTTGGGGAGTGAACTAGCAGACAAAAGATCTTTCTCTATCTCTCCTTTTCTCTGTAAATCTTTCCAACCAAAATAAATCAATCTTAATAAATAAATAAAGTGGTACAGCCAGGTTCCAGACAGTGCCCATGGGGACTGCATGCCAGCACTGCAGGCAGAGGTTTAATTTGCCCACGAGCCCCAAATAAATAAATCTGTACAAACAAAACCCTCAACAGCATCCAAACATGGCACCCTGTCAGGGTCTCTCCCACAGGCACATCTCCCACCATACTCCCAGCTCATGGAAGGTTCTAGCGGGTCACCCAGTTTTCCTCAGCACATCCCAGCCTTGTCAACACTCCAGGCTGACCCTGCAGCCAAGCCTTTCTGAGGCACGCTCCCTTACCAGCCCTTGGGCCACAGCCCTGGATCATCTACTTTGCAATACCCAGAAAAGTCACCTCTGCTGACAAATCCATGCAGGTCACTGCTCTCCTGTTCGTCTAGCATGACACACACACACACACACACACACACACACACACACACACACCCCTCCACACACACACACACACACACACACACACACACACACACCCCTACACACACACACACACACACACACACACACACACACACACACACACACACACACACACACACACACACACACACACACACACACACCCCTCCCCTCCCCTCCCCTCTCTGGACTACCCCCACAGGAGAGTCAAGTCCATGAAGGCAGGGCCTGCTTCAGGACACTGCCTGCCACGCTGTCTGCCATCCTCAGCCCACGCTCTGCCTGCTGCCAGCAGGGGTCTGGCCAAGGGAGCTGGCTGCCTCACTAGCTCACTGAGGACCGCAGCGGGGCGGGTGGGGGACCAGGCCACGCACGTCATTCTCAGAGGTGCCACAGATGTTGCAGCACTTGCACTCGATGCACTGCCAGCGGTAGGTCTTCACGGCCGCCATCATCACGGGGGTGAACTGCAGGCAGGACGGGTGCCCTGTGGGGAGGAAGCCGTGTAACAGGCCATGGGGAGTGGCCGAGGAGAGCAGCCATGGGCCAGGCACTGCCCTGAGGCTCACAGCCCAGCGTCCGCAGGGCCTGGGGGCCAAAGTACCTGAGCGGCCACAGTCAGAGCAGGACACCAGCTCCTCGGGCTGGCCCGTCTTCTTGTTGATCTTGGAGTCCCCCAGGCAGAAGTCGCAGTAGTTGTTGGGCAGGGCCAGTCCGTCGGGACCCTTCTTTGCTGCAGACAGGAAGAGAGGAGTTTTCGCAACGTACCAACGAGGTAGTGTTTCCCTGCGCAGGCCGAGCGCCCCCCAACAGTTCCGCTTACCTTTCTGCTCCTCACACCTCTGGGAGACAGGAGTGGGAGGCTGCGAGTCCTCCTTGTCCTCACCTTCCTCCTCAGCCAAGTGGGAATGGGCGTAGTGATAACTGAGGCCGGGTCGGTTCTTGTAACGTTTGCCGCAAACTGGGGAGATCACAGGCAGCCATGAGGCTCGGCGACTCTTCAGTGCCACCTGCCAGCGGGGAGCCCCAGCCGAGGGGTGCCCCATGTACCATCCCTGGCAGCTTGGCGCTGAGAGTGCAGGCCCAGCAGCGCTCAGTCTCCAGGACCCTCTCCCTCCTAAACCCACCTCCCCACTCACACTGTTCTTCCAGGGGGGGCTTTTCAGGGCTTAGCCCTTGTGGCATCACCACTTGCCCTGGGAACGGAGAGCGCCTGGGGAACACCAGGTTAGCCAAAGGTAGGAGATCACCCCCTCTCACTCAGCTCATGCGACAGCCTCACACAGCCCTCCACACACCTATTAGCCCACAACTGCTGCCAGTGGCTAACAGAACAGGTCTGGGGCTTGTGCAGACAACCTGCCAACGGAGTGGGCAGGGGTTGCTGGACCTCAGCAAGTGCAGGTGTCTCCCACACCGATGCCCTGCCCAGTCTCTGCCAACCAGCCAAGAACACAGATGCCCGCGTGGTGGCTTGCCATTGTGAACAGTGACATCAAGAAGGCTAAGGGAGCCCGCAAGGAGGGGGAGCGCAGCACACCCACTGAGCCCTGGGTGCCTGCTTCTGGGAAGGGCAAGCAAATGGAACAGCTGGGAGCGGGCTCCTGACAAGGTTCTCAAAGCCACCCCATGCGCTGGGCCGAGGGGCCGGGACCAAGCAATGCCAGGGGCAGCTCCGGGACTGAGGAATGAGACACTGCAAAGCCCATGGCTCCTACGCCCACACCACTGCAGAGACTTGAACCGGCGTCACAGGACACAAGAAAGGCAGGTGGACAAGGGAGGAGGGAAAAGGGACAGGAAACCAAAAGTCTGAAAAGTGGAGAGAGCTACCTCTCTGGGGCGCTTTCGAGGTATGCTTTTGTTTGAAACTATCTGAAAGACAGAAAGAAAAGTCATGAGAATGCCTTGATACACTCGCGACAGGCACGGCGGGCGGCAGGAGAGCGAGCACACCGGAGAGAGGCCCCAGCAGCAGGGGGCTCCCAGGGTGGGGGTGGGGACAGAGTGGGGAGAGCTGGAGGGAGGGCAAGGAAGACAGACAACCACAACTCAGTGCCGCCCGTGGGGCCCCGGCTTCACGGCCACCAGCAGACCTGCAGCTGCCCAGCATCCCACCAAGGCTACTGCACCTCTCCCGGAGCACGCGGGGCCCACAGGGCACCAGGAAGCAGGCGGCACAACAGCCCAGGCTTGCTTTACTTCTTGGCGATGAGCCCCCCACCCTGCATGGAGCTGGGTCCTGGGTGAGGACCCACCCGCTCCTGGGGCACTCACTGTCGCAGGCGTAGGGCTTGTCCCGGTCCTCCAGGACAGACGCATCCAGCTTCTTCCGGGCGCTGCCCACACCCTTACTCTGTCAGCAAGAGAAAAGGCGCCTTAGGATGCCTGGCCTGAGCAGCTGAACTCCTGCCAGTGACTGCGACCTCACTCCAGGGGGACAGACAACCCCAAGAAATAAAACACAGGACAGAAGCCAACTGGCTGACCCTCCACTGTCAAATGCTGGGATTCCATATGGGTGCCAGTTCATGTCCCCACTGTTTCATTTCCCGTCCAGCTCCCTGCTTTTGACCTGGGAAACCAGCACAGGATGGTCGAAGTCCTTAGGACCCTGCACCCACGTGGGAGACCCAGAAGAAGCTCCTGGTTCCTGGTTCCAGATCAGCTCAGCTCCAGCCATTGAGGCCACTTGGGGAGTGAACCAGCGGACAGAAGATCTTTCTCTGTCTTACCTCTCTGTAATCTGCCTTTCCAATAAAAATAAGTCTTTAAAAAATAAATAAACAGATCTCAAAACAAAAACAAAAAAGCAGGGGCTAGTACTCTGGCACAGTGCATCAACTACTGCCTGTAAAGCCAGAATCCTACATGGGTCTGATTCAAGTTGCAGCTGCTCACTTCTGATCCAATTTTGTGCTAATGTATATGGGAAAGCAGAGGGAGATGGCCCACGACCAGGATGGAGCGCCAGGCTCCCAGCTTCGGCCCGGCCCTGGCCATCGCACCATCTGGGGCAAGAACCAGCAGATCCAAGATCTCTCTCTCAGTGTACTTTTCAAATAAACCCATTTTTACACTCAGCCTTCTCACCTTGGACTTGCCTTTGCCCCGTCGCTTCGGAGTGTCCTCTTCATAGTCCTCGTCATCAAGGTCATCCAGGAAGTCCTCTGGCTCCAGGATCCGCTGGGTGGGCAGGTTAGAGAGGAGCAAACCCCAAAGTTCTCACATGGTGGGACTGGCTGAGGGGCCCGGCTCTACCCAGCTGGCTTCACTCTCCGCCCCACAGCTCCTGCAGCCCCGGCAGGCAGGCAGGCACCCTCACAGCTCCTGCAACCCCAGAGAGGCCTCCTACCTTCCGGGCGCGACTGTTGGTCACCGGGAACTCTCCCAGACTGTCGTCATCAGCGCGGGGGTCGGGGGCACCTCGCTTCTCCAGGGGGTCGGTGCGCAGCAGGGCCTCCAGGCTGCTGCCATCCTGAGGGATGAGCCCCTCCTTCTTCAGGGTCTGCTCCGCGTCTGCCGAGAGCAGGGCTTGGAGGGGCCTGCAGGGCCTGCCCGCACATCAGACTGCCCTGGGCACCGTAGCTGGCCAGTTCCCTGGCTCTCCTGCCTCAACGAGAGGCAATAACGCCCCCTCCTCCAGGGCAGTGGAGAGCCGACCCTGGCTCTAGGGTCTCCCAGCACCTGCAGCTCAGAGGGGGAGGGGCCTTACCAGGTTTGATAGATGGGAAAGAAAGTCGGGGATCCTCAGGGGGGTGGGCTCGCCGCTTTTTCCGCCAGCGCCGGGCGGGGTACGAGTACAGCTGACCTGAGGCTAAGCCTGTGGGAGGAAGGGAAAGCAGTGGAGCCCTAACCAGCCCCTTCCAGGCGAGCAGCTCCCTCTCCTCCGTTCCAGAGCTGGGAGGTGGGAGTAGCTTGTGAATCAAAGACATAGAGGCCCAGGCAGGGCCAGCCCCCAGACCTCCCAAGGCCCTGTGGGCTTCCATGTGGCAGCATACAGACACTGGCCTGGCCCTGCCGGCTTCGTTCTCCTTAGGTGTTCGGGCCACAAGGGAAAGCCCCCTCACCTGGCCCCCGGTGCCGCTTCTCCATCCAGATGTAGCAGTTGCTCTGGGCGACTCCGGTCTGGGAGTCCAGGAAGGGGAGGCGCACACTGCGCTCAGCGCAGAGGCGGGCATTGTAGCTGTGGCACTGCTCCATGGCATCCTTGTAGTACTGCTCCCCGAGGCTGGCAACGACACAGAAGCCAGGGTGGGCGCTGCAGGATGCTGGGCCAGCCGGATGCCAAGGCCCCCTGCCCGCCCCACCCCCCGTGCTGCCATGAGGAGCATGATCTGCCCAGTCTGGATCTGATTCACTACCATGGCCCACAGGCTTCTGCGGGAGCACCCCTGTGCTGGTGGCTTCAATTCAAGGGCTGGCTCCCCAACACGCATGGATTGGAGGCCGGGTCAGCCCGTCCAGGAGCCCCTCCCAGACATCCGGGGACATCTCATACTTCACACACTACAGTATATCTACAAAAACAGGAAGGCAGCCCTAGGACACTGGATCAGACAATCATGGAACACCTAGAAAACTAAAGCAAGGAAAAAAAGGGTCTAGTCTCCAGGAAGTGAAGCTGGGCGACTAGGAGTCACTTCCAAACTGTCTGTTTTTTTAAGATTTATTTTTATAGCAAAATCAAATATACAGAGAGGAGGAGAGACGGAGAGCAAGATCTTCCATCTGATCGTTCACTCCCCAAGTGAGCGCATGGCCGGTGTTGCACCAGTCCGAAACCAGGAGCCAGGAACTTCTTCCAGGTCTCCCACGCGGATGCAGGGTCCCAAGGCTTTGGGCCGTCCTCGACTGCTTTCCCAGGCCACAAGCAGGGAGCTGGATGGGAAGTGGAGCTGCCGGCACTAGAACCGGCACCTATATGGGATCCTGGCGCATTCAAAGTGAGGATTTTAGCCGCTAGGCCATAGTGCTGGACCCCCAAACTGTTTATTTGAAAGGCAGAATGAGAGAGGGAGAAAAAACAGAGTGAGCAAGAAAGATTTCCCATTAGCTAGTTCACTTCCCAAGTGGCCACAGTGACCAGACTGAAGCCAGGAGGGCTTGGCGTGATGGCTCATAGCTAAATCTTCCCCTTGCAAGTGCCAGGATTCTGTATGGGAGCCTGTTTGTGTCCTAGGTGCTCCACTTCCCATCCAACAACCTGCTTGTGGCCTGGAAAAGCAGTCGAGGACGGCCCAAAGCCTTGGGACCCTGCACCTGTGTGGAAGACCTAGAAGAAGCTCCTGGCTTCTGATCAGCTCAGCTCTGGCCATTGTGGCCATTTGGGGAGTGAACCAGTGGACAGAAGATCTTTCTGTCTTTCCTGCTCTCTGTAAATTGGTCTAATAAAAAATAAATCTTTTTTAGAAAATCAAGACTAAAGCCAGGAACTAGGAAGCCCATCTTAGTCTCCTACATGCTGGCACAGAGTCAAGCGCCTGAGCAGTCGTCTGTTGCTTCCGGTGAGACGCGGTGGTAGTGCGCATGTCCATGTCTGCGTGTATGTCCTGAACTGATTTCAAGCAGCAGCTTCAGATGGACCTCAATGCCTGCCCCATTTGCTTATTTTAATTTGGTATTTAGCCAACAAATCTATGTTCATTTTTTATTCAATGGAAGACACCTGCGAGTACCCCAAGAGTCTTCCAGCTTGTTACACACTTTATTGATTTATTTTCATTTTATTGAAATGGCGGAGACAGAGCTCCGACCTGCTGGCTGACTTCCCAGAGAACCTAGAACCCAGGAGTGCAGCGCTGGGGCTGGGCCACCCCGCAGGCGGGATCAGAACCCTGGCACTGCCATACAGGGTGGGAGCATCCCCCAGCATCGTGCCTGTCATACCCCACGCTGTCCCCACTAGGCTGCAGTGTGGACCACTGCAGGCATGAGGCCTCTGCACTCCAAGGCCACTGTAGGACCTTCCCATCTTCCACAAACCAACCATACAGGAAGCTGCTGCAACTCCAAAAGCCTCAACAAGAAATTGGAACAAACGCTTTAAAAACTTGGGAACCTGCACAGCGCCAGGAGTTGTCAGCTCCTAAACACCACACACTCAAAACCAGGTCCCCCAAGCTCCACGGTGACACAGGTTAATCAGCAGTTCGTTTTAAACCCTCTGCAGGTGAGGGCAGAGGTGACTCATCTCTCCCAGTCTCCCCACTAGCCAGGGAGATGTCAGGGACACCAGTGGCCACTGGACCTGGAGCAGAATCTCCTGGCCAGGGCTGGCGCACCGGCACAGCCAGCTAAACCTCAGCCTGCAACCCCAGCATCCCATACAGGAGCTGCTCTGTGTCCCGGTGCTACACGTCACGGCCCCTGCACCCGCGTGGGAGACCTGAGGGCAGCTCCTGGCTCCTGACTGCCCAGCTCCAGCCTTTGTGGCCATTTGGGGAATGAACCAGCAGGTGGAAGATCTCTTGCTGTCTCCTTCTCTCTGTAACTCTGACTTTCAAAAACAAAGCACAGGAACATGGATGTGTAACCAACCTGTGGGAACCCCGCTTCTCTTCCACAGATCAGGAAACCCACAAGCACTGGTATGAGGGGCCTATGTCCGTGACTGGAGCTGCCCGCCCAATCCTCCTGCCCAGAGGGAAACAGGATAAACAGGGCCCGTGGGTGGGCGGCTCCTTTGTTTCCCTGATGCGGACTGGTGCTGGTGTCTGATTCAGCAAGGTCAGGAGATTTTCTGCAATAGGTTTGTGAGGGATGCTGCTCAGTGCTCAGGGAGCTCCGTGGGAGAAGGCAGGCAGGCAGCCTCGAGAGTAACAGGGCCGGGAACTTAGTGCGCACTCGGGCCAGGGACCAATGCGGAGAGGGTGAGCACTTAGGAACGCACACGGCTCCTTTGGCAAGGTATTTCTTTTTCTAAGATTTACTTATTATTATTGACAAGTCGGATATACAGAACGGAGGAGAGACAGAGAGGAAGATCTTCCATCTGTTGATTTACTCCCCAAGCAACAGCAACAGCCTGGGCCGCATCAATCCAAAGCCAGGAGCCCAGAACCTCTTCTGGGTCTCCCACATGGGTGCACGGTCCCAAGGCTTTGGGCCATTCCTCAACTGCTTTCCCAGGCCACAAGCAGGGAGCTGGATGTGAAGTGGGGCTGCCGGGATTGGAACTGGTGCCCCGGATCCTGGGACATGCAAGGCAAAGACTTTAGCCACTAGGCTACTGCGTTGGGCCCTAGCAAGGTATTTCAAGTTGAAGTCATTCCCTTCCCAATCAGTCAGCAGCCACACTGTTTTATGCTGTTATTTTATTTAGTAAAGATTTCTTTGAGGGGGAAGGGGTTTCAGTCCTGATCTCAGAGTTAAAACAGAATTTATAAATAAGAAAATTTTTCCAGACAAGCTGTAGGATAGAAAAGATGAGGTGGTGGTTGGGACACTGATGGGTAACCCCAGCTGCTGGAAGACTAGGAACACACCCGTGCACGGGAGGAAGACGATCCCCCTAAAGGGGCCACAGCCCCCCACAGCTACACCTGAGAACATTGGATTCTCCTGACTGACCCTGAGCATGAGGGCCGATGCTCTTCAGGCTGCAGAGTGCCTTACAGAGCCATGGCAAGGCATATCTCACTAAGAGAGTAACAGCCCACGGCATGTTCCTGTCAACCCCTGGTCAGAGCCAAGACGTGAAAGCAATGATTTACAGCTTTAAAAGAGAGGCTGCTGCATTTAAATGGGCACCCTCTTTCCTTACAAGGCTATGTGCAAGGGTAAGCACTGTTAAGTCTTCCACCATCAAGAGCCCTCCCCCCCCAATACACAGCCCTCAAAACCAGGGGTGGGGGCAGTCCCAGCACCCCCATCTGGCACAGGAGGATTTCCAGGTCGGAGCTTGGTTCTTGTTCTGCAGCTAAGCAGCCTGTTTGCCATCAAGGAAGCGCAAGGCAGAGACACAAAGAACATGAGTCAGGAAGGATGTGACTACCCGGATGGTGCATCCAGAGCAGCAGCGCCAAGTGGAGGACCATGTGTCAGCTTGGGGCAGGAGTGGGCAGATCCCAGAGTGAAATGACAGTGTCGGGAAGGGGGATGGGGTGGCTCAAAGCTGCGGCTGGAAAGCAGAATGCAAGGCGAGGGGAAAAAAACCCACAAGAGAAAGCACTTAGCTTAATGGAAGTGGGAACAAGCACTGTGGAAAAAAAGGGCTCTAAGGGAGGGGAGCCTCACCCTTAAAAACAAAAGGCTCATGGGAAGTGGGGCTGCACCTCCACCAAGCCCACCAAGCCAGCCAGCCGAGTACTTCCCCGGCCGTTGGCCCTGTCCTCCACCCGGGCACTGTTAGCCACAGGTATTATTAGCCTCGGTCCCCAAGCCGGCCCCACACCCCCGCCCTCCCGCATCTTCACGTAGCAGGTGCAGGCCAGACCCCGGGTTCCCAACGATGGTGTGCATGCATCAAATTCCACTTTGTTACAAACCTGGCCTCGCACGATGGACATCGCGGCACACCGATGATGTCCACCCAGACGCCGATTCACTCCCCCACGCACCCGCCCCACTTCTTCCCTCCCAGGAATAGTTGAGAGTCCCGCGGCCCCGGTTCCCCTGGACCCTCCCCATCGGCCACTCGAGGCCTGGGCCCCCATCCTGTTGCTGCGGCCACTGGCCGTGGGGCCGCCCGGGCCCTGGGCCCGGAGGAGCTCGGGGAGAAGCAGCTCCGGGCCGCGGAGTCTCCGCCTGCAGCCAGAACGCGGGCTCCCGTGTGCCTCCCCAAGTTTCCAAAGAAGCGCAACGTCTTCTCGAAGTCCCCCTCCCCCCGCCGTCCTTCTCCGCACCTGGGAGTGGCCACAAGGCCTTCCCGGGCACGCCTCCCTCCTCCTTCCCGGTCGCCGTGTCCTTTCCCGCAGCGCTCCTTATTCTCTAGGCCTCCCTCACAAGATCTCCCAGCCCAGGAGAAAGAAACGGCCACTCACAGCTTCACTACATTCTCCACCACAGCCGCCATCTTCCCAGCTCCTCTCCCTCAGGCCCGGAGGGCCCGAAGCCCGCAGTGCGCAGGCGCAGAGGCCGCACAGGAGGCACCGGTTCCTCCAGTCGCTCTGCGCACGCGCCGGGGCCGCACAGCGGTTCCCCTCCGCCCCGCCCCCCGCCTGCCCTCTGCGCATGCGCCGATCGGGTTTGCAGAAGCGAGAGCGTCGTTCTTCCCGCGGGGCGCCCCAACTCTGCTACTGAGGGGAGCCAGGGAGAAGGCAAAGCTTGGCCAAAGCTAGGCGCTCCAGAAGTGGAGTGTCTGTGTCCGCTCACCTCTCTGACCTTTAACGCCTTGGTTGACCCTTGGGCCCTCACTCGCAGGTGCAGTGTCGGCGGGTGGGTGGCCCCGGGTGAAAGTGGGGTGCATTTTGGAGAGGAGAAAGTGGACGACGTTCGGAGCTAGGTAATTCTTCCGGTCTGGGCCGTCAACCTCTGAGTTACCGAACTTGGACACTGGCCTGGCCTCTCCTGTGGCCCTCCACATCCGGGTAAAGTTATACATCCTATTTTATTTTGGAAGATTTATTAATTTTTATTTGAGAGGCAGATTTACAGAGAGACAGACAGACAGAAAGTCTTCTGTCTGGTGGTTCACTGCTCAAATGGCCACGATGGCCAGAGCTGAGCGGATCTGAAGCCAGGAGCTTCTAGTGGATCAATGACGGATCAATGACGCTGACGAAGGTGCAGGGTCCCAAGGCTTTGGGCCGTCCTCTGCTGTTTTCCCAGGCCACAGGCAGGGAGCTGGATGGGAAGGGGAGCAGCCGGGATTAGAACCAGCATCTATATGGGATGCTGGCGCTGCTGGTGGAGTATTAGCCTATTGAGCCACCACTCTAGCCCCTGTCCCCATGTTTTACATTTCAGAATTACCAGGCCACCTCTTCCCAGCACTGTGTTGTGGTCCCGCGTGGGGCTGGTGGAATTTTGCCATGACACTAGCCCCTACACTATTGCAGTGGTGGGTGTCTGCTGTGTGATGATAAATCCCAGAGATGAGCCTGTGGGGCCCAGAGCTGTGCAAGCTGACGGCCCAGCAGAGGTCAACATTGTGCATGGGGCATAGCTGAGGGCCTGGGGCGGCGACCCTGCTGTCCTCTCTGCTCTGGATCACCGTTAGCTCATGCCCACTGTGAGAGGCAGCCGACAGCTTGGAGCATGGCACCTCTGCAGGCATGTGGGAAGTGAACCCGTCTGATGGAAGATCTCTCTCTGCCTTTGAAATACAAATAAGTTTCAAAAAGTATGCCAGCAGCAAAGTTTACCTGCAAGCACTCTGGTCCCAGGACCCCGCCGATCCGTGCCTCTGTTACTGCGGGGTGACAACATAGGGAATGATTCTCAGACACATCTCCTTGAACCCAAGAAGGCCAAGTAAAAGAGCAAAGCTGTCTGACCACATTGAGGTCAAGTTGCGCAATAGAGACATGACTGCATGTGGGTGGAGGTCAGAGTGGCAGCTACGCGCCTTTGTTGTCTTTGTAGTAATTCAGCCGCGCACTCCACACTCCTCCAATGGGAAGTTGGAATTTCAAAGCAGCCGTAATTTGCAGGTAGCCTTAGCTCAGCAGGGCACAAAGCAGCAAGGGCAGCTTTCAGTTCTCCCAAGAAACGCGCCACCCCGCTCGGTCTGGTGGGAACCCGGGGGTGGAGGCGGGGCGCAGCCTCAGGCGATGACCGCTAATAGTAACAAGCGCTAAGCCGCTCAAAGTTGGGGGACCCGCGGGAGGAACAGTTCCACCAGGGGGTGCAGTAGGGACGTCTCTAAACCCTGATCTGGGATCAGTGGGGTTTGTGGCACCGCCCTTACCCAGGGAAGGACAGACATGCGCTCAGAGAATCCCCTGGTCGGGCTCCAGCTCTGTCCAGGTAGTTAAGGGGAGGCCATCCCTGCTTAGGGATTAGATTCCGGGGGCTGGGGAGAGTGGGGAGAGAAACTTAACAAATCGCTGAAGAGATAACAACACCACACAGTGTTACTGGGTCCGCAGAGAAGGGCTGACATCAGAGAGTTGAGTTCAAGCTGCACAGCAGTTATTTTCCTCCTGGGTGAGTTTACCGATCTGGAAGAATAAAACCGTGGGATTAAACTGTTTGCTTCGTGTTTGGGTGGGGGATAAGGACGGATAAAACCAAAGCCCAGAGTTTGCTCGGCATGGGAAATCAGCCTGTCCAGCACTGACACTATGCCCAGGGACAGCATCGCGGCAGGGTCGGGACAGGTGTGCATCCCGTGTTGGAGTGACTTCTGGAATCCCGGCCACCCTGCTCTCAATTAGCTGATGTCCACCCTGGGAGGCAGCAGGTGGTGGCAAGAACTCAGCATTTGGAGAGAGAGCTTGCACACGGAAGAGCTGCTATCCCTGGTTAGGTCTTGTCTCTCTTGTCTCTCTCTGGCACTCCACTCTTTAATTTAAAAAGGGGGGGGGCCTGATGCAGTAGCCTAGCAGCTAAAGTGCTCCCCTTGAATGCGCCAAGATCCCATATGGGCGCCCGTTCTAGACCAGGCCACCCCGCTTCCCATCCAGTTCCCTGCTTGTGGCCTGGGAAAGTAGTCGATGATGACCCAAAGTCTTGGGACCCTGCATAGGAGAACCTGAGGAAGCTCCTGGCTTCAGATCGGCTCAGCTCTGGCTATCTGGGGAGTGGACTAACAGGGATGGAAGATCTATCTACTATTCTGTGTGTATCTCTCTGTAAATCTGCCTTTCAAATAAATGCATATTTTTAAAAGATTTATTTGTTTTTATTTGAAAGACAAAATTATGGAGAAAAAGGCAGAGATCTTCTTCCACTGATTAACTTCCTAAGTGACCACAATAGTCAGAGCTGAGCTGATCTGAAATCAGGAGCCAGGAGTTTCTTCCAGATCTGTGTGTGCAGGGGCCCAAGGACCTGGGCCGCCTGCTGCTTTCCCAGGCCACAAGCAGGGAGCTGAACAGGAACAGCTGTTGAACCACCATGCCAACCCCAAAGACATTTCTTACATTAAAAAAAAAAAGAGATTTATTTATTTTTGTTGGAAAGGCATATATACGGAGAGGAGGAGAGACAGAAAGATCTTCTATGTATTAGTCCACTCCCCAAGCGGCCACAATGTCCAGAGCTGAGCTGATGTGAAGCAAAGAGCTTCTTCCAGGTCTCCCACACGGATGCAGGGTCCCAAGGCTTTGGGCCGTCCTCGACTGCTTTCCCAGGCCACAAGCAGGGAGCTGGGTGGGAAGTGGAGCCTCCAGGACATGAGCCTGTGCCCACATGGGATCCTAGCGCATTCAAGGCAAAGACTTTAGCCACTAGGCTACTGCACTGAGCCCCCAAGATGTTTCTTACATAAGTTACATAATTTATGTCTCCACTGTTTCCCCCAACTCTTACGTATTTGATCGCTATTGACTTACAGCACGAATCCATGCATGCAAATGATTAGGTGGGGCTGGTGTCCCTATTATCCACTGCTATGACACAGCAGCTGAGACCAGGCGATTTATGAAGGAAAGGAGTGTCCTCTGGCTCACGGTTCTGGAGGTCGACAGTCCGCAGGCAGGGCCCTGGCCCTTCTCAGCTTCCACAGGGCCTCGTGCCACCTTAGCTCATGGCATAGTACGGAAGGGCAGGGGCTCGGGCGGCTGCCACAGCCCCTCCTCATGCTCACTGATGCGGCCAGGGCAGGTCACCCAGCCTGCAGGAAGTCTTCTGCATGAGCCTTTTAACAAGAAAGGCAGCGGTCCTGCCGAACGGACAGAAGGGACAGATGGCTTCTGAGTGGCCGCGTGTCCCAGCCCCAGGGCCAACACCACTGCAGAGGGAACAACCTGGATTCAGGTAACAGGTGCAGGAGGGACGGAGAGCAGGTATGAGCAGGGCATCATTTTCCGTATGTGTTTGAGAAGCAAAGAGATAGATAGATTTTTTAAAAAGAAAGAAAAATAAATATCCCAATCACTGGTTCCCTTCCAAATACCTGCAGCAGGTGGGTCTAGGCTAGGAGTCAAGGATGTGACCTGGTCTCCCACCGAGGGTCAGAGACCCACTGAGCTGCCACCCGCTGCTTCCCAGGTGCCCAACATAGGAACTGAACCCTGGTGCTCTGATGTGGCACGCATCTTTATTTTAATTTTTTATTTGAAAGAGCTGCAGAGAGAGGAGAAGAGACCAAGAAAGAGATTTTTCACTTCTCAAATGGCTGCAATGGTCGGAGCTGAGCTGATCTGAAGCCAGGAGCCAGGAGCTTCTTCTGGGTCTCCCACAAAGGTACCGGGCCCAAGCACTCGGGCCATCTTTTGTTGCTTTCCCAGGTGCATTGGCTGGGAGATAGACTGCAAGTGGAGCAGCCAGAATTCCAACCAGCACCAATAGGGGACGCTGGTGTCACAGATGGAGGTTTAACTGCTAAGTCACATGGCAGCGGCTGTTGGCATGTGACATTCGGACAGAAAGAGCTCGCTGCTCTGTAATAAGTCAGCTTATGCTTATTTGAGGGTACACGGAATGAGGAAATGGACAAATATTGAGCGTTGGAAAGATTGGCCTGGAAGACATTGGTCATTTTCTGGCTATTCAGCAAATTCCCTCCCTTCATGGGGAGATTTCTTTTGTGGGTGGAATTTGTGGGACTTGCAGCCTAATAAAGCCAGGGAGAAGGTCTTGCTCTCTCCCTAGTAAGGGAACCTGTTGCCTTACCATGGCAGGTGGCTAAACCCAGGGACAGAGGGTCGCAGTCCAGCATGGGGCCTTAGGGTCCATAGACTTAGGTTCAAATCCCACTCCAGGTATTAAGTCAAATGGTCCACCATGCAATGAGCTTATTGAGGATACCAAATGGTGTAGGCCATGTGGAAAATGAGGTGGAAGTTTCTCAACTAATATTAGCCTGTGATCCAATGGTTCCATTCCAGAACTGTGGAGGCAGGGACTGGAGCAATGGTAGTCGCTCTTCCCAGCGTGGGCGCTTGGCAGCTTTACGCACGTGGGCAAACATGACACGCACAGAAACCGATCTGTCCCTCAAAGGAGAAATTCCAACACGGGCCGTGACCCGGAGGAGCCCTGAGGACCTGCGAGAGGTGTCCACCACCTGGAGGCAGGCACTGTGCCAGGGCACTTAGGTGAAGTCGCCAGAGCAGCGC
Source organism: Ochotona princeps (assembly GCF_030435755.1). Taxonomy (NCBI): domain Eukaryota; kingdom Metazoa; phylum Chordata; class Mammalia; order Lagomorpha; family Ochotonidae; genus Ochotona; species Ochotona princeps. The sequence continues at coordinate 5,129,408 of NC_080835.1, forward strand.
ACCTTACAGAGACTGGAAGTGGCATGGTGGTTGCCAGGGGCTGGGAGAGAATGAATGACTTTCACGTGGCCGGGGTTTGAGTTTAGGAAGATGCCAAGCTGAGGTCTGGAGGTGCTGGTGGTCACAGCACGATGTGCAATGGCCTGTCCTCCCCCAAACTGTGCACTTAAAAATGGCAGGATCCGGGGTGGGGCACACAGGTGTGTGGTACAGGTGGGGTCAGTCACCACCAGGGGGAGCCCACAGCCCGTGTCAGTGGGGTCCAGCCCCGCCTCTATCTGCAATCCTGCTGTCTGGGAGAGCGTCTGGAGGGCACAGTACTTGCCATCCTGTGGGAGACCAGGAGGAAGTTCCCCGCTGCTTGATTCAACCTGGCCTGGCCTGGGCTGTGGGCATTTGGGGGACAGCAAGTGCTGTCTTTATTATTCTTTATCTTTTGAAATAAATATAAAAAAAAAAAATCTTAGGGCCCAGCACTGTGGCCTAGCAGCTGTTACACCTGTGGGCCTCATGTAGGCTAGATAAGGGAAGGGCCACGGTGGGCTGACTGTTCCGACTGGTGCAAGCAAAAACTAGAGTGGGTGAGGGTTGGTTGGGCTAGCCGCAGTACTAGCTGGCAGAGACTGGCACTGGAGCTAATTCTGTCAAGTCAAATGCCAGAACTACCTGGAGAGTGCATAATCTGGGAGTGAGTGTGGCCTAGAAGGGAAATAGTGGGCACCTCCTTCGGGGCTACCACTCTCATTGGACAGCACGAACACCAGGACAGGGGCAGGGGTGGCTGTATAGAAGGGCACCTGCCAGTAGGTGTGTGGGCTGGATAGTAGGTTGGTTGGGTTGAGCTGGGCTTCAATGCCCATCGACATGTGCGAGAGCTAAATGGGATGTGGGACAGACTTGACAAGCCTGCGGTGCATACTGGCAAGCATGGGAACCAGGGTAGGGGGCAGAACTGGTGGGGGTTATGGGGAGTAGCCCCAGCTAGGCTGCAGCTCCAACCGGTTTCCGTGAGGACTGAGTATGAAGTGGGCAGGATCGAACTGGACTACAGCACCCGTTGGTTCACGAGGAAGACAGGGCTGGAAACAGAACGAACCCAGCAATCCCAACGACCAGCATGAGCATAAGCTGATTGGTGTGACGGACGGTGTCGGACTCTGTACTAGCAAACTCGCGCAATAATCAGGCCTGGGATCACCTCAGATGAAGTTTCTTTGGAGATCCCTCCAACTGAACTGCTGATCTTAGAACCCCAACCATGAAGAGACTGTCAGCCAGTGGATTCTGAATAGGATTCATTGCGATTGGAACTGAGAGATTGGCAGCAATCCAGAACTGATGAACAATCGAAACTGTATGAGCAGGACCCTCAAAGCGCGCCTCCCGTTGGGGATCTGGGATGGGTGGGAGGTTGGGTGGGGCTTTTCCCTTTGTTTTTTTCCCTGACCCCAGATACAGGGTAAAATGATATTGGTGTGGAAACAATGGTATTACCCACTTTCACCCTGTAGCCCTTGACACTTTGTTCCCTAATCAACTAAGTAAGATTATTAAAAAATAATTTAAAAAAATTCAAAACAACAAAAAAAGAATATGTCCAAGCAAAATACAATTATTATGAGATAGTGTTATATTAAAACAAAATTATTTGTTTAAAAAAAAAAAACACCAGGATCCCATATGGGCACCAGTTCTAATCCCAACAGCCCCACTTCCCATCCAGCTCCCTGCTTGTGGCCTGGGAAAGCAGTTGAGGACGGCCCAAAGCCTTGGGACCCTGCACCCGCATGGGAGACCTGGAGGAGGTTCCTGGCTCCTGGCTTCGCATCGGCTCAGCTCTGGCCGTGTGGTCACTTGGAGGATATTTCTCTCTGTCTCTCCTCCTCTACATATATATCTGGCTTTGCAATGAAAATAACTAAATCTTAGAAAAGACAGAGAAGTTTTCCATCTGCTGGTTCACTCCCCTAGAGGGTTGCAATGGCCATAGCTGGGCTGGTCTGAAACCAGGTGCCAGGAGCTTCTCCTGGGTCTCCTACTTGGGTGAAGTGATTCACACGCTTGCACTGCCCTCCACTGCTGGGAGGTGAATTGGAAGTGGAACAGCCAGGACTCGATCCGGGGAACGTCAGCATGGCAGGCTCGGCCTGCTGCACCATGGGGCCGGCCCCCTTTTTGATATGGTAACTGTTATGTGCATTTTAGCACCATAAGAGATCATTCATGGGCCTGGCGGCGTGGCCTAGCGGCTAAAGTCCTCGCCTTGAAAGCCCCGGGATCCCATATGGGCGCCGGTTCTAATCCCGGCAGCTCCACTTCCCATCCAGCTCCCTGCTTGTGGCCTGGGAAAGCAGTCGAGGACGGCCCAATGCTTTGGGACCCTGCACCCGCGTGGGAGACCTGGAAGAGGTTCCAGGTTCCCGGCTTCGGATCGTCGCGCAGCGGCCCGTTGCGGCTCACTTGGGGAGTGAATCATCGGATGGAAGATCTTCCTCTCTGTCTCTCCTCCTCTGTGTATATCTGGCTGTAATAAAATGAATAAATCTTTTATAAAAAAAAAAAGAGATCATTCATTTCTGTAACACAAAGACAGAAAAAATCAATGTGAGCAAAATGTCTCTCGGTGACCCGCCATCCAGTTCCCCAGGCCTGCGACAGCTGTCCCCTCTTAGTCTCCAGTGAGTCCTCCTGACCACGGTGCTGCCCCTGCGCAATGGATCCCACTGCTCCGCCTCCCGGCCACCAGCACAGCCTTCGCCCTGCCACCAGCCTCCCAACAGCTCACTCTAGCCTTCCCTGGGCCATGGGATCTTTGGTTACCCATCATGCTGGTTTTGAAATATCTTCCATGTGGCATTGAATGATTTTTTTTCCTCCCCAACAGTCCTGCAAGATGACTATCTTTGAATTCACTTCTGCCTGGAGAAACTGGGGCTCATGCAGGCCAGGGCTGGGGGTGAAGGGTTTTGCCACGCAGTGGTTCCTGGGGGGGCCTCAGCATCCATACCTCACATGTGGTCCCAAATCTGCTGGCTGATCCTCCGTATCTGGCACCCACTTGCATTCTTGCCCTCCCACCTGACCCCAGGCATTCCAGAAAGTTCTCTTATCTCCAGAGTATTGACCCCTGCTGGAAACCCAGGCTGACTTGCTTATACTTTAACATAAACTCCAGGCAGGCAGGAACTGCATCCGCCTGGGATCCCAGCCCACACCAAAGGCGTCAGTGGATACCACAGGCCCCCCTCCCAGTCGCGGCCAACCGGTCTCCACTGGTGTACGCTCTCTTGGCTCTGGAGAGCTGGCCCAGCAGCCACTGGGCCCTGGCATGAGGCCTATTGGTCAGTCCTTTGTGCTTGGGCTTCTCCAGGCACACCTAGTACCATGGGCAGGACTCACCAGAACTGAAGGACAAACCACTTAACTCCGGTCTGTTCTGGCCTCAGCTCAGCGAGGTATAGGAACAGGTGAAAGCCCTCACAAATCCCTTGAGGGGTAGGGGAGTAGTGGTAGGCCAGAAGCTGAGAGGGTGGCGGTGGGGTGAGTCCCCCCTCCCCAGCTGGGAGGGCAGCTGGAATGAGGGCACAGTGGCTCACCCACCACTACCACCAGCAGCAGCACATTTTATTGCAACCAGAATGCCCTGGTCTTGTGAGGAAGCGGTGGGGTAGGGACCGAGGCAGAACGTACACACGCTCCCGGTCCAGGACAAGAGTCAAGGTCAAGGTCCAGAACCGCCAGCCCGCCCAGTGCCAGGGCCACTGGCTCGCTCTTCCTCCTACCCTAAACCAGGCACCCAGTGGGGCTGAGTCAGGGGGAGGACAGTCCACTTCCACAGGGTCTTTGTCCAAGGGGCCCAAGGGGCCTGGGGTGTGGGACGTGGGGACCCCCGTGGTGGCCCCCAGGGGTCTGACTTGTGTCTGTGTCCTTGTGGGCTATTAGGGGGAAGCAACAAGGCCCACATTGCCCCTGGGGGGAGGATGGAAGGCGGTAGTAAGCAAGGCTCAAAAGGAGAATAGACCACGTGGGTATCCCTGGGCACCACAGTGCCTCAGCCGGGGTGGGGGGAGGGGAACTGGCCCACACCCCGCCTCCTGGCATCATCCCAGCTGCAGGTCCTACGTGGGGATCTGTACTTTGCCCAGGTCCTGTTCCATGATCTGAAGGACGTCGTCCAGGATGGAGGGCCCCAGGTCCACGTGCAGGGACAGCAGGGAGCTGGCGTGGGACAAGAAAGGCTCTTCGGCGCCCGACCCAGGGGGCAGCCCATTGAGGGACGAACCAGCTTCCGGGGGCCTCCAGAGCACCAAGCCATCTGCCTCCGATGGGGAGGGCTCTGGGGAACGTGGGGGGCTCTCCAGGTGCAGGCGAGGCGGCTTGGGGGGAGCCTGAGCTGCAGGCAGGGTGAGCGCCTGGGGCCCACCCATGGCCGGCAAGGAGATGGCGTTCTTGAGCAGCGGGGACAGCCCATCTGGGAGCTCGCGCCCACGCAAGGTGCCAGTGGTGGTAGCAGCAACCCCCGTGTGGGTGAACTGGAAGGCAAGGTCACTGGACCCCTCCTCGGCCGTGCCCGGCAGGAGGTGGAACTTGCCCTGCAGGAAGGAGATGTCCCCAAACATGTCGCCGTCCCCGCCACTGCCAATGTGGATGGTGTGGCGGAAGTCCCCTAGGGGCGGGCTGATCATGTCGGATGAGAGCAGGTCCCGCAGCTTCTCCTTCTTGCCCTTGCGGCTGCCACGCTTTAGGTAGATAGGCACCTTGGCGGACATGCTGGGCTCGGCCCCAGCGCCCCTTAGCACCGCCAACCAGAGGCACGTGTTCTTGACGGGCCAGTGGCCTGGAGGCTAGACTAGTGGGTGTGAGCAAAGCTGGCCCAAGAAACTAGAAAGATCAAAGCAAGGGAGTCAGACGGAGGAGATGACAAAATTTTGGGTCTGCGGCGCACTCTGGTCTTGTCCGTTCCTGACAGCTTTGCCCTGGTCTGGGGCTGAGGAGCTGAAACACAGAAGGGACATGAGTCAGGGACACGGGGACAAACATTAGATGCGCCTGGGAACCGGTGTCCTTGAGGTGCCCCATAAAAGAAGTATATCATTGGGCAGTGTGATGGCTCAACTAGCTAATCCTCTGCATGCCAGCCATGGCATCTCATATGGCCACAGGTCCTTGTCCCGACTGCTCCACTACCCATCCAGCTCCCTACTGGTGGTCTGTGAAAGCAGCCGAGGATGGCCCAAAGCCTTGGGACCCTGTACCCATGTGGGAGATCCCGAAGAAGCTCCTGGCTCCTGACTTCAGCCTGGCCCAGCCCCAACATTTGCAGCTACAAGGTGCCGTGGTGAGCCAGAAAGGGCTCACTAGCTGTCATTCTCTCCCTCTTGCTCTGCCACTATGCCTTTCAAATCAATGAATGGATAAGTCAATAAATGCGGTTTTTAAGATTTTTTTTCTTAATTTGAAAAGTAGGTTTCCTCTGGGTCTCCTTCATGGCACAGTCCCAAGAACTTTGGTCACAAGTCCCCAGCAACAAGCAGAGACAGGAATGGGAAGTGGAACAGCCAGGAACTGGTGCCCCTATGGAATGCCAGTGCCACAGGACAGAGGATTAGCCTATGCGCCACTCTGCTGACCTCATAAATACATGTTTTTGAAAACAAGAAAAAAAGAGCATCATGAAATGGGTGTTCAATTTAGCACTTAGAACACAGGTTGGAGATATGGGTGCCTTTCGTGACCCCACTTCTGGCTGCAGGTTCCTGCTGGGGCAGACCTTGGAAGGCCTTGGTGAGGACTTATACAACGGTGCTCAATGCAGGCGGGAGACTTGGATTGAAATTCTAAGGCAGGCATTCGGGGAACAAGCCAGGGGGTGGAGCTGTGGCCGACTCTACCAACTAAACTAATCCTGACCAGGTGTCAGAGCGGTTCCCCACTTGAGCCACTGAGGGAGACCATTCCTGCCTGCCTACGACAGACAGCGCCCCAGAATGACCGCTGCTCAGATGTTGCCAGCGCTGACATCAACATGGTGGCACCTCAGGTTGGCCTTTACCTGCCTGGATCAGAAACAGCCCCCTCCCCCACTCAGCACCTCAAATTCATGAGCATGCATTATTTAGATGCATATATTATTTCTGCTGCCAGGAAAACACATCTATTTTTAATGTGGAAGAAAAAAAACACTGAAGGAAGTGTCACACTGGGCTCCCAGCAGAAGACAACGGGGGTGAGCGTTCCGCCTACTTCCCAGGGTGGGGGTGTGGTCCGTGGCGGCGGCAGCAGACACGTGTGAGCCCAGATGTAGACTCAGCACAAAAAGTCAATGAGGAAGTCCATCCAAGGTCACCCAGCGGGCAAGGGCAGGGTTAGGACGCCAGCCAGGGGAGCCCACTTGCTCCCACGGCCCCTCCCCGGGGCTGGCAGGGAGGGACAGCATGGGAGCTGTAAGTTCCTCTACTCCCATTCTTCATCCCCGGCTGAAGGGGGAAGGGCAGTGTCCTGAGGTCACCCCCAGAGCCTGGCCCTCACTTGGGAAACCCCACCCCAGCACCGGACACCCTGGGTCAGTCAGCCCAAGGGTCAGAGGCCAGCACCTGCAGCCTGCTGGGAAGCGAGAGGACACATCCCCTATTCCAGGGCAGTGATGGCTCTGCTGGGAAGGAGCTGGGGAGGGGGTTGCCAGTGGATGCCAGGAAGGAGGTCCGGAAGCCCACCCTCCTCATTCATCCGGTGTCCAGCAATGCCAGGCCTGGGGCTGCTGCCTGACCTGCACCCAGTCTGTCCTCTTGGCTGGGCCAGCAGTCCAAGAGAAGCATTCTCTTCTTCATTCAGGCAGCCTGGGGCCCAGGGAGGGGTGGGATCTGTTCAGAGCCTGGACGGGGTCACCCCACCCCGCCCCACCCCTCTACAGCGCCTGGACAGCCTGCGTGTGTCCACAACAAATCAGGCGTCCTGACCCGCCATCTCAGTCACAGCCAGATGGACCCACCCAATTCCAGATGTGGGGAGAACCGAGGCTGGGAGGGTGGGGCCGGCATCCGCTGCCCAGGGGAGGGCTGAGAATCACAAGCACCAAGCCCCAAGTATTCAGATTTGGCAATCATGAGACCCCCCCAGGCCCCAACCCGCCACGCACTTCCCTGTGGCTCAGGAACCCTAAGCAAGAGGCTGAAGCTGAGCTGGAGATGGGACATCACTTTGCCAAGGTCATGGAGTCCAGCGGGTGGATGGTGCCCAGCTGCACAGCGGGAGGCCTCGGAGCAGGCTCCCCAGGCCTTCCTTGGGGTGCCCCACTCCCTGATGTGCACAGATCTGAGAACTTGCGCTCCAGCAGGACAAGCTGGGATGGTGGGAGGGACTGTAGCTGGTTTCTGCAGCAGTGGCCGCTTGGGGATGGGGGGAGACGGGAGCCTTCTGGACACGAGCCCTGGCCTCCCTCAGAGAAAATGACTTCCTGGTGGCAGTTTCTCCTTGTCGCCAGCAATGGGAGGCCACTGGGGGCAAGCCACGTTCCAAGTCACCCTCCCCCTGCTTCAGGTCCCCTGACCTTCCACCCAGCTGCCCCGGGTTCTCTGTGACCTTGGGCCAAGTTTCACCTCCCTCCTCTACAAGTTGGGCTGCCCACAGAGCCACTGCTACTACCACCTGGGGGCAGAGGGGGTTCCACAGTTCTTCATCGCCACCAATCGACGGGGTCGCCGGGCCTCAAGCTAGCGCCCGGTACCTGGGTTCCCGGACCACGGTACCTGGAACCGGACTGAAAACCAAGGGTGTGTGGGCCCCAGGCTCCAGGCCCGCCCGGCAGCTGCGGGGTCTTTCGGGGGTCCCCCCGCCCCGGGGTCCCGTGCCCAAGCGCATCCTCCAGGTGGCGCGCGCACGCCCACTAGCTCCCTGCCTCCCGCGAAACCCGAGGGCGCCCCGGGGTCTCCTGCGCGCCCCACCCCTACTCAACCTCCAGGAAGGCGCTCCTCAAGGAGCACCGAGTCCAAGGAGGGAGCGCCAGCTGCGCCTTGCCGGCGCGGGATCCCCTCTGATCTCAGCACCACACAAGCAGGGGCAAGGAGGCGCCCAGGGACCCTGCCCACCACTCCCACCCCTGGGAGGAGCCTTCTTCCCGATCCCCAATCCCCCCTCCCCGTGCTTTCCGGCCTGGGCGATGTCCGAGTGTCCAGTCGGCACGGGGCCAGAGCTCCGGCGTGCTGCCCCTCCCTCCTCGCCCTCCCCCTCCCCAACTCCCGGCTCGGGTTCCGGCGGCGCCCACCACCCATCCCCGCCTCCTGCCCTCCGGCGCACCCAACCCCAGCCCGGATCCGTTTCAGGGCACTCGCGACTGCGGCTAAAGATAGGAGGACACCTCAGCATCGGCTAAAAATACGGCGCCCAGTCCTGGCGCGGGAACCCCGGGCGGCCGGAGGGCGCTGGGTCCCGGGGATGGGACTTGGTGGTGATGCTGAGGGGAGCGCAGCATTACTGGGAGTCTCCAATCGGGATGCGCACAGGCCCAGGGACTCTTGCAAGGGTCTTTTTGGGGGCGCTGTGGGGACCCAGGCGCGGGCGGGAAGCCCGGGGCGCCCGGGAAAGGACCTGCGCGGAGGTGAGACGGGGGCCAGCGTGGGCGCCGGCGGGACGGGCGCCCCGGGATCCAGGCGCCGAGAGCACGAGGTCCCCAACTCACCTGGAGGTGCGCAGGCGGGACGGCCGGCGGCGCGGGCGGGCTGGATCCCGGCCGTGGAGTCAGTGCGAGGACCTGCCGCCCGCCGACGAGGGCCAGCCGGCCCCGACCCCCGGCCAGGCCCCGCCCGCGGGCACGCCCCCCGGTTAAGTTCCGTCCGCGGGCACGCCCCCTCGGGACTCCACCCGCAGGGCTCGGGCCCCCGGCCCAGCTGCAGAATAGGCTGGGGCCCGCCCGGGGGCCGGCTCCTGCAAGCCGTGTTGGGTGTTCCGGGGTGGACTCTGCGGACTCCGGGTGGGCCCTTCCTCCGAACTCAAACCCTGGTTTCTAGGAGGGCCGGGGAAGCCGTGTCCGGAAGACAGACTAGTTCAGAATTCACGGTGCTTCCACCCGCTCCCTGCTCTGGCGAGGGGGTGGAGGGTTGGGCGGAGCCAGCGCTGATAGGTCCTCGGACTGCGGAGGGAATGAATGAGCTACGTCAAAATGCACGCGTGGGAGCGCTTCCAGCAGCTCGCAGTCCCCGGGGAGCAGGGGGAGCTGGCGCAGGCATATACGCATATGCGTATGTGTGTGTGCGGACAGGGTGACCTGTCCACCCCATAATTGCCGTTAGGGCAGCTGGCTTCCACAGCAAGAGTGAAGTGCCTACGGACTCATTCAATCCACTCATTCACTCAACCATTCTCCCAGCATTCCAAGCATTTTTAAAAAGATTTCTAGAATGTGGAAACAATGGTCGTATCCAATTTCCCAGAGCCCTAGCCCCTTGGTGCCCTAATCAACTATGTAAAGATTATCAAAATAAAATAATAATGGGCCCCACCCACGCCGTCATTGAGCAGGGAGTGGGATTGGGGAGGGGTGCGACCTTGGGCCTGGGGGTTGAAACTTCCTGCAGCCTGCTGGCTGCTGGTGGGTGCCAGGCTGGGGTGTCTCCATGCTCGGATCCCTGATTCCAACCACCGTGTACACGTGGTGAGCTGTCCCCAGGAGGTGAGCTCTGGGGTTTTGGTTCTTTGAATCGCTGCTTAGATAAGTCCACGTTGAACCCACTGTGCTTCTGGGATGTGAATCAATCCTAAAGATTCCCAATGACAGAGTAACTTTTCCTTTGAAGAACTTGTAATCACTGAACAATGCTGACCACCGAACTCCAGTCCATGCAAAAGCTAAGACTCGGGGCTTGTCTAGCAGGATCATATCCTATTACCTGACATGATGAGGGATCAGGAGATGGGTCACATTAGGCAGGGCCATGACATTAACTAGCACACAAGAGAACCATATCTGGGGGTAGATTTTGTGGGGGATGTGTGAGCCACACCCTGTGGAAATACTAGCCCCACTGGTTAGCTCAAGAGTTGGGGTGGGCCCGATACAATAGTGTGGCAGTTAAGGTCCTTGCCTTGAACGCGCTGGGATCCCAATGGGCACCAGTTTTAATTCCGGCAGCCCCGCTTCCCATCTAGCTCCCTGCCTGTGGCCTGGGAATGCAATCGAGGGTGGCCCAAAACCTTGGGACCCTGCACCCTCATGGGAGACCTGGAGGAGGCTCATGGCTTCAGATTGGTTCAGCTCCAGCGGTTTTGGCCGCTTGGGGAGTGAACCATCGGACAAAAGAGCTTCCTCTCTGTCTCTCCTCTGTATATCTGCCTTTCCAATAAAAATAAATAAAATCTTTGGGAAAAAAAAAAAAGAGTTGGGGTGGTGATAGACTAAGCCAGGTGTGACCAAGGAGCCTGCCATCAATCACTGGTAAAGGAACCGACAACAGTCCGGACTGGTCAAGGCAACAGCACCCGAATGTGCATTCTCAATAGGGAATGGGGTGGGCTGGGCTGCAGCGTTCACCAGCTCATACAAAGGCCAAATGGAAGACTAGACTATGCCGGGCACCGGCCTAAAACGCACTGGCATGTATGAGAACTTGGTCTGGGAGTGGATCAAGTGGAGGAACTTGGGAAACTCCCCTGGCGAGTCATAGTTCCCGCTGGTGAACATGTGCTCCAGAGCTGGGGGTTGGACAAGCTGCACAAAGTAGTTCCAACGGCTGGCCAACCTGTGGATTGGAAGTGGAAAGGGGTGTACCGGGCAGGACTGAGCAAACCTTAGCTCACGGGGCCCGGCGGCGTGGCCTAGCGGCTAAAGTCCTCACCTTGAACACCCCGGGATCCCATATGGGCACCGGTTCTAATCCCGGAAGCTCCACTTCCCATCCAGCTCCCTGCTTGTGGCCTGGGAGGGCAGTCGAGGACGGCCCAATGCACTGGAACCCTGCACCCGCGTGGGAGACCTGGAAGAGGTTCCTGGTTCCCGGCTTCGGATTGGCGCGCACCAGACCGTTGCGGCTCACTTGGGGAGTGAAACATCGGATGGAGGATCTTCCTCTCTGTCTCTCCTCCTCTCTGTATATCTGACTTTGTAATAAAAAAAAAATAAAATAAAATCTTTAAAAAAAAAAAAAAACCTTAGCTCACAAGCAATATTAGAAACCAGGATGGAGCATAGATCATGCTGAGCTAGGCTCTTGCACCTACTGGTCTGCGTGGGCCAGGGATGCTAGGCCACAGTGTCTGAGGCAGGGGCCAGGACAAGTGAGGGGCTGTGCCAAGCTGAGTCAGAGCAACCAGTGGCATACACACGATCTATGGCTGGGAACAGGCCCAGTTGGGGAGCTAAGGAGACACCCTAGCTGCATTGAGGTTCCCACCAAGGCACATGTGGGTTGGAATTGGGGGCTGTGTTCTGATCAGGATATGGTTGTAGCCTCCCTTGGCACAAGTGTGAACTGGAACTGGACACAGCAGGCCGGGCCAGACCCCAACACCATGTGGTGTTCTGAAGGACCAGGGTAGATGTGGGACGGACTAGGCTGGGTCTCAGCCCCTACTGAGGCATGTGTGAGCTGTATGTGGGTATGGATGAGCCATGGCTGGGCTGAAACATCCAGCAGTAAGAACCAGATTGGGTTGAAGGCCAGTCAGGAAAAGCCACTGTTCCTGCTAGGACAGGAGGTGAACTGAGTAGGGCTGGCTCACAGACCCACTGGTATGTGCAAAATCTAGCATGGGGAGAGGTTCTGATGGAGGAGCCTGGGCAACTCCTGCGGCAGGACGCAGACCCTGCAGGTAAGTGCAAGAAGGATAGAAAATAGCCCAGAATATGCCATGGAAAGTTTCCCACTGGCATACATTTGGCATGGGTCGGGGACAGACCAGACTGAATTAGTTCACATCATCCACTGGCGAATCAGAGCACCAGAACAGAGTGTGGGTCGAGCCAGGTTCAGTTGTGACACAAACTAGTGCACAATACAGAATGCCAAGGTGAGGTTGCCTGTACCGGATGTGACCGCAGCGCCCAACCAGCACATGTGAGAATCAGGAAGTGAGGGGGCAGAGCTGGCAGTGGGAATATGGGTGTTCCCCTGATGGACAGCTACTCCCACTGGAGAGCGTGAGTTGAGATGGGGACAGACCAGACTAAACAGGGCTACAACACCTGCACGCCTCATATGGACTAGATCAGGGAAAAGCCAGGCTGGGCTGATTGTTCCTACTGGTGCAAACTAAAATAAGAGTGGGTGAGGGTTGTTTGGACTTTGCCGCAGCATCAGCTGGCAGAAGCTGCCACTGGAGGTTAATTCTGTCAATTTAAACCACAGAATCACTTGGAGAGTGCGTAATCCGGAGTGGGAGTGGCCTGGGAGGGAAATAGTGGGCTCCTCGCTCTTGGGTTACTGCTCCCACGGGAGGGCAGGGGCTGGGGTGGCTAGACAGAGGCAGCCAACCACATCTGTGAGGGCTGGATAGTTGAGCTGGTTAGATGGAACTAGGCTTTAATACCCATTGACAAGTATAAGAGCCAAATGGGATGTGGGACAGACAGGACTAGTCTGCTACACATACTGGCAAACCAGGGCAGGGGGCAGACCTGGTGGGGGTTATTGTGGGTCGCTCCAACTAGGCTGCAGCTCCCACTGGTTTCTGTGAGGACTGAGTGTGAGCTGGGCAGAATCAGGCTGGACTGCAACACTCATTGGTTTCCGAGGAAGTCAGGGCTGGAAACAGAACCAACCCAGCAATTGCAACCACCAGCTGATCGGAGAGATGGACTGTGCCAGGCCCTGTACTTGCAAGTACACACCAGAACCTGGGCTAGGATCACCTCAGACAAAGTTTCTTTGAGGATCCCCTCAATCGAACTGCTGGATTCAGAACCCTAACCATGAAAAGACGGAGAACAGAACAGGTCAATCAACCACCTCAGCTATATGTTGGCAGTGGGGACCCGGCACAATAGCGTAGTGGTTTAAGTCCTCACCTTGCACGTGCTGGGATCTTGCTTCCCATCCAGCTCCCTGCTTATGGCCTGGGAAGGCAGTCGAGGACGGCCCAAAGCCTTGGGACCCTGCATCAGCATGGGAGACCTGGAAGAGCTCCAGGCTCCTGGCTCCGGATAGGCTCAGTTCCAGCTGTTGCGGTCACTTGGGGACTGAACCATCAGATGGAAGATCTTCCACTCTCTCTCTCCTCCTCTGTGTATATCTGTCTTTCCAATAAAAAAAAAAATCTTAAAAAAAAATTAAAAATATGTTGGCAGTGAAAAACTGGGCAAATGGAGACTCTAAAATGGACTATATCAATCAATGGATTCTTCAACGACCTCATCATGCTTGGAATGACAAGATTGGCAGCAATTCAGAACTGTTGAATTATCAAAACCACTTGAGCAAGCCCCTCGGAGCATGCCCCACATCAGGGACCTGGGGTGGGTGGGAGGCTGGGTGGGGCTTCTTCCTTAATATCCTCCTTTACCTCAGATACATGAAGGAAACAATGTGGAAATAATAGTCTTACCCTCGTTCCTGTAGCCCTTGAACCTTTTTACCCTAATTAACTATGTAAAGATTGTCAAAAATATAATTTAAAAATGGAAAAAGTTAAAAAAAATAAAATAATAATTTAAAAAATATTCTTTTTATTGGAAAGGCAAAGTTAAAACAGGGAGAGAATAGACGAAGAGAGATCTGCAAGTTCGCTCCTCAAGTGGTTGCAATGGTCAGAGCTGGGCTGATCTGAAGCCAGGAGCTTCTTCTGGTCTCCCACGGGTGGGGGGTGCAGGGTCCCATGGACTTGGACCATCTTGCACTGTTCTCCTAGGTGCATTAGCAGGGAGCTGGATCAGAAGGGGAGCAGCTGGGATTTGAGCTGGTGCCCATGTGGGATGCTGGTGGACCACATGGGTAGCTGTAGCATCACTGGCAGCCAGACAGGAGGATCAGCTTAGGAGCCTGCTGTGGGTGGATTGAATTGTTAGTCCTCCCTATGGGTCCCCCAGGCAGGGCCAGGTGCACTGCTTTTTGCGGCTGGGCACTCCTCACACGTGCTCCAGAAGCTGAGAGGGAAGGGGCCCCCTCCAGAGCCCCACTGATCTGACCTTGTCCCAGGGCTGGACCGCTACTCCATAGCATGTGTGTGTCCTCCACGACGCCTGGGCCAGTTCCCCCAGCCACAAGGGACAGCACCCCAAGTCGGCCCCATACGCTCTCAGCTCCCCATGCAGGGTGGCTCTTACAAGACCAGTCAGGTGGCTTGGAGGAAAGCCAAGCCGGGGTGGAGAGTAAGGGAGGCGATGGTGGCCGTTGACCACGCTGTAGGATCTGTAGGTGCTGGGCTTTGAAGGTGTTGTTCCAAAGCAAGGGCAGTGTTAAGGGGCGCATGCAAGTCAGGAGTGCCGAATCCTCAGGCATGAGGATGCTGGGGGGCACCTGCTGGCAGCACAGCCGCCAAGGCAGGGCACAGCGAGAGCCTGCCACCCGAGGATGTGGCTGCCTGGAGGGCATTGCTGGATGCTGGGGCAGTGCTCTCCGGCTTGGCGGCCCTGGAAACATGAACCAAAGAATTTCTGCAGGTTTCAGCTCCCTCAGGCAGAGCCACTGTGTCCACACTGTGGTCTCTGACAGAGAGGAAGGGGGGCCCATTCTCCATGTTTTGTAAGATTTATTTATTTTTGTTTCAAAGTCAGATATGCAGAGAGGAGAATCTTCCATCCAATGATTCACTCTCCAAGTGGCCGCAACGTCTGGTGCTGTGCCAGTCTGAAGCCAGGAGCCAGGATCTTCCTCCAGGTCTCCCACACGGGTGCAGGGTTCCAAGGCTTTGGGCTTTCCTCAACTGCTTTCCCAGGCCACAAGCAGGGAGCTGGATGGGAAGTGGAGCTGCCGGGATTAGAACCGGCACTCACATGGGATCCTGGTGCATTCAAGGCGAGGACTTTAGCTGCTAGGTCACCGGGCCGGGCCATATTGTTCTTTATTCTTGCCACCTCAGTTTCACCTGGAAAGCCATACACCCACACCCACCTGTGCCCCTACCAATTGCTTCTTCTGGGAGCGGGTGTTCTGGGGAGGTAGCCAGAGCCTGCGGAACTGTTTTCTGTGTGCTAAGATGGCGAATGTGGCTGCGTGCCCAGGGTGAAGAGGGGAGCCAGGGCCTCCACGCTGTCACTGGCGCCCTCCCCTGCCTGCCCATATGGATCTGGGTTAGGAGAGGCTTTAGTGCTCTGGTGTCTGAGCCCAGGACTCAGGGTCTAGGCTGGCTGTGGGGGATCAGGCCTGTGTGACACAGCTTGTCTGGGAAATGGGACAGCACCGTCAGGGCAGGGAGTTCCAAGCAGGAGAAAAACATGAGCTGCTTCATTCATGGCGAAATGCACGACCAGAGGCCCTGGCCACCGGGGACCATGGCACCAGGAATCCCCAGAACCCCGGAGCCGCTCCGAGGATACAGCCCCTTGTTCCTGCAGGGTGACCCTCAGGCGACACCCCTCCCCTGTGCCTGGCTGCTGGGGGCCTCCACAGCAGGGAGGGGGGACCTGGGCGGGGCAGAGGCTCTGGTCAGGACTGGAGGTTGGGGAGCTTTGGAGGGGCTGAGGTGTCCCCCAAGATTGGTGGTGTAGGGGGTGGTCACTGGGTACTGTGGTTTGGATGTTGACAGACATCCCCCAACCCCCACAAGGCCGAGTCAAAGGCTTGGTCCTCCAATCTGCTGTTAAAGGGTACTGAGAGACCTCACCTCAATGCCTGAAGGTGGGGCCTGTGGGAGGCCCCTGGACTGCATTCAGCTGAGAGGGCGGGGATCCATGATTGCACGGTGGGAGGGGGGATTCTAGGCATCCTAGACACAGGCAGGTACACGTCTGTTGCCATGGGATACGCCACACTCCCTCAGGAGTCTGTTGGAGACACTGGTCTCTGGGCCAGCATTGGGACACAAAAGTCCTGGCTGCCCCACTTCCCATCCAGCTCCCTGCTTGTGGCCTGGGAAAGCAGTCGAGGACGGCCCAAAGCCTTGGGACCCTGCACCTGCGTGGGAGACCCAGAAGAAACCCCTGGCTCCTGGCTTCAGATCAGCTCAGCTCTGGCCATTGTGGTCAGCTGGGGAGTGAACCAGCGGATGGAAGATCTTTCTCTTTGTCTCTTCTTCTCTCTGTAAATCTGATTTGCCTTTCTGAAAAAATGAGTTGATAAAAAAAAAAAAAAACCCAGAAAGAAAGAAAATGAACTCCAAAACCATGAACCAGGACAAAGCACCCTTTCCGAAAGTAGCTTGCCTCCACTGCTTTCTCATATGGGAGAGCTGAGGGCTCCGCACCCATGGGAGACCTGGCAGTCTCCTCACTGCCAGGCTGTGCTCAGGGGACTGCTTGAAGCTCCCCTGCCCTCCAGACATGCCACATCTTGCCCAGGCCTAGCCACCTTACTGCCGGCTGCACTACAGGGCATGGTGTCCGGCCTCTGTGGCTCAGGAAGTGGTTCTTGGCCGGTGTCTGCAGGTGCTCATTAACACCTGAAGGAGGGGCCCTGGGGTGTCCTGGGGAGCTCCTTGATGGAAATGCTTGACATCCCGTGGGAGCCCTGCAAGGAAGAGTTTATTTGAAAAGATTTTGGCTGCGGAAATGGGCTGTTGCCTGCAACTTCTCAGGCTGCCTGTCAGGGCCTGGGTGTGGTGGGGGTGGCTGGGACAGCTGGGAGGCCTGGGGGAGGCCAGACCAAGCTGCCTCCTCCAGTCTGGACCCTGAGTCCCAGAGCTGATGCCAAAGTCCAGGAGGGCAGGGCTGGATGGGCCCCTGGACACCCAGGCAGCCAGGATGGGCAGAACCCAAAATAGCATCTAGAGGGGCTGGACAGGCCACGATGGGGAGGGAGGAGGAGCACTTCTTTCTCAGCCTGCAGTGTCTCCTCCAGGGCTGGGGTGGGTTGGGCAGCCCGCCCTGCCCCCATAGCAGCTGCCTCCCCTCCCCCAGCGGGGCCGCCACGCAGGGACTGACTCAGCTCTTCCTTCCCCTCCCAGCCTTTTTCTTCCTGGAAATGCGCGGGTGTGGCCCCCAGGGGCCCTGGGGACCAAGTCAGAAGCCCCCTCCCTTCTGGGACACTCACAGGAATGAGAGGCCCAGCAGGAAAGCCACTCCTTGGCCCCTGCCCCTGCCCCTGCCAGCTGCAGGCAGCTCCTACCAGCCCCCCATGGGGGAGTGACCTAGGACCCTAGGAGATGGGGGTGGGTCATGTGGAGGTGGGACCTGGCAGTGGAGTGCTGGCCAACGTGGGAACGAGGTGTGGTGGGGGGTTCTCTGGATGTGGGCCGCACAGGCGCTGGGAGCTGGGAAGCCGCCGACCTCCCTGTCCAAGCTTGGCTTACAGGGCCAGGCTGAATTTTTCCTTAATTGTTTCTGGTTCCTTCCTCCCTTGGCCAGCGACCAAGGCCTGGCCTCGTTGCTTTCCCCTTGGAGAAGTTTGATTTGCCAGAGGCTGGGAAACTTCGGGGTGACCCTCCCACTTTCCCCTCCCCCTGCTGCTCCTCCTCCTGGGAGTTGGTGACAGGGCCTGGTTTTGGGGGGCAGGAAACTTCTCTTTAGGTCTGGATTGAACTTTCCTCTAAGGGCCGTGGGGGTTTCCAGAATGGTGACAGCTCTGTCCTTGCAGGGACTGGCCCATACTTCCTTTTAGAAGTTTCTGGACCAACCAGGCCCCATGGAGGAGGAAAACTGGGAGATGGGTCAGCAGAGGTCACTTCCAGCCAGTCCAGGAGCCTGACCTCTGCTTTGAGTGCCCACCTGTGTCTGCATCCACACAGTGCTGGACCAGAGGACAAGCAGGGGCCAAGGCTGGACAGTGGCCAAGGCCCGGGGACCACTGACCTGAGATAAATCGCTTTGCCACTGCAGCAGCCGCAGCCTGGTGTGTGTACAGGAAGGGTGGCTCAGCCAGCGAGGGAGAACCCAAGAGAATAGAGAAAGCAGGCAGGAGGATTGGCAGGCCTCCGGGAGGAGGTGCCATGTGACCGGGCACTGCTGGGCAAGTAGGAGTTTGCTGGGGAAGATGGAAAGGATGTTGCTAGAAGAGGAGGAGGCAGAAGCCTGGCTGGGCTGCGGCAGGTATGCAGTGTGGCCAGCAGCATACTGTGTCCAGAGGGCCTCGGGCCAGGAGTGGCGTGTGGCAGTGTTTCTCCTGCCTGGCATTTACTTCCATCATCATCATCATCATTATTATAAGATTTATTTTATTTTTACTGCAAAGTCAGATATACACAGAGGAGGAGAGAGAGAGAGGAAGATCTTCTGTCCAATGATTCACTCCCCAAGTGACCACAACGGCTGGTGCTGTGCCTATCTGGAGCCAGCAGCCAGGATCTTGCTCCAGGTCTCCCACACGGGTGCAGGGTCCCAAGGCCTTGGGCCGTCCTCAACTGCTTTCCCAGGCCACAAGCAGGGAGCTGGATGGGAAGTGGAGCTGCCGGGATTAAAACCGGCACCCATATGGGATCCCGGGGCATTCAAGGCGAGAACTTTAGCCGCTAGGCCACTGCGCCGGCCATATTGTTATTAAGATTCACTTGTTTATTTGAAAGGTAGAGTTAGAGAAAGTGACAGAGGTGGTGACAGAGGTGGCGACAGAGATCTTCCATCTGCTGGCTCACTTTCCAAATAGCAGCAACAGCTGAGGCTGGGTCTGGCCAGAAGCCTCCAAGTCTCCCCCATGGGTGGCTGGGGCATGAGCACCTGGACCATCATGGGCTGTTTTCCCAGGTGCGTTAGCAGGGACCTGGATGGGAAGTGAAGCAGCTGGACATGCCTGTACATGACACTGATGCTGCAGGTAGCAGCTTAACCTGTGACAATGGCCCCACATGGCTGACTGCCTGTCAGTTTCCCAGCATCTGCAGTGTGACTGACTTCACCCCAAGCCCCAAAAGTGCCCAGCCAATCTGGGCCAGAGGGATATTTCTAGATTGGGTGTTAGACACCACCAAGTGTTGGCCTGAGAACTGCTTCCTGGGAACATTTGGGTCACAGAGGCCAAGCCACTGTCCCTGATGTCTGTTGTGGCCTGCTCTGCCTGCCAGAGACGGAAGGCAGCCTGGGAAGAAGTCAAGTGAGCAAGACGCATCTGTGGGATGGGCTCGTGCTCCTAGATCCAGCCAGGCCTGTAGCAGTTCCCGGGATGGCTGCCGACAGGTTCTGGTTTTCGCCGAGTCCAGTTGTGGCTGGGTTTCAGTGTCTTGTCCCTAGGGGATTGTTGAAGGTGAAGCTGTGGGAGTTGCTGAACACGCTGGGGCAGGGGCATCAGGCCTGTGATCAAAGTCTGTTTCTTTTCCATCAAAATTGCTTGTTGGTGAAGTCATGTTTTCCTGCGGAAGGCCTGGGAGGCACACTACTTCCTTCTCACTCCCAGTTCACTCCTCCTGCCACCAATAGTGCTAACGGCTCCCTTACACACTTCCAGAGACACTGCAAGAACAAACTGAACTTCATATCTTTTTTTTTTCCTACAAGTGGCAAACATTTAGACAGAGTGCCAAGTGCTGCTGCAGGCCTGGTGGGAGCTGGGGCAGTCGGGGAGGAGGGCAGGCCGTACAGCAGGGGAACCTCGGGATGTCCTCGGAAGTGGCCACTCGTGGTGTCCCTGGATCAATACCCTTCTGATGGCTACAGTCAGTGGCCTTGGAGACCACGGGCCTCAGTGTGCAGCAGGTGTTGTCTGCAGGTCCACACACTGACAGGTGCTTGTCCAGCACCGAGATCAGGCTGTGGCCTACAGAAGCACGTCCGTAGCTCGGGAGTCCAGTGTGCCCTCGTGGGAGGGAGCCCTCCAGTTCCTGGTTCCCCAACCTGTTTGATCTTTGTCCATCTGAAAGGTAATAAGGAAACAGCTGGACCTACCCGTGGCTTTAGTGCTCGCTTTTCTCCTGTGAGGAGAGAGGCTGGGCACCTTGTTGAAGTGCAGCTGCTGTTCATTTCCTTACCATGACTTGTCTGCAGTCGACCTTGGGAAGTGGTTGGAGGCTGGGGACCTGGAAGGACACCAGATTGAAGGCAGAGGCCATGTGGGGCACAGTTGGTCTGGGAGAGACCCAGAACTGGGCTCTGGGGGTGGTATGGAAGCGGAGTGGAAGATGTGAAGATGGGGCTTGGGGTGGGTATTTGGTCTGGGCGGTGATAACAGTGGTGTCTGCCTTGGCATGTGGGGTGCCTAGGTCTGAGTCCCAGCTGCGCCATCCATGCCAGCTTCCTGTTAGTGGGCATCTTGGGAGGTAGTAGGTAGTGGCTCAAGTAGCTGGGTCCCTGCTACCCACGTGGGAGACCTGGATGGAGTTCCAGGCTCCTGGCTTCCTCCTGGCCTGATCCTAATGTTGTGGTCATTTGGGAAGAGAACCAGCAGAGGGGGGGCTCTCTCTGTTTGTCTTTTAAATTAAGTATATGCAAACGTTTTAAAGAGAGAGAGAAATTGGGGTTTGGTAAAGGGCCAGTCCCCACTGCTGGGGTTCATGACTTTCCTGATGGTGAGGAGGTGGTACAGTGAGGATTCTGGGGACTGCTCTTGTGCTGCCTGCCTGCCCTCCATTTCCAGGTGCCAAACCATGCATCTTGTGGTCACACACCCTGCCCACATCCTCCGGTGGCCGTGGCCCCTCAGCAGGGCCCCCGTGGCCATCTCCAGCCTGCAGCTGCCTCTCTATTCCCACTGCCCAGTCACGGAGTCCAAGGTCACGGCTAGCCTCCCAGCTGACTGACTTGCGCTTTGCCCTGGGCTCTGGTGTTTGCCTCTCTGTGTCACAGGCCCACCAGGTGAATCCTGAGCCCCTGAGCACTCGGCTGTCCCTCAGGGACACCTTCTGGACCCTCAGTGGACGTCGTAGACACTCTCATTCACTGTGCCATCACCATTCAACTCACATCTGCTGCCCAGCATGCTTGCCTCATCCAGGCACCTGGTGAACGGGGGTGGATGGATGACAGGGTGCTGGGGGTTGCTGTGTTTGGATGCTGGGAGCTTGGCCACAGGTGTGTTGATGTTGGGAGGTGGCAGAACCCTTTAGGAAGCAGAGCCTTGTGATGTGGCCCGGGAGGCCCCTTGGTAGAGGGCGAGAACGCACCAGACCACAGGAGTCTCCATCCGGGGAGCTGAATCAACCTTTTCTCCCAGAACACCCAGCTCTCCCAACAGTAAACTCGCTGCTGCAGGTGCATGGGAGCCGAGTGCCAGGACGTGGCCACTACAGCTTGGTCCCCCTCTTGGGCCTGCTTGGCTTATGGTCACACATTTACCAGACCGAAGTCAGGAGCCAGAATTCTATCTGGGTCATTTTACATGAGTGTTGGGGGTCACAGCATTTGACTCCTCACTGCTGCCTTCCAAAAGTGCTAGCAGGGAGCTGGGTCAGAGGTCAAAGTGGAGGTGGGAAATCCATCCTGCGTGCCCTTATATGCGACCCGGAGTCACACAGTGGCTTAACCCACGGCACCACAAGGCCCACCTTGACCCCAATACTGGCATGGCAGTGGTGTGGGGTGGAATTCCTCTCTGTCTCTTATACCAGGAGACTCCCACACAGGTCAGCCAAGGGTGTGGTGGCCTATGGTGCAGGTATATCCCCTCTTGTCCCTCCATGGAACCTGTTTCCAGAAGGTAGCAGGGCAGGTGTCTGGGCAGGTGCCCCTGTGTAAGCTGAACCCATGTGTGTTCTTCCTTCTCAGTGAGTCAATGCAGGGTGGTGTGCAAGAAGGTGGGGCTGGGTTTTTTTTTTTAATTTATTTTTATTGGAAAGGCAGATTTACAGAGGAGATAGGGAAAGATCTTCCATCTTCTGGTTCACTCCCCAAGTGGTTGCAATGACTAGAGCTGAGCTGATCCAAAGCCAGGAGCCAGGATCTCCCATGGGGGTGCAGGATCCCAAGGCTTTGGGCTGTCCTTCACTGCTTTTCCAGGCTACAAGCATGAAGTGGAGCAGCCGGGACATAAGCCAGCACATATATGGGCTCCCAGTGTTGCAGGCAGCTTAGTATGCCACACCATAGTGTCATCCCTGCTCACGGTGAATGTTTCCAGTAGAATATGCAGGTGACTATCTCTCTTGTTTTAAAGATTTTTATTTGAAAGGCAAATTTTACAGAGAGGGATTGAGATCTTCCAAATGCTCACACCCGAAGCAGGGCTAAACCAAAGCCGAGAGCTGTCCCCTCACCCTGTGAAATGTCACCCTGTCCTCTGTTCTGTAGGGGTGCTGAGAGGGTGGAGCTTACTGCCTCCCAGGGCCAGGCGGGGCAGGGTGCAGACTGGCGCCCAGCTCCTCCCAGCTCACAGGGAGACGCCTCCATCCAGACTGCCTGCTTCAGTTCCTGTGAGGCTCCTGGGCAAATGCCTAGACCACTCGGAGACCAGAACCCAGGTCACTGGGGTCCCAGGGTAGAAGCTGGCAATAGGTCTGGCTACTCAGCCAGGAACAAGCCAAACTGGCGCGGTGGGCGTGGCAGGAGCACCTGAGTGCCTGGGTGCTGATCCAGCCCCACCCCCAGACCTCCCTGCCCCTACTCCTGAATCCCTGCCCCAGCCAGTCCCAGCTCTGCAGCTTCTGCTTCACACACACTGTGGACCAGTTTCCCCTCGTGGTGGCAAAATTGGTTATTTTGCCTTTGCAGCTGTCTTTTCTGCCAGCTCAAGCCTTGGAGTTTCATGTGTGTGGACAGCCTCCGGTCACAGCAATCCCTGACTGGTGGCTGCAGCCAGATGTCACCTGGTTGAAGTGGGGCAGGAGCTGGGGTTGGATCCCCGACAGGGAAGCTGGAGTGGAGGGCAGAGGGGTGCTGTCTGGCTCTGCTCCCACAGGGTCCTGGTCTGCAGCCTGCTCACCCCAGTTGTGCTGTGAGGGGAAGGCCGGACGCTGTCCCTCCCCGATTCCCAGGAAGCGCAGAAATCAAGGCCAGGAGCATGGAACTCCTGGGTTGCCCAAGGGTCAAAGAGCCTGTGCCACTTCCTGCCCCCATCTTCCCAGGAGTGCTGGCAGGAAGCTGAACTGGAGTGGGCACTGTGGCACAGGTGCCAGCATCACCAGGGGCTGACCTGCCCTGCTTCTTTCTGAACAATGTGGTGCAGCCAGCTACATGGTGGGATGTTAGGAAAGAGGTGTGACAGTGTGGTGGTGATGGGTTAAGTTTCTGCCTGTGGCTGTGGCATTTCACGGGGCCCAGTCAGAGATGGGACAGAGCCGAGAAGCCAGCTCAGTGGTGGTGGGGAGCTGCAGGGCTGGGCTGGGCGACCCTAGGTTGAAGAAGGCATGAAGCCCAGTGCAGGTGGAGGGCCTGAAGGGCATGGCGTGATGTCACTCCACCTCCAGTGGAGCCTGCGTGAGAAATCGCCGGGCTGAGGCGGAAGCTTCAAGGAAGGATGCCTCCTGGATTCGGCTGCATCTCTAGTGGTCCTGGCATTCCTGGCTGTACTCTTTACTCTTATCTTTATGGCTGGAATAATATTGTTTATGTGTGGCAAAGGCTCAATGTTCCTTTATAGTTCTATGAAGCCTTCTGACAGGAGACTGGACAAGGATAGCAAACAGTATGAGATAAAAACTATTAAGTCACTAGCTTTAATAGATCTACCTGGAACTATTTTTGAGAATTCCTAAAAAAGAAGATTATAGTAGAAATCTATAGCTTAAAAAGCCATACAGGAAGAAAAGCTAAGAAAAATAGACAAGTTAATATTAAAACCAATGTAAGGCACAAAACACAATGAGAGCTAACTGCTTAATGATTAAAACTGTAGCCAGTTTGGTAGCTAGTGCCAAACTGTGTCCACAAGAAACAGCAACTGCATTCTGTCACCAGGCTATTAGAGAATAATCTTTTTTCGTCAGACCCGCTTGCCTCCCTGGAATAATTGTTTGCAGAAATGTAATCACATGAATAAGCAAGAAAATGTCCCTTTGCAATAATCTATTGTATATAAGCTGATACCTTGCTTTTGCAAAATGCACTCAGATACAACTGCCTTGAGTTGGCGTGTCTGTCACTCGCCGAATCCTTGCCACCGTTCCCGGGGTCCTGCTCCTGTCGGACTGATTGCTCCCGGCCGAGCCGGTCCGTCGCAGCGTGACTCTTGTCCTCCAAGCCCTGACTCCAGTGCCCTTCGTGGTATCCACTTGGGTTCCCACGCACAGGAGCCACAGTGAGTGAAGGGTCCTTCCCAGGCACACTGCATACCCTAACCCTGACCATGGCCATACCTCGTGAGGAGGCCAAGGGAGGGGCCTGTGAAGTAGATGGGTAGGGTCTCCCTAGGTCCCCAGACCCCATGGCTGAGATGCCACAGGGAAACTGGTGCCACAGCAGAAGTGAGGCAGGGCCAGCCTGCAGCTGCTTGGCACCAACTTTCTGACCAGGTGGCCTGGGGGAGAGGCGCCGGCCAGACCTGCCTGCCCCATGGAGTTTGCATCCTGCCTTCCGCTTTAGTCTGTGCTGCCTGCCTGAGCCCTCCCACAGGACTTCCAAGTGCCATGCCTCGTAACCAGGCAACCAGGCCTTCCCTGGCCTCTGGGGCTTGCCAAGCGGGGACCAAGATGCTACCAGTGGCCAGCAGGCGTCAGAAGCGCCAGGAGCTGGGTGCTGAGCTCCCAGTGTGCTGTGTGACTGCTCAGGGCTGCAGGCCATGGCGGGGGGGCAGGGGACCCCCCCATCCTGGCTGAGGCCTAGGGTTTGCCTTCCTAGGCGTGGTGCTGCCAAGGCGTGGGGCAGCTTTCCTGCTGCCAAGGGGCTTGGTAGAAGTGCAATGATGAAATGCTGTTCTCAAGCTGGGGTGACCTAATCCAGCTGCAGGGCAGGAGTCCCTCAGAGGTGGATGGCACGTGGATAATTGGCAGAGCCCAGGAGCAGGTAGGTCCTTGAGGGGAAGCAACCAGCCAGCCCACCAGGCCGTTGATCTGAGTCAAAGTCCAGCACTGGTGCTTGCTGACGGCTCAGGGGTTCTGGCCTGCAACAGGGTTCTGCTCTTAGCCACGGCCAACTTGGGGCAGCTAGAAAGCCCGGCCTTGTCTGAATGCTCTGGGCTCCAGGCAAGACCGGAGCAGCTGCGACCCGAGCTCTGGGGGTACAGTGTGCCTGTTAGGGGCCCGTGAAGCGCAGAGGGCTGGGCTGGTGGCCAGGAGCTCCTCTGCAGCCCCGCCCCAGCAGCTTGGGGTGCCTCAGAGTAGAGGGGCTGGGCTGAGGGGCTGCCCAGAGCCCCGTGCGAGCAGCACCCTGCCCTCTCTGGACACAGGTCAGGTGGGCCACATTCCTTTTCAGCTATCAGGAAACGGCAGGCGGAGAGCAGGCTGAACTCAGAATCACCCAGAATTCCCTGTTATTCATGCTCCAGCTATGCGGGTGGCTGATTCACACAGATGATCACAGAGCCTTCCGGACTGTTTCGGCCACACCACAGCCATTCACTTTTGGACATCACATGTCCACTTTAAAGACAGAGCTGCCTTCTGGAGGAAAAGTTCAAGCTGACAGGCACCTGTGTGGGCTGTGCCAGGGGCAAAGGAAATGACTGGGGGCCTCAGATCCTGACCACCTGGGCAGCGACACAGGGACCCCGCCTGCCCTCGCCATCCACTGGTGGTCTCCTGAGGTAGAGGCGGCCGTAGGTGCCTCCCACTTGGCCCTTGGTGAGGCGCCCGGGGTTCACACACACGCAGCCGAGGACATCCTGGGAAGGGAAGGCAAGGCAGTGGGTCAGGTGGCAGAGTCACTCAACGTTGGGATCCCTGGGATGGCCCCACATGGGGAAGCAGGTGGCCACACGTGAACCTACAAACCACAGGTCCCTTAAGGAGGTGGGCGGGCAGGGTGACAGCTAGTCCCCAGCGTGGGACAATCTGTGCTCTTTGTCCATTGTTTTCCCACATGGGAACCACTGAGCTGGTGGGTGGCCTGGTTCTGGTCTGGGAAGAGGGGCACCAGTGTGGGCGGGTGCCCAGTCGGGGGCCAAGCTGAGGTGGGCAGACACAGGACCCAGTCACCTGACACAGCGCTATGACAGCCACCGTGAGGGCCTGCCTGGCACCACTGGGCCCTAACATGGCCACCGGCCGGGGACCACCGGGACGCCTGTCTTCAGTAGTGGTTCCCAGCAGATTTGCCATTTAGTCCCAACCTCCCTCTGCTCCGCAATGAGGCCCAATGCGAGGCACGGGGCCACTGGCTGAGTAGCAGACCTGTGCTGGGGTGGCTCCGGGGCTTCTAGAGAGCATAAGCTGAAACCCACCTTCACGAAGTACCTCAGCTCTGAGGGGACCATGAAGACATCTGGGGTGACGGGCAGCTGAGCGTAGGTGTAGAAGCTCTCATAGTCGATGGCCGTGTCCTCCTGGGGAGGGTAGAGCGGGTAGTAGCTGCAGGACAGAGAGAGAAGTGAGGAGTGGGTGCCGGCTGAGCCGTCGCTGTCTGCCCCAGGGTGCCATGCCCTGATGCTGCCGACCCATCCCTCATGGAGCTGGGGGCCCAGGTCCTCTCCTCCCGGGCAGGTGGGCTCACCTCCGCTGGGTCAGGATGTGCTTGAGGATCCGGCTGAATCTGTCTGAAGTTCCGGAAGAACTGGGGAGGGAAGGCGAGGCAGAGAGGTGGGGACAGACTCTAGTTTCCAGCCCCTGGGGCATCTCCAAGTGACATGGACCCACACGGCTGACCCACAGCGCCCAGAAAGCCTCGGAGAGTTCAGGGACCCCTGCTCTACTGGGGCTGCACTGTGGGGAGGGGACCCCCTCCTCACCTACTGATCTCCTCGGCCCCCATGTGGAACAGCAGGTCAGTGGACGTCAAGCCGAAGATCACGCCATTGATGGAGAGGCTGCAGGGCTCGGACACAAACTGCACGCGCTGTGGGAGGAGAGGTGGGAACAGATGCCTGCATGCCCAGCCAGAAACCTTCTCCCTGGGGGAGTGTGTGTGTCGGGGCGGTGGTCCCCAAGGAGCACAAGGAACTAAACCCACACACAGCAAGATCACCTTAGCCTGCTAGCACCCACAGGGCCTCTCTGCCCAGGCTGGCGGCCCGACCATGTCGGCCCGTACCTTTTTGTCCTCCTGAGACAGCTCCGAGTAGCTGAAGGGCGGTTGTGGGTACACGGGCTCATGGTGCACGTCCCGGAGTGATGGCACAAAGACGAGGTGGGAGCCAGAGCTGCACGGGAGGGAGGAGGAGGTGAGCGGCTGAAGGAGTGGGGCTGGGCACCGGACCCCAGTGGGAGTGTGTGGAGATGCCCCCCAGGGGACAATGCCTTCCACCTGCCCGCTCACCTTCATCTGGAGAGACCCTGACCACCCAGTCACCTCACGGCCAGGTGACATCCCGTAAGGGCACAGGGCAGGGAGACAACTGCTTGAGGGCATAAGAGGAAACTGAGATACAGAAAATCAAAGACTAGGCTGAAGAACCTGGCCTCAGGGCGGGCCCTCTCCTCAGAGAAGCCCATGTGCCCCTCAGACCCCGAGGCCGCCTTCAGAGCAGAAACTCTGGGCTGAGCCACCGCGGGCCCTTGAGGAAGGGCACCTCTGGGGCAGGGAGGCCGGCGCTCTGGCAGCTCCCGCGGGCAGCGTGCACTCAAGTCTGGCTCAGCAGACCACATGCACCGGTGGAGGAAACGCAGCATAGCAGCACAGGCGACGCAGACACGGCCTTTGTGGGTGGCAGGACGGGACCAAATGCGGGAGAGGCTGTCACCCGAGGGACCGACTGCTCCTCTCCCTGGCTCCACAGCTATCCTAGCTAAGGGCCTGTCTTAAACCACACGTGGGCTCTTTACATCTGGGCACACCCAAAATGCACCACGGCACCTAATGCAGCGCCAGGCACAGGTGTCTTCCTGTGTGGTAAGGGGCTGCTGACAGCTGCCAACGTCACACGTGTCACCTCTGATTGTGGGGTGAACCACAGCGGGCACTGGAGAGCCAAGGTGCTCTGCAGGCCAGCTCTGAATCCTGGGGCCTGGAGGGGCATGCTGTGATTAGTATGAGTGGCCCTTCCCACCATCTGGGCGCTAGAGCCTTGTGAGTGGCCTGGACACTCCAGATGTGAAAGACGGAGGCGCAGCTGGCAAGGGACAGTTGCTGGCTCCCTGCAGGTTTAAAAGCTGCAGTAAAGGGAGAAAGACCTGTCCTCCTCCCGCCCGCGACAAACTGGCTACAAGTGAAGGGATCAAAAAGAAAATTCCAACTATGCTTCAGCATTGCACAACCACGCACGTCATGTGGGAGGGTCCCAGCCGCTCCCTCAGATGGTGGGGCTCCGCTGAGCTCTGCCCAGTTCAAAGCCTGGCTGGGAAGCGCCCCACCTGAGGGCCAAGTTATCTATGGTGTCTGGGAGGTTGGGCGGCTTGCCCCACCCCGGGACACACACTGGCCTTGATGAAAGCGCCTGGTGGCGCCGGGCCCTCGCCCCAGGGAACAAAGCCGAATCTGTTCCTTGTTTGTATCACTGTCAACACCACCGGAGGCGAGGAACTCAAACCAGAACTCACCCCCACGCTGGGCACCAGCCAGCGCAGGGGCAGCTACTGTCCCCACCAGCCCGGGGCTGCTGAGAGTAGGCACAGTCTGCACCTCTCAGGGGGCTATCTCCCAAGGCTCTCTAAGCACTCTGCTTCGATGAACTTGACCCAGGTCATGACAGAGCTGGGGAAACTGAGGGCAGGCACTTGTGCCACCCTCACCAGCAGGAAGAGGGGGAGGGAATGGGGATGGGCAGGGAGGGAGAGGGGGACGGAGCCAAATGCACTGCCGCTGCACCCCCATGGGAGACCTGGGAGAAGCTCTGGATTCCTGGGTCTGGTCTGGCAGGGTCCTACCCGTTGTGGCCATTTGGGGAACAAAGTGGAGGATGCGGTAATCTCTGTTGCTGCCTCAGTCTCCTGACTCTGCTTTTCAAACACATTTAAGAAGCAACAAAACCACCTCTGTCCCAGACTGGCCTGCGAAGGCCGGACCTCAGCCGACTGCTGTCAGCTCAGCTCCCAGCAACCAAACCCGGAAGGGATCTGTCACCTACACCAACTCCTTTCAAACGCCTGCACGCCTGCACTGGGGAAAAGGCACAGTAAGTAAGTGTGTCAGCTTCCTGAACTTTCTACTTATAGCATTACCCTCTTCCTGGTGGGGCTCTCATTGCTGCCCTGGCCTCTCACTGTCTGGCTATGAGCTGTGGCATAGATAGGAGAGCTCCCCGCCCACCGGCAGTAGGCAGTCCCTCCCCCCACCTCCCACTCTGGGCCCTGGCAGCGCCCCACAGAACACAGGGAAGCAGTGAGTCAGAGGAAGGATTGGGGTCACCCCAACCCAAGACACTTTTGTGTAAGTCATCCTAGCACACCTCAGAACCTCCCGGAAGCAGCAGCTTCCCATGGGTCGCAGTTTACAGGAAAGGGACCAGGATAAGGAAGCCGTGTGCTGCAGGAGGCGCAGAGCCACACCGTCCCTTCCTTTCAAGTGTGTTTATCTTCGCGCTTCACAAAGATGCCTCCTCCCTTTGCCTGTGGCACTCCAAGTTCAAGGGTCCCCTGTGATCCATGAAGGATCAGAGGCAGCGCAACCAGCACTTCTGCGGTTTCAGCTTCTACTTTACGGGGACCCTGGGAAGAGCTAGGCGCTGGCCTGTCCTTTGAACTCTGACCTTCTCGTTCCTTCGATGATTGTACGGAGACACTGTTTGAAGACATCTTCAAATGGACTTGTCAGGAGACAGTTCTGCAAGAAAGGAGAGGAGACAGGTCAAGCGTCTGACTGCCAGACGCCGGAGGCTGGGCAAGGAGCCCCGGGCTGGCAGGTGTGGAAAAGCGGAGCTCTAAAGCGAGAGCTGAGCCGGAGCCGAGTCACTTCTCTCCAGCACAGCCTGTGGAGGGGCTCAGGGCCCTGGTCCTCTCTTGTGGAAGGTGGAGGGGCCAGGAAGGAGGCCCTGGCCCTGGATGTAGAGCTGTTCCAGGAAGGGGCGGCCAGGGCAGGTCCTTCCAGGGGCAGCCCTGCAGCCCAGGGAGGCCTGCAGCTACTCTGCTGTGGTGCCAGCACCACCAACTAAGGGACACAGAGACAGACTGGCCCCAGTCCCCACCCCAGCTGCCAGGCGGTCTTGTATTTTGAGAAAAGAGCCCTCAAATACAAGATCTTTTTTTTTTTTTAAATATTCATTTATTTTTATTGGAAAGTCAGATTTACAGAGAAGGAAAGATAGATCTTCCATCTGCTGGTTTACTCCCCAAGTGGCCACAATGGCCAGAACTGAGCTGATCTGAAGCCAGGAGCCTTTCCGGGCCTCCCATGTGGGTGCAGGGTCCTAAAGACTTGGGCCATCCTTGAATGCTTTCCCAGGCCACAAGCAGAGAGCTGGATGGGAAGTGGAGCAGCCAAGATACGAACTGGCACCCATATGGGATCCTGGTGCATGCAAGGTGAGGATTTAGCTACTGAGCCATTGCGCTAAGCCCACACATCTTTTTTTAAAAAAAGGTAAAAACAGGAGCAGTGTAGTGCTATGTATGCTAGTCCTCAGCCTGCAGTGCTGGCATCCCACACAAGTGTTGGTTCAAGTCCCAGCTGCTCCACTTCAAATCTCGCTATCTGCACCTGGGAAAGCAGGAAGGAAGATGGCTCAAGTGCTTGGGTCCCTGTGCCCATGTGGAAGACCCGGAAGGAGCTCCCATCTCCTAGCTTCAGATTGGCTCAGCTCTGGCCATTTGGGAAATGAACCATGGATGGAAGATCTCTCTGTCTCTTCTTTTGTTACAAATCTGTCTTTCCAGGGCCAGTGTGGTAACCTAGTGGCTACAGTCCTCACTTTGCCTGCACTGGGATCCCATATGGGCACTGGTTCGTGTCGTGGCTGCTCTACTTCCTATCTAGTTCCCTGCCTGTGGCCTGGAAAAGCAGCTGAGGACAGCCCAATGCTTTGGGACCCTGCACCTGTGTGGGAGACCCAGAGGAAGTTCCTGGCTCCTGGCCTCAGATTGGTTCTGGCTGTTGCAAACACTTGGGAGTGAGCCAACAGATGAAGATCTTTTTCTTTGTAGATCAGACTTTCCAATAGAAATAAATAAATCTTAAGAAAAAAAACAACAAAAATAAAAAACCATGAAATGCTGAGTTTGAATGGTTGCAAGCATCCAGCCCTCCCCTGCGCCCGGCCTGTACTCACCTCCACCTGCTCATGCTTGGCATCCAGGAAGGGACCCAACTGTGACAGAGGGGAAACAAAGACCCAAAGCAGCTGTCAGGACCACAGGTGGCTGCAAACCCTCCGGACAATCTCTTCTGGCAGGTCCCCACCCAGGGCCTACTCATCTCCACACGCTACCTGAAGAACTCGGGGACAGTTAGTAAACGGAGGAGGGGAAGGGTCAGCCAATCTCACGGGCAGAGCATCGGAGTCCTGGATGGAGGGTGGTCCCAGGAGCCACGGCTTGTTCCACTGCCTCTCAGCCATCCCACCCCCATAACATTGGGCTTTTTCTCACTTTTTTTTCCCCACTTTCTAAATCTATCAATGAAAAATGACTACTATGCCGAGTAATACTCTAACCTGAGTTTAGGGGGATGGCGTGTGGCACAGCAAGTTAGTTTACTCCCTGAAATACTGGCATCCCATATGGGCACTAATCTGAGTCCTAGTGGCTCTACTTCTCATCCAGATCCTTGCTAATGCACCAGGGAAAGCAGAGGAGAATGGTCTAAGTGCTTGGGCCTCTGTTCCCATGTGGGAGACCCAGAAGGAGCTCTTGGCTCCTGGATTCGGTCTGGTGCAGCCCCAGCTGCTGTGGCCATTTGGGGAGGGAATCAGCACATGGAGGACCTCTCTGTAATTACGCCTTTCAAACAGACTGACTGATGTGCCTCCTATAGACTTAACCTTCATGAAGCCCCCTTTCTCAGGCTGGCTCCCCAGGCTTCCCCGTGGGCTGCCCAGGGCCTCTTACCAGGATGCACACATCTGGCCGGTCCCGGTTGATGATGCTGATCAGATCGAGGAGGGGCTCATACGTGATGGTGTCAGACGTGGTGTACGGCCCACAGGCAACCAGCACCATGCTCTGCTCCAAATCTGACACACAAAGGATTGCAGGATGTCGTGGGGGGCAGTGGTGACAGGAGAGGCTGTAACTGTGCCTATAACACCCAAGTGAGGGACCTGGCTCCCGACTTAGCCCTGGTCAGTGTGGGCGTTTGGGCAGAAATGAGTGAATGGGAGCTCTCAGAAGGGAAGGAGAGAAGAGAGTAAGAGCAGGAGAGGAGAGACGAGGAGGGGTGGGGAGAAGGGGAGTAGGGGAGAGGAGAGAAGGAAGAGAAGGGGAGCGGAGGAGAGGAGGGGAAAGGAAAAGGGACTTGGGAGAGGCATTAGGCACCCTGGGTAAGTTGTTGCTAGGATGCCTGCAGCCCACATCTGAGTGCCTGGTTCGAGTCCTGGTTCCTCTGCTTCCGGTACAGTTTCCTGCTAAGGAACTAATGCATAGGTAGTGTACATAGCATGGACACACTGCACAAAGGACAGGATAAGGAATGGTACTAGGCTTTACTACACTAGTCCCAATGGTGTGCAATCTAACAGGGATTATTTATTTCTGGAAGTTTCCATTTGAACATGTTGGGATGTTCCATGGAACATGTTGAACATGTTCCATGTTGGGATGTCAGTAAATTAAAACTGAAGTCACTGGTCTGGGAAAGCAGTCAAGGATGGCCCAAAGCCTTGGGGCTCTGCACTTGTGTGGGGGACATAAAGAAGTTCCTGGCTTTAGGTTGTCCTCGACTGCTTACCCAGGCCACAAGCAGGGAGCTGGATGGGAAGCAGAGCTGCCAGGATTAGAACTGGCGCCCATATGGGATCCTGTTGTGTGTGAGGCGAGGACTTTAGCTGCTACGCCACAGCAAAAAAATCTCGGTGAATGGAGCCAATGGACATTGGGAGGGCGACATCATCCTTGGATCAGTGAAATCCACAGCATTTCAGAACTATCCAAGCCACTTGGACAGAACCCTCGGAATATGTCCACTTTGAGACTGGGTGAATATGAGGTGGCGGTTCTTCATCCCTGGGTACTGGGACGTGTGGAAAGTCACGAGTGGTTTCCCCCTTTGTCTCTCCCCCTTCCCCCAGCAACAACAAGAATTGGCAAATTTGGAAGCAATAATTCACCCAATTTTCCCTAAACCTCAATCCTTCCCACCATGATCTACTATGTAATGATTATTAAAAAAATAAAAGTTACGTCTATGTATCTATATATAAAGCTCCTGGCTCCTGGCTCTGGATGGGCTCACTTTGGCTGTTGCAGGCACTGGTGACGTCAACCAGCAGATGGAAGATCTCTCTGTCTCTCCTCTCTGTAAATATGCTTTTCAAATAAAATAAATACATAAAGTTTGAAAATGCTCGGAAATACTTTGTGGCAAAGTTTGTAAAAATGTTTATTCTTCATTATGATCAGTTACCAAGTAACATCAGAAATTCTTTTTTGATAGAATTTTAAGTTTTAGGTTAACTTCACAGTTTTAGAAAAGCCACAGCGACAGAGGATCACCTAAGTATGTCTCATCGAGTGCCATCCTGACATTAGGTGACCAGGGGACTGTCATCCAAATTCAGAAACCAGTGTCAGTGTATCTGTCAACTGAACAACAATTCAGAAACCAACGTCAGTGTATCTGTCAACTGAACTGTGTTTATCTTGACACAATCATTTCCCTACCAACATCCTCTTCCGCCTCCAGCGGCCAGTCCAGGATATCAAAGACACTCCAAGTGACTTCCAAGTCCCCATCAGCCATGGCCCAGGCCTGTGACCTTGACCTGTGACCCAGCCGCCTGCCGTTCTCCACAAGCTCCTGCAGCTTTCTTGGGGCCCGAAGAGGTGCAGTCCTGCAGTTGGCAAGGTGAGTTTTAAACCATGACTTACCTTCATCCTCTTCTGAGGGCTGGTAGAACGGAAGTGGCACACCCTTAAAAACAGGAAGAAAGTTCCACTGAGGTCTTGCACCAGCCACTACCTGGGTCAGGGAACGGGTGGGCCTGACATGTGAGCATGGCTACATAGGGTAGAGCGGAGAGAGGAATGGGCCTCCACCCTGCTCCTGACCTCAGGGCCTGCAGCACCAAGGTGATCTGCTACGTTTTCATACTGCCCAGAGCAGCAAATCAACTACTTGCTGGGGGGGTCCAGGTGTCTGAGGCCTCAGGGTGCAACACTCTGTTGCTTTTCCAGACATTTTATGAACATCTGGAGATCTGTGGTCTGTGGCAGAAATAGGTAAAATGAGGCCCGGGGACCAAATGTGGCTACAGCCCATTCTTCTCAAGCAAGTTTTATAGGAATTGGGTCAGAGTCAGTCACTCACCAGCTCTGTGTGGCTGCTCTGCATGGGCACGGCTGAACTGACTCCCTGAGACACCTATGTGGCCTGGGAGGCCTGCAGCATGGACTTCCCAGTCCTCCACAGGGACAGTGTGCTATCCCGCTGATGCAGCTCCCACTCCACAGAGGACTGACTGACCAGCATGCGGGCTCTTACAAGGACTGCACATACCCAGCCTGCTTCGACCAGCCCGGGGGGGTGGGGGCTGCATACCTCGTACAGCTTGGTGGCAACAAGCTTCCTGCCAGTGGTGTTGGTTCCTTCCATAACCACAACCTGCAAGATGAGAAACAAAGCAGGATTGCTAAACAGGAGACATAGATGACAGGTCAGGGATAAAAGACTCTGATGCAACTAAAACAATTGTCCAGCTATTCTCACTTGCTAAGTGTAAACTTAAGAGTACTTTTCTGGAAAACAAGCGAAAGTGCTGTATTAGTAATACTAATTATGCTGTCCACGGATGATCTAATTTTCACCACAGTCCTATGAAGTAAGAGTCATTATCCTCACTTATGAAGACAGCATGGTTTAGATCAAACATCTAAACTGGCCCACAGCCACATATGTGCTGGGGCAGAGCTGGGCAGCTGGATCTCAAAGTCAGGGTCAGAGCACACATAGAGAAGTGGAATCCCTATAGAGTGCCAGCTCCTGGGCACAGGCAGCCGCACCTCACAGCACAGGGCAGAGAGCAGAGACAGCTGCCCACAGCACGCCCGCAGCCGGGTGAGCACCTCCCATCTCACCTGTCCAGGAAACAGAGAATATTCTTTCAACTCGGATAAATCCACAGGGATTTGAGCGCCGGACGAATGTTCTCGGTCTCCCTCGAGAATCACAGACTTGCTGTTTAGCTTCCCGTTGCTGTCACAGCCGATCTGTCCCAGCACAGTGACAGGCTCCTGGCACCGAGTTTGTGACACTTGAATGAGTCCGTGGGACAGCAGACCCCCACCCCGCTCAGCGTGAGCATCTCCAGCAAGGGGGCTTGCCCCAATCCCCGGCTGACCCCCATGTCCTTGGACGGGTAGAGCTCAGCAGCCACTGACCCTGTCCTGAAAGCTGACATGTGCACACTTGTCTTTGCCTCACAGCCATGGAGAGGGTGCTACTGTCCCTGCTGTCCAGACGAGGACAAGCCACAGTGAGCCGGCCAAGTCGACGTCGGAGGGTGACGTCTGGGTTGGAAGCCCAGTTTGGTTCCAGAGCCACATCCTCCCCATTGCAGCTCACTGCCTCTGGACAGGATGTTCTTCCTATGTGAGCTGTAATCTCCATCACTTCCTCCGTCCTCTCCCACGCGGGGGAGCAGAGAGGAATTCGAACCCTTTTTTTTTTTTTTAAGACTTATCTTCCGGGCCCGGCCGCGTGGCCTAGCGGCTAAAGTCCTCGCCTTGAACGCCCCGGGATCCCATATGGTCACCGGTTCTGATCCTGGCAGCTCCACTTCCCATCCAGCTCTCTGCTTGTGGCCTGGGAAAGCAGTCGAGGACAGCCCAAAGCCTTGGGATCCTGCACCCACGTGGGAGACCTGGAAGAGGTTCCTGGTTCCCAGCTTCGGATTGGCGCAGCATCGGCTGTTGCGCTCACCTGGGGAGTGAATCATTGGACGGAAGATCTTCCTCTCTGTCTCTCTTCCTCTCTGTATATCTTTGTAATAAAAATAAATCTTTAAAAAAAAAAAAAAAAAGACTTATCTTCCGACAGCTTTGGGCTGTCCTCAACTGCTTTCCCAGGCCACAAGCAGGGAGCTGGATGGGAAGTGGAGCTGCCAGGATCAGAACCGGTGACCATATGGGATCCTGGGGCGTTCAAGGCGAGGACTTTAGCCGCTAGGCCACGCGGCCAGGCCCAATTCGAATCCTTCTCATGTAACTGCAGTTCTGTCTCTTCTCGACTTCCTCCCCAAACTCCTGGAGAGAATGTGGTTTTAGGTATCTTCCCCAACTTGTCATCCTTTTCTAAACGTAAATTAGTGATACATGAACCTAAAGAATCTTCTAAGACATTATTTCTCTTTAGATTAAAAATGGTTCCATGGGCCCGGCGGTGTGGCCTAGCAGCTAAAGTCCTCGCCTTGAATGCGCTGGGATCCCATATCGGCGCCAGTTCTAATCCCGGCAGCTCCTGGCAGGCTCCTGGCTTCAGATTGGCTCAGCTCCAGCATTTGCGGCTGCTTGGGGAGTGAACCATCGGACAGATTTTTCTCTCTGTCTCTCCTCCTCTCTGCACATCTGCCTTTCCAAAAAAAAAAAAAAAAAAAATCTTAAAAAAAAAAAAAGGTTCTAGAGGCCGGAGTGATGGTATAACAGATAGAATCACCACCCACAATCTCGCCATCCTCCTTGGCGATTCCTGTCCTGGCTGCTGCCCTTTCAATCCAGCTCCCTGCCAGTGTGCCTGGCCGTGCAGTGGTAGATGGCCTAAGGGTTTGGGCCCCTGCACCACGTGGGAGATGGGAATGAAGCTCCTGGCTTTGGTCTGGCTCAGCTCTGGCTGTGGCAGCCACCTGGGGAGTGAACCAGAGGATGGAAGACCGCTCACTCTATAGCTCTTTCAAATAAATAAAAATAAATCTTAAAGAACAAACAAATGAAAACCCCCTGTGAAAACCTCTCTTACTTGTGCCGGGACGAGGAGAGGAGTAAAGGCCTCAATCTTATAGTGTTCCTTGAGTTCACTGCCAAGCTCTTCAATCTTGCAAATCAGAACTGCAACGCCGGAGGTGACAGAGCGTTAGCATGGCTCAGGAAGAGAAACCAGTGCCTGGCTGTCACAGGTGTGGAAGGGCTGCCAGGGCTGCCAGGCTGCTCAAACCTAACCCCTGCCCCCAGCCCGCGTGCTGAACGTGGCCTGCTGCTTGGCTCAGGACACTGTCCGGCCTGACCCCGGAAGCCAGTAGCAGTCCTCCTCCCTGCTCTTGAGACTTCCGGTCGTTTGGGTGTCCCTGTGGCTTCTGGAAGTTCAAATCAAGCCGCAGAGGGCACCTCCAGGGCGCTGGGAAGGCCTGTAAGTTCCCTTATTATTCAGGCTTTTGTCACCGGCATGTGACTTGGGAGAGGACTGGCACTATCTCCCACTGTCCCTCCATGGACAGGATGCCCACTGATCCTATTCAAAGGCAGCTGGGAACCTGCTCGGCTGGCTGGCCCCAGATGAGCCCCTTACTCTACCCCAGTCCACAGTGACAGAAACAATCACCTTCTCGAATGTCGGGGAGCTTCTGGAACATGGACTTGTAGCTCCCGGTGAGAGGCTCGGGGTACCCCAGGACCTTCAGGCTGATGTTTCCGGCACCTCCTTTTCCAGACCAAGACACGCCCTGGACGGAGCCAAAAGAGGCAACCACTTCCCCCTGGTTATTTCGTGAGTTGTATTTCTGAGAGGGTGTAGCGCTAATTGGAAGCAAAACAGATCAGCATTACTACACTCACATCTAGAGGGAGACGGGAATAAAATGAGGCTACTTTTTGGAAACAGCTGGGGGGCAAAGCTGGCCTCCCAGGCTATAAATCTAATCCACCTGATAGGCTGGACTCGGTCAGACCTTTTAGGAATGTCAGGAATGCCAGGAGTGCCAGGAGTGAGGGGCCGAGGAACATCAGGCAGAAGGAGGAAAAGCAGACACGTTTCGGAAAGTGCAGAGAAACATACTTAAAAGGTAGTTCTCTGGGAACAGAACAAAACCCAAACTGAGTTGGTGAAAAAGTAAGCGCCACACAGGCTATTCTTTTCTGCTTATCAACATTTTGCATGTATTAAAAGCTCCTGTGAGCCCGGAACTAGGCCAAATGTTGCTGGGCAAAAAGAAAACTCCCAAGGTGAAACATCAGTAAAAGAAACTGAGTTGTTTTCCCATGCTGGGAGGCAGAGCAGGGGTGAGCAAACAGCAGCCAGCGGCTGGCGAACCCTCCGTTCTCCGGGGCTCCGCAGCCAGCTCTCCCGTCTCCTTCAGCTGATCAGTAGATTCCATCTCCAGGCACAAGTGATGTTGCCCAGCTGCCTGCATGACACCGAATCTCCCAGATCCTGTGCTTGTGGACACAGCATGAGAGCTCTGTTTGAAATCGGCTTTAGTTAAGGCCCACACGCAGCCCTCAGGTCCAAAGGTAGGCTCCCAAAGACGAGCTGGACAAGCCCGCCTCGGACAGCAGGCTCAGCAGTTCCTTCCATGAATCACAGGCCTGCTTCTGATGCCAGCATTACGAGGGGCTATAAACATGACGACATGGCATGTCACCCACCTCTGGCTCTGCTCTGTGAAGCTGTTGGGCGCTCATGACCGCAGGCCCAGACGCGATGAGACGCGCTCACATATAAGCAGGCCCACAGGCATCAAAGCCATGTGTGCTCTGAAAACTTAACTCCTGTGAAGGCAAAGGCCCATTTGAGAGCCATCCCTATGCACCAGGTTCAAAGACTGATACCTTTATAAGTAAACTAGACAGCTTATTTCCTGAAGCTGCTTGCGAACTCCCTGCAGTCTGGATTGCCTGAAAGCCTAATCCTCCTCTGTAACCCAACGGGCACCTGTCTCGGATGACTGCAGGGCCTGTGTCCTCGCTGTTCTAATCCTCCTCTGTAACCCAATGGGCACCTGTCTCGGATGACTGCAGGGCCTGTGTCCCCGCTGTTCTAATCCTCCTCTGTAACCCAATGGGTACCTGTCTCGGATGACTGATGGGCCTGTGTCCCCGCTGTTCTAATCCTCCTCTGTAACCCAACGGGCACCTGTCTCGGATGACTGCAGGGCCTGTGTCCCTGCTGTTCTAAAGTGAAAGAGCTGGGGTGGTTGGCGGCGTGGCTGGGCCATCTGTGCCGAAGCCCCTGGATTTAGTCCTGGCCACTCCCTTTCCCTTCGAGCTTCCTGCTAAGGCATGCCCTAGGAGGCAGCAGGCGATGGCCCAAGTGTTTCTGTTCTGGTCACCCATCGGGAGACCTGGATGAAGTGCCTGGCTTTAACCTGGCCCAGCCCCAGATGCTGCAGCCATCTGGGCCATCAATCAGATGAAAGACCTGTCACTCTATTACTCTGCCTTTTTTTTTTTTTAAAGATTTATTCATTTTATTACAGCCAGATATACACAGAGGAGGAGAGACAGAGAGGAAGATCTTCCATCTGATGATTCACTCCCCAAGTGAGCCGCAACGGGCCGATGCGTGCCGATCCGATGCCGGGAACCTGGAACCTCTTCCAGGTCTCCCACGCGGGTGCAGGGTCCCAATGCATTGGGCCTTCCTCAACTGCTTTCCCAGGCCACAAGCGGGGAGCTGGATGGGAAGTGGAGCTGTTGGGATTAGAACCGGCGCCCATATGGGATCCCGGGGCTTTTAAGGCAAGGACTTCAGCTGCTAGGCCACGCCGCCGGGCCCTACTCTGAACACAAACTGGCACCCATATGGCTCCCTGGCGCATGCAAGGCAAGGACTTTAGCCACTTGGCTATTGTGCCAGGCCCACAATAAAGTAAATTTATTTTAAATTTACTTATTTAAAAGGCAGAGTAGGGCCCGGCGGCGTGGCCTAGCAGCTGAAGTCCTTGCCTTAAAAGCCCCGGGATCCCATATGGGCGCCGGTTCTAATCCCGACAGCTCCACTTCCCATCCAGCTCCCTGCTTGTGGCCTGGGAAGGCAGTCGAGGACAGCCCAAAGCCTTGGGACCCTGCGCCCACGTGGGAGGCCTGAAAGAGACTCCTGGCCCCTGATTTCATATCGGTTCAGTTCCAGTTTTTGCAGTTATCTGGCGAGTAAATCAGGACAGAAGATCTTCCTCTCTGTCTCTCCTCCTCCCTGTATATCTGACTTTCCAATAAAAAAAAAAAAATCTTAAAAAAAAAAAGGGCTAGAGTTGGGAAAATCTGAGGTTTTGGTTAGTCTAGAAAAGGTAGTAACTCCTGACAGTGAGGGCTCCTGAGTCTCTCCCCCGAGGGCAGCGCTGACGGGGCGCCCTCTGCCCTGGGCAGCGCTGTCAGGGTGCCCTCTGCCCTCCACCATGGGCAGTGCCCTCTGCCCTCCACCATAGGCAGTGCTGACGGGAGCACCCTCTGCCCTCCACCATGGGCAGTGCTATAGGGGCGCCCTCTGCCCTCTATCATGGGCAGTGCTGTAGGAGTGCCCTCTGCCCTCCACCATGGGCAGTGCTGTAGGAGTGCCCTTTGCCCTCCACCATGGGCAGTGCTATAGGGGTGCCCTCTGCCCTCCACCATGGGCAGTGCTATAGGGGCGCCCTCCTTTCCACACCACACTTGACTTTCCCACATCAGACATGCCCTCTGTGGACTTCCAGGAACCATCCTGATCTCCTGGGTGGGGGCAGGGATGAACCCAGGCAGTGAAGACTCACGGACTAGTTGTAACCTGAGCAAGGAGTAAGAAAAGGGTTATACAACATTATGAACAAAGAAATGTGATTTCTCTTTTGAAGAATAAATACTTTTGATTGAAA
Organism: Ochotona princeps; assembly: GCF_030435755.1. Taxonomy (NCBI): domain Eukaryota; kingdom Metazoa; phylum Chordata; class Mammalia; order Lagomorpha; family Ochotonidae; genus Ochotona; species Ochotona princeps. Next base: position 5,170,234 of record NC_080835.1, read on the forward strand.
ACAAAGAAGAAACAAAACCCAGCAAAACACCAACTAGCAGGAGCAGGTGAAGCCTGTGGGTGTTCTCTGGCCAGAGTCCAAGCCCAGGACTTCTGGACAGACAGGTTGTACTCAGGGCGCTATCGGCTCCTGATCTAGGAAAGTGGGTGGAAAGTGAGTTTCCTTAATTGCCGTGAGAAACAGTAATTTTCCACAAAGGAAAAGCCAGCCCAGGAGGCAGGGCCACTGGCTCTGCAGGCCATGCAGTTAATCAGTTACTCTGGGGAGGGGCTGCGCTGGGGCAGCTGGGTGAGTCACCAGCCATACCTTGGAGAGAAGCTGGATGGGGAGAGGAGCTGATGGGGGCTCCGTGTAGTCACGGTCCTCTTGGTCAGAGGTGTTTCTGGGGTCGTGATAGCTCGCTTCTGAGAGCCCTACAAGCGAGAGAGAAATCCCAAGGGCAGTCACTTGAGATCCAGGTCACTGATGAAGGGTGCAGGCCCTGACAAGGGCAGACGGTACCCGACAAGAAGGTTGGCTCTCTCCCTGGGCTCCCTCCTTCCAAGCAGAACTGTGAGGGGAAGGCTGCAGCTACGCCACAGCATTAACCATCACACCCCATTCTGAAGGCAATTATGAAAACGCACAGCGTTCCAAGAAGCCCAGCCAGGTGGGAAGCTGTGCCGGCCCGCCCTCCCTGCTCGCCGCAGCACAACAGCCTGCAGTTATGCAATACACACTTCTCCTGAGAAGGGACAGGACCACATCCAGGCTCGTTTTGGCAAAATCCACCACACGTTTTCAAAATTAAAGCAGGGGCTGGCTCCAGGCAGATGCGAGGGCTGAGTTCATGCTTGGGAGAGCAGCGAGCCAACACCTCACTGAGGGGCACTCCTGGGCTTGGGTTTTTTTTTTTTTTTTTTTTGGCTGGCTCATCATCAAGAATCCAAAGTTTGGAATGAAGGATGAAATCCACAGTCCAGAGAGACCTGCTGTCCCCTCTGGGATAACTGAGTGTAACACAAGAAAGACGGACCTCCTGGGCCAGAGGGCAGCCAGGAAGCTCTCCCAGCCCAGCGCCTCCTGACTGCCCAGTCGGGCACTCTATGCTGCCCCCTAGTGATCAGCGCACACCAGACTCCAGAGACCAGAACCACACAGCTGCAACACAAGCTACAACTAGCTCCATTCTTTCAGAAGAATCTTTACTGGGGAGATTAGGTCAGATAGATTTAAAATAAATTCATTCATTCATTCATTCATTCATTCATTCATTCATTCATTCATTCATTCGAGAATCAGTGGGATGGAAGTTGGGGGAAAATTTCTTATCCACCTGTTCACTTTTTAAAAGATCTATTTATTTTTATTGAAAAGGCAGATTTACAGAGAGAAGGGAGGAGAAACAGATTCAATTCAAAAATCTCCCATCTGCTGCTTCGCTCCCCAAGTGGTCACAATGGCCAGAGCTGAGCTGATCAAAAGCCAGGAGCCAGGAGCTTCTCTCGGGTCTCCCACGTGGGTGCAGGGTCCTAAGGCTTTGGGCCGTCCTTTGCTACTTGTCCTAGGCTAACCATTAGCAGGGAGCTGGATCCAAGCAGAGATGCTGGGACACAAATCAGCACCACATGGGATGTTGTCACAGGCAGTGGCTCTACCCACTATGCCATAATGACAGTCTTTCAAAGTTTTCTTCCAACAATTCTTCTGATCGATGATGGGCTATAGTTCCCTACAGTGCCGCTGTGTAGTAGGGAGAGTTTAGGCAGAAGACACTGTGGCAAGACATGGGTGCAGGAGGGGCTGACCCTGGTGGTTCTGTCTTTGAGATCCCATCTCCTCCAGGCCCACTCCCAGGAGCATGCTCACAAGCTTGGACACGTACAGCTACCACTAGATGTGGGCCCAGCCACTGTGAACCACAAAGGGCACCACGTCTGTTATGCTAAGACAGCAGAGTACAGAGCTAAGCAACAGCTGCCCACCGCACCTGTGAGGACCCCCATGGGGGCAGCCCACTGCACGCTCCCCACCGTGGCGGGGGCACGGCCGCACTGCACGCTCCCCAGCGTGGTCGGGGCACGGCCGCACTGCACGTTCCCCAGTGTGGCGGGGGGCACGGCCGCACTGCAGAGCTGCCCAGGCCAGGCAGTCAGGCCAAACCCCCATCTCTGGGAAGGTGAATGTTCAGGCCAGCAGATGCTGGGCCAAACGACGAACCTGTGACTCCCCCCACGCGCCTCCAGCCCACACACATCCTGCGTCTCTGAGCTTTACACACATTCCTCACAGCTCAACATTTCCATCCAACTCTGGATTCCTCGGTCACAAAGTCGGATTCCCAACTCAGTCTCCATCCCAGGCATTCCCATGGCAGCAGTGGGACGCCCTGCATCTGTTATTTCACTCAGCCAGAAGGCTATCTACTTTAAAGGCAAACGAATCTGCAACTGCATATATATCGATCAACCTAAACACAGACGAAAAAATTTGGATCTGTGGAGCCACCGATCAGATCAATGTTGTGGTGGGTCCTGTGATTCTGGGTGTGTCTACTCAGTGCCAGGCAGCGGTCAGTTGCCAGAAGACCCGTCTGCCAACAACCACCCTGGGCCTTGTGCGGGTCAAGAGAGGCGAGCCACGTCCAGACTCCTTCCTCCAGCAGTGTCCCTCTCATGGGAGGAACACAAAAACATACAGGAAGACGCAGGTTTGGGCCCGGCGGCGTGGCCTAGTGGCTAAAGTCCTCGCCTTGAACACCTCGGGATCCCATATGGGCGCCGGTTCTAATCCCGGCAGCTCCACTTCCCATCCAACTCCCTGCTTGTGGCCTGGGAAAGCAGCCGAGGACGGCCCAAGTGTTTTGGGACACTGCACCCGCGTGGGAGACCCGGAAGGGGTTCCTGATTCCCGGCTTCAGATCGGCGCAGCACCGGCTGTTGCGCTCACTTAGGGAGTGAATCATCAGACAGAAGATCTTCCTCTCTGTCTCTCCTCCTCTCTGTATATCTGACTTTGTAATAAAAATAAATAAATCTTAAAAAAAAGACGGGCCCGGCGGCGTGGCCTAGCGGCTAAAGTCTTCGCCTTGAACGCCCCGGGATCCCATATGGGCGCTGGTTCTGGTCCCAACAGCTCCACTTCCCATCCAGCTCCCTGCCTGTGGCCTGGGAAGGCAGTTGAGGACGGCCCAATGCATTGGGACCCTACACCTGCGTGGGAGACCCGGAGGAGGTTCCAGGTTCCCAGCTTCGGATCGGCGCGCATCGGCCCGTTGCGGCTCACTTGGGGAGTGAATCATCGGATGGAAGATCTTCTTCTCTGTCTCTCCTCCTCTGTGTATATCTGGCTGTAATAAAATGAATAAATCTTTAAAAAAAAAAAAAAAGACGCAGGTTTGTGCTAAACGGTGTATTGTGGAAAAACGATACTTTTTAACATGAAAATAGACTTATGTCCCTCTCTCCTCTGTAACTGCCTTTTAAGTAAATAAAACTTAAAAAACAAAAAGCAGGGACCAGCACGGTGGGAGCAGAGAGGCAGTGAGGGGACAGTAGGGAGAGGAGGTTGGGGAGACGGGCCAGCTCGCAGAGCGCTTCGCACAAGCAGGGAGAGGTGGGTGGGACAGAGAGAGGCTGGGCACCCGGCGGGAGTGCGGGCCGAGGCCCTGGCAGCGGCAGAGGTGGGAGGGGACCAAGTTCTGGAAGGGTTTAAGACTAGTAGCTAAAGTGAGTTGCAAGGTGGGACAGAAAACCAGAACTCAAGGACGCTGTGGGGATGCCCGCCCTGAGCAGTGGGGGTTGGGGGACCATGAGGTGTCCTTCACCAGGCTGTGGGCTCCAGAGGACAGTCTGCAGGGAGAAACTGGGAGATGGCCCAGCCCCTGAGGCAGAACCTCATTCCCACACTACCTGCACCTGCTACGCCAGCGACTCCACAGGACACACGGGGCTGTCCTGCCCTCCAGGCGGATAGCTGCAGTACTTTCTCACAAAATCATTTTCTTGGGGCTGCACAACCGCTCAATTGGCTAATCCTCCCCCTGTGAGCGCTGGAATCCCACAGTGGCACCAGTTTGTGTCCTGGCCGCCCCACTTCTGATCCAGCTCCCCAACAGCTGCCTCGGGTACTGGACCCAGGGCCGAGGCTGCCCAGCACCCTACACTGCGACTTCTCCCACGGGAGCCCACAACACAACATCACATTAGTTAACTGCAGCATTTCCACCGAATACAAAGCCAGGCAGCCATGAGAAAAAGGTGGTTAGGGGATCTGGCGCGGTAGCCTAATGGCTAAAGTCCTTGCCTTGAACGTGCTGGGATCCATATGGGCATCAATTCTAATCCTGGCTACTCCACTTCCCATCTAGCTCCCTGCCTGTGGCCTGGGAAAACAGTCGAGGACGGCCCAAAGCCTTGGGACCCTGCACCCGCGTGGGAAACCTGGAGGAAGATCCTGGCTCCTGGCTTTGGATCAGCGCAGCACTGGACGTTGCGGCCGCTTGGGGAGTGAATCATTGGATGTAAGATCTTCCTCCCTGTCTCTCCTCTCTGTATATCTGACTTTTTGCAATAAAAATAAATCTTAAAATATATAAATAAATAAAGGCGGTTAGGACATGGGCGCTCCACATGGAGTCCCTGGTTGGACCTGGTGCTGACCTTCCAGTCCCAAGGCCGAGCCAGCGTGGGGGGGGAATGGTTCATATAATGGCGTCCTGCCACCCACCCAGGACCCCTGGACTGAGTTCCAGCTCCTGGCTCCAGCCCCTGGCAGCTGCAGGCTTCACTGGGGGATAAAGCAGCAGGAGGGAGCTAGCTCTCTGCATCTTCAATAAATAAACAGAAAAGTCGAACAACAAGCAAACAGCGACTGTGTTCGTTGTGACAAGCGCATGGTCACAGGACTGCCCCTTGTGAGGCGCCAGGCATGCGCCCCGACAGGAAGCTGCCTCGGGGTGGCTGCTTCTCCGCCACAGACCATCAATGTCATTAAAACAAGCACCGCACACTCACCTTGGAGGGCGTGGTGTATGCGTTCAGCAGGCTCTCCTCTTCCTCCACCTCAATTCTAAAGACGCTGGTTAAGGAAAACAGCAGTAAACTTCTGCCGAGGCAAGGGCCAATACAGGAAGAAACTGAATACCGGGCCATTTTACTGTGTTCAAATCACGGGCGCGACCGCAGACAGATTACAGCAGCCGGAGCGTGACCTGCTGCAAAGTGGTTCGGCAGAAAAGGATACAGCTCCTGGATGGACACGATGTCCCTGGCGCCTGCGTGCTCACTGTCCCTGGAGGGGCCCTGCCGGGCTCTGCCTTTGGACAACCTTTTGCTCAGAAACTGAGGAAGAAAACAGCGAATTTACGTCCACAGCGTCGAGCCTGGGGCACGTTCCCCACAGCCCGAGATAGTACGAAGCACTGAGCACACAGGCTTGAAAGTGCCATTCCGCCCGTCGGGCACAGCTCTAGGTGCTTCACGAAAGCTGTGACCGACACAGCCGTGAGGGAGGGGAGGCCGAGGCTCGGGGAGTGAGGTCATCTGCCCACGTTCACACTGGGACGCCTGGCCAGGACGAGTGCCCAGCCACAGCCCTCCGGTCCAGGGCACAACACGCTTGAGCTGGCCTCCGTTCGGGCCTTACCTCGTGCTCAAAGGCACCGAGGGTCTCCGAGGTGATGCTCATCTTACACGTGCTGGTGCAGAAGGCGACAAGCTCGCTCACCATGCCCTCCTCACTCTGTCCGTACAGGACGCAAAGCTCCACCACTGCAGGAACGACAACCGGACCGGAGGGACAGACGTCACTCCTCGCAGCTTTGACCTTGAAAACGGACTATGACATTCTAATCCAGTCACTATGTAATCATCACCCACTGGTATCAGACCCTGATACAGCTGCTGGGGACAACACAGAAAGGAATCCTCGCTCCCCCAGAGCTTCACTGCTGTGGGAACAGTGGAAGCACTAACTAAAGCAGGCAAAGACAGACAGTTGAATGTGCGATGCAGAAGTTGGGTGGGGAGGTGACTGACGGGTGCATACTTGAAGGCGGTGAAGGAGTGAACCAGACACCCCTAGGGGGGCAGCCTTCAGGCACAGGAGGACCAGCCGGGCCATGAGGCGGGGGGCAGTGAGTGAGGAAGGTGAGGAGATGAACATGGCAAGGGAGGACAGACTGCCCATCACTGTCACTAGCCTCGCTAGTACTCTGAGCAAGTTACAAACCAGCTCACTGGCATTGTCCTAGTTATTTATTTTTTTCTTTTTGTTACTCATTCATTTGAAAGGCTGAGAGATGGGGATGAAGAGGGAGAGTTTTCATTTGGTTCCCTCCTCAGCCAGGAACGCACTGCGGATCTCGCCGTGGGGATCAAACCGCTCACTCCAACGGGGGACGGAGCATCTTAGGCACCAGGCGCGAGGGCCACTCACTCACCACCAAGTGAACACACCGTGGTCGCCCTGGTTGCTGCTGGGCAACTCAGGGCCATCAGAGCTGATGCCAGCCTGAATCAGGGTGGGGTCCTGGCGGTCGGGCCAACATGATGAGATGACCAACATGAGGTGGCTGAGGCCGGTGCTTGCATTTTCTGCCTGTGCACCCCTAAGGGGGAATCACTACTGCCTGAGAAAGGGAGGAGGCGAGAACGACCCCTCGGAGCTGGAGCTTTCTGCACGCAGAGGCCAACATGTCCCAGACTTCCGGCTGCAGATGTTACCAAGCAGGTGGCTGGACACACCTGCCCACGGTTAGGCAAGACGTGTGCGCTGAGATGTAAGCTTAGGGACAGCTGGCAAACACACCTAACACGAAAACCCTGAGTCCAGGTGAGATGGCCGAGGGAGAAACCTAGAGCGGTGACACTACCCCAGACCTGAGCCCGGGAGCTCCCTGCGAAGATGGGGGTGTGGGTGCCAAGGTGAGAAGGGTGACAAAGCAGAAGACAACCCAGGGGTGATGGCCTGGGAGCCAAGAGGAAATGATGGACACTGGCTTTGGTAAGGTGAAGGCCACTGTGGCCTTCTGAACCCATGGCCAATAAGATGTTTCCTGTGGGGCCTGGAGCCGTGGCCTAGCAACTAAAGCCCTCGCCTAGAACGTGCCAGGATTCCATATGGGCGTCAATTCTAATCCTGGCAGCTCCACTTCCCATCCAGCTCCCTGCCTGTGGCCTGGGAAAGCAGTCGAGGACGGCCCAATGCATTGGGACCCTGCACCTGCGCGGGAGACCTGGAAGAAGCTCCTGGCTTTGGATCGGCTCAGCTCAGGCCATCGTAACTACTTAGGCAGTGAACCATTGGATAGAAAATGAACCATCAGACAGAAGATATTTCTCTCCGTCTCTCCTACTCTCTGTATATATCTGACTTTGCAATAAAAATAAATCTTTTTTTTTAAAGATTTATTTTTTTATTACAAAGTCAGATATACAGAGAGGAGGAGAGACAGAGAGGAAGATCTTCCGTCCGATGATTCACTCCCCAAGTGAGCCCCAACAGGCCGGTGCGCGCTGATCCGATGCCGGGAACCAGGAACCTCTTCCAGGTTTCCCACGCAGGTGCAGTGTCCCAAATCCTTGGACCGTCCTCGACTGCTTTCCCAGGCCACAGGCAGGGAGCTGGATGGGAAGTGGAGCTGCCGGGATTAGAACCGGCGCCCATATGGGATCCCGGGGCATTCAAGGCGAGGACTTTAGCCGCTAGGTCACTGCGCCGGGCCCAAAATAAATCTTTTTTTTAAGATTTATTTATTTTTTATTGCAAAGTCAGATGTACAGAGAGGAGGAGACAGAGAGGAAGATCTTCCGTCCAATGATTCACCCCCCCAAGCAACGGCTAGTGCTGCGCCGATCTGAAGCCGGGAACCAGGAACTTCTTCCGGGTATCCCACACAGGTGCAGGGTCCCAAAGCTTTGGGCCTTCCTCGGCTGCTTTCCCAGGCCACAAGCAGAGAGCTGGATGGGAAGTGGGGCTGCCGGGATTAGAACCGGCGCCCATATGGGATCCTGGCATGTTCAAGGCGAGGACTTTAGCCACTAGGCCACGCGGCCGGGCCCAAAAATAAATAAATCTTACCAAAAAAAAAAAAAAAAAGATGCTTCCTGTGGGGCCAGTGTGATGGCACAGCACACCAATCTTCCACCTGTGGCATTCCACCCAGGTATTGGCTCCACTGCTCATCCAGCTCCCTGCTTGCGGCCTGCGAAGGACGGAGGACAGCTTAAGTGCTTGGACCCCTGAACCCACACAGGAGACCCAGAAGAAACTCCAGTCATTTTGGCGGTTTGGGGAGTGAACCAGCAGATGGACGATCTCTCTCTGTAAATCTGACTTTCAAATAAAAATAAATAAATCTTTAAAAAGAAAAAAAGTGCTTTTTGAAATGGATAGAAGCAAAAGCATGAATACAGTGAGCACTTCTCCTCTGTAAAGTCTCACTTTCCAATAAAAATAAATCTTTTTTTTTTTAAGATTGATTTATGTTTTTAGAATAAGCAGATTTACAGAGAAAAAGAGAAACAGAACAATCTTCCATCTGCTGGTGCACTTCCCAAGTGGCCGTAATGATCGGAGCTGAGCCAATCTGAAGCCAGGAGCCAGGAGCCTCCTCTGGGTCTCCCACGCAGGTGCAGGGTCCCAAGGCTTTGGGGCGTCCTCCACTGCTTTCCCAGGCCACAAGCAGGGGGCTGGAAGGGAAGTGGAGTATTTAGGATATAAACCAGTGTCCATATGGGATTTCGGCGGTTGCAAGGCAAAGATTTAACCATTAGGCTATCGTGCTGGGCCAATAAATGCATCTTTTTAAAAAAAAGGAAAGATGGTGCAGGACCAGTGCAGCACAGTGGGTTAAACCACCACCTGTGATGCCAGCATCCCACAAGAGCACAGGTTTGCCTGGCTGTTCTGTTTCTGATCCAGCTCCCTACAAATAGGCCTAGAAAAGCAATAATAAAGCCCAAGGCCTTGGGTCCCTGCCATCCATGCGGGAGACCTGGAGTTTCAGTTCCCGGCTTCAGCCTGTGGCCATGTGCGTAGTGAGCCAATAGATGGAAGCGTTCTCTCTAATTCTGCCTTTCAAATAAGCAAAATATTTAAAAAACAATTAACTTTAATGGGCTAGTGCAGTGGTACAACCAGCTAATCCTCTCTACCCTGGGCACTGGCATCCCAAATATTGGTTTGTGTCCCTGCTGCTCCAGTTCCATTCCAGCTCCCTGCTTGTGGCCTGGAAAAACAGTGGAGGACGCCCAGGTCCTTGGGACCCTGCACCTGTGTGGGAGACCAGGAAGAGGCTCCCGGCTCCTGATCAGCTCAGCTCTGGCCGTTGAGGCCAATTGGAGAGTGAACCAGTGAATGGCAGATCTCTGTCCTTCTCTCTGTAAATCTGCCTATTCTATAAATAAAAAATAAAGTTATGTAAAAATTTTAATTTTATGTATTATTCAAAAGGCAGATTTTTACAGAGAGGAGAGACAGAGATCTGAGATCAAGAAAGATCTTCCATGTGCTGATTCGCTCCCCAAGTGGCCACAATGGCCAGAGCTGAGCTGATCAGCAGCCAGCAGCTTCTTCTGGGTCTCCCATGCAGGTACAGGGTCCCAAGGCTTCGGGCCGTCCTCGACTGCTTTCCCAGGCCACAAGGAGGGAGCTGGATGGAAAGTGGATTAGCTGGGACATGACTAGCACCCATATGGGATCCTGGCACATGCAAGGTGAGGACTTTAGCTACTTAGCCACTGTGCCAGGCCTTTTTCATATAACTTTAAAAACAGAGGTCAGCAGTGTGGAGTGGTGGGTAGAGAGCCATGGCCTGTGACCACAGAATCCTATACGGGTGCCAGTGCATGTACCGACTGCTCCACTTCTGGTCCAGCTCCCGACACCAGCCTGGGATAAGCAGCGGAAGGTAGCCCGAGTGCCTGGGCACCCAAGTGGACGACCCAGAAGAAGCTCCTGGCTCCGGCCTGGGGAGCGAACCAGTGGACGCAAGTAACTAAATACACAAATCAGAGAGAATGTGGGAGTACGCACAAAGCCTTGGCCTGTTCTGTTCTCTGCCCAGGGACTCACATCACAAATGAACATGGTTGCATTCCAGTTTGTTTAAAGTAATGACGAATGGCTGCGGCAAGTGCACAGTGCCCATTCTAGTAAGGCGGTGAGCCCAGGCCAAGGTCAGGGAGCTGGACCAGTGCCCCTAGGGGATGTGTCCCTGGCAGCGGCTTGACCCGCAGTGCCCCAACGCCGGCCTCAGGGCAAGAATTCTATGTGGGAGATGACTCCTGGCTCTGCACCATAACTCCGATAAGGTGTGTGAATTTGGCGAGGGAGGGACCAATTAAAAAAATTCAAGTAATGCAAAAAATAATAAATACATTTTAAAGAGCTGTATGTCCGCCGCCAATTCCACCTGCCCGACACTCCCCGTGTTGCTCAGGGTCCTGTTACTCGGGACCCCCACCTCCAGGCGCGGGCACCGGGGGCCGGGGTCGGACTCACGTCTCTCGGGCACAGCCTCCTCCCAGTCAAGGCCGAAGATCTGCAGCTCCTCGGTGAGCACCTGTGCCGACGCCGCCATGGCGGGCCTGGGGCCCCGCGGGGTGCTGCTCCGGACACCCCGAGAGGAAGCCGGACTACGGCCCCGGGCCTCAAGGCCACGGTCTTCAGTCACAGAAAGTCTTTTCTCCAAAGTACGTGGCAGTCGCCGCTGAACGCCCTCTGCAGGGACGGCGTGGGAGCCCGGAGAAGCCCTTCACACTCAAGGAAAAAAAAAAAGAAAACCCGACTTCCTCCCGGTCCGCCGCCTCAGCCGCCGGTGCGCCCCGGGAGCCGCGAAATACCCGCCAAAGCGAGGCTCGGCGTGCGCATGCGCGAGGCCGGCAGCCACGTCCCTTCCTGCGGCGGCTGCGCAGTTTCCCGGGCGGCGGCGGGTTAGGGAACCGGGTCGGCTGTCGGGGTGTGGGGCTGTCGGGCTGTCGGGGTGTGGGGCTGTGAGGGTGTCTGGCTGTGGGGCTGCCGGGGTGTCGGGCTGGGGGGGTGTGGGGGTGTCCGGCTGTGGAGGTGTCGGAGTATGGGGCTGTGGGGCTGCCGGGGTGTGGGGCTGTCGGGCTGTGGGGGTGTGGGGCTGTCGGGCTGTGGGGGTGTGGGGCTGCCGGGGTGTGGGGCTGTCGGGCTGTGGGGGTATGGGGCTGCCGGGGTGTGGGGCTGCCGGGGTGTGGGGCTGTCGGGCTGTGGGGGTATGGGGCTGCCGGGGTGTGGGGCTGCCGGGGTGTGGGGGTATGGGGCTGCCGGGGTGTGGGGCTGCCGGGGTGTGGGGCTGTCGGGCTGTGGGGGTGTGGGGCTGCCGGGGTGTGGGGCTGTCGGGCTGTGGGGGTATGGGGCTGCCGGGGTGTGGGGCTGCCGGGGTGTGGGGGTATGGGGCTGCCGGGGTGTGGGGCTGCCGGGGTGTGGGGCTGTCGGGCTGTGGGGGTGTGGGGCTGCCGGGGTGTGGGGCTGTCGGGCTGTGGGGGTGTGGGGCTGCCGGGGTGTGGGGCTGTCGGGCTGTGGAGGTGTCAGAGTGTGGGGCTGTGGGGGTGTGGGGGTGTCGGGCTGTGGAGGTGTCGGACTACGGGGCTGTGGTGCTGTCGGATTGTCGGGCTGTGGGGTGTCGGGATGTCGGGCACAGAAAGAGCTGGAGCAGGGGTTTCCCCTCCCCAAACATGTCTGCAGACCCCCCCTCCAGATCACAGCTTCCAGCTACCAAGTATGTTGAGTACTTCTATTTCTTCACACTTGCTTTTGGTTTTGGCCGGCGCTACTTCTTTTCTCTGTCAAGAGAACATATACTGAGAGGAGGAGAGATAGAGGAAGATTTTCCGTCCGATGTTTTTTTTTTTTTAAAGATTTATTCATTTTATTACAGCCAGATATACACAGAGGAGGAGAGACAGAGAGGAAGATCTTCCATCTGATGATTCACTCCCCAAGTGAGCCGCAACGGGCCGATGCACGCCGATCCGAAGCCGGGAACCTGGAAACTTTTCCAGGTCTCCCACGCGGGTGCAGGGTCCCAATGCATTGGGCCGTCCTCCACTGCTTTCCCAGGCCACAAGCAGGGAGCTGGATGGGAAGTGGAGCTGCCGGGATTAGAACCGGCGCCCATATGGGATCCCGGGGCTTTGAAGGCGAGGACTTTAGCCGCTAGGCCACGCCGCCGGGCCCCCCTTTTTTTTTTTTTTTTATTGGAAAGCCGGATATACAGAGAGGAGGAGAGACAGAGAGGAAGATCTTCCATCCGATGATTCACTCCCCAAGTGAGCCGCAACGGGCCGATGCACGCCGATCCGAAGCCGGGAACCTGGAACCTCTTCCAGGTCTCCCACGTGGGCGCAGGGTCCCAAAGCTTTGGGCCGTCCTCGACTGCTTTCCCAGGCCACAAGCAGGGAGATGGATGGGAAGTGGAGCTGCCGGGATTAGAACCGGCGTCCATATGGGATCCCGGGGCATTCAAGGCGAGGTCTTTAGCCGCTAGGCCATGCTGCCGGGCCCCCGTCCGATGTTTCACTCCCCAAGTGATCGCAACGGCCGGTGCTATGCCAATCTGGAGCCAGGATCCAGGAACTTCTTCCAGCTCTCCCACGTGGGTGCAGGGTCCCAAGGCTTTGGGTCGTCCTCGACTGCTTTCCCAGGCCACAAGCAGGGAGATGGATGGGAAGTGGAGCTGCCGGGATTAGAACCGGCGTCCATATGGGATCCCGGGGCATTCAAGGCGAGGTCTTTAGCCGCTAGGCCATGCTGCCGGGCCCCCGTCCGATGTTTCACTCCCCAAGTGATCGCAACGGCCGGTGCTATGCCAATCTGGAGCCAGGATCCAGGAACTTCTTCCAGCTCTCCCACGTGGGTGCAGGGTCCCAAGGCTTTGGGTCGTCCTCGACTGCTTTCCCAGGCCACAAGCAGGGAGATGGATGGGAAGTGGAGCTGCCGGGATTAGAACTGGCGCCCATATGGGATCCTGGCACGTTCAAGGTGAGGACTTTTGCCGCTAGGCCACGCCGCCGGGCTTGAGAATATCTTTAAGTATCATTTGCAGGACAGGTTTGGAAGAGGCATATTCTTTCAATTTTTCTTTACTGTGGAAGAATTTTATTTCATTTTCAAAGACTTTCAAAGGAAAATTTTTCTGGGTATGTTATTCTGGGCTGACAATTTTTTGCTTTTAGAGTCTGTAATATGTCCCTCCATTCTCTTCTGGCCTGTAGAGTTTTCTGTGAGAGGTCTCCTGTGAGTTTAATTGGCATTCTTTTAGATGTCAGTTGATTTTTTTCACGTGCATATTTCAGGATTTTTTCCTTATGTTCGATTGAAGAGAGCTTAATTAACATATGTCTTGGTGAAGATCGCTTTTGGTCAAGCCTCTTGGGAGTTCTGTGCCCTTCCTGGATGTTGTATTTCCATTACGGTCTCCACAGCCCCAGCTCCTGGCTCACCAGTCTCCACCTCCTGTGATACCGTGCTGAGGCTGCACCATTGTAGAACCTTTCTCCCACTACCTGTTGGAGCAGGTCCCAGGATTAAGGAGACACCAGGTGTCCTATATAGCTAGGTTGTTGGTGATGCTAATCTTGCCAGAACCTGTTGGCTGTAAGGTTTGGGGGCCACACAGACCTATTTTGACTTGTACGATGCCATAGTTGGTATTATTTTCCTGTGGTACCAATGCAATGCTCTGAGCTCTGTGAGTTTTCGCTGAGCTCAGGGCATGTGCAGCTCACTGTTGTCCCTGCAGTCTTTAAGTTTTTCCACACTGTAAGAAATGGTGACTGACGTGCTCCTACTAGAGTTCTTGATCTGCTGGCGGTCAGGTCTGAGGGCTACCAGGACCTGTCTTGAGTGGAACCTGTAGGATGGCACTTTGTTGCAATTCACTGAGTCAGAAATGAGTTCACTCCCAGCTCAGAGCATGCGCAGTCTTGCTCCATAGCCCTTGTCTCCTTAAGCAAAATGGTCCCCGATACAGCTCTAGGAGGTGGACTGGGCTATGAAATCCACCTTGTCCCACACTGCCCGTCTGGGATCTGCCGCTCTGTCTCTGCTCCTGATCAAATCAAACAGAGCAGCAGGATGGAGTTCTTTGTCCGAGTTCACCTCTGGAGCTCCTGGTTAACATCCCTTCCCACCTTGTTGCTGGTGGAGTTCAAATCACCATTTGCTGAATATTGCTGGGGTATCAGTCACTGCAACATCACACTGTTCGCTGCTTTCCTGTGTCTGTCAGCCTCCAGGTACCCCTCTGCTGTTCTGTCCTCTCCAGTTTCCTGGAATGTGCCCTCACTGCTTCACGCTGCTAATATTTCCCTGTTTAAACGTGTCCTTACCCTTCCGCCATTTTGATTCTCCAAATGAATAACTTAAAAAAATTAATTGAACTAGCACCCAAGATATGAGAAAGGAGTTCGCTCTTTATGACACCTGCCAGCAGATGTCCTGGCTAGAACCTGTGCTGGTGACGGGGCTGAGAACTCATAGGCCTGTGTTGCAGGCAGGTGCTGGTAGTCCATCGCGGGAACCATCTCTGCACCCACAGATACTCGCTTTGGAAGGAAGAGGTGGAGGGCAGAGCTGGGTGAGTGTTGAGGGGGCGCCCAGCTGCACTCTGTCTCAAGTTGCTATATGGCGACTTTTTTTTTAATTGGAAAGTCAGAATTACAGAGAGGGGCCCAGCGGCGTGGCCTAACTGCTAAAGTCCTCGCCTTGAACGCGCCAGGATCCCATATGGGTGCCGGTTCTAATCCCGGCAGCTCTGCTTCCCATCCAGCTCCCTGCTTGTGGCCTGGGAAAGCAGTTGAGGACGGCCCAATGCATTGGGACCCTGCATGTACGTGGGAGACCCGGAAGAGGTTCCTGGTTCCCGGCTTCAGATCGGCGCAGCACCGGCCCGTTGCGGCTCACTTGGGGAGTGAATCATCGGATGGAAGATCTTCCTCTCTGTCTCTCCTCCTCTGTGTATATCCTGCTTTCCAATAATAATAAAATCTTTAAAAACAAACAAAAAAAAGAATTACAGAGAGAGAAGGCTCTTCTGTCTGCTGGTTCACTCTCCCCAAAGTGGCTATGTTAGACGATGACCATCACCCACCTGCTGGCGGAATAGCAGCAAGTTGTCCAAAGTTGCAACAGAAGCTTTATTGGAAAATCCGCTCCTGGGCCCTCTTTGTGCACAGCGGAAGAAAGGTGGAAGTGAAAAGGGACTGAGATGTTTGCTGAGGAGTTTTGTACTCCTCTGGCGAAGGGGCTGTCTATGCCCCAACTATGTAAGGAATGTCCATTTAGGTGTGCCATTGGTTGACTGAAATCCTACCAGGCCGTTGATGTAACTGGCTCCTGTGGCCCCTCCCGTTCCGAGCTGAAGCCTGGGATACATGCCGGGTCTGGAGCAGATCAGCCCCTTGCCTCCAGTGCCCTGGGTAGCCATCAGGCTGGAGCTGAGCTGATCCAAAACCAGGAGCCAGGAACTTCTTCAGGATCTCCCACGTGGGTGCAGGGTCCCAAGGCTTTGGGCCGTCCTCTACTGCCTTCCCAGGCCACAAGCAAGGAGCTGGATGGAAAGAGGAGTAGCCAGGACATGAACCAGCAAGGCTTTAGTTACAAGATTACCGTTGTGGGCCCTATAAGCTACTTTTTTTTTTTAAAGATTTATTTTTATTACAAAGTCAGATATACAGAGAGGAGGAGAGACAGAGAGGAAGATCTTCCGTCCGATGATTCACTCCCCAAGTGACCGCAACGGGCCGATGCGCGCCGATCCGAAGCCAGGAACCAGGAACCTCCTCCAGGTCTCCCACACAGGTGCAGGGTCCCAATGCATTGGGCCGTCCTCGACTGCTTTCCAGGCCACAAGCAGGGAGCTGGATGGGAAGTGGAGCTGCCGGGATTAGAACCGGTGCCCATATGGGATCCCGGGGCTTTCAAGGCCAGGACTTTAGCCGCCAGGCCCTATAAGCTACTTTTTAAAAAGAGGTTCATTCATGTATTTCAAAGGCAGAAGTTATAAAAAGATCTACTGGGTTCAGCCCTGCCCACCACACACTTGACTCTCATATACACCTGCCCTCCCTCTATTGCTGTCACTCTGATTGGCCAGTCAATATTGTGGTTAAGTATACAGTTCAGTGTGATAACAATTCCCTTTGTGGCATTACCAGGGCTGGAGACACTGCAGTGCACTGCAGGCATGTGGCCACCAGGGGGCGGCAACGCAGCACTGCCCTGGAGTGATTTTGGTTTTTCTCCAGAATTGTTTGAACTGTCCTTCACTCTGGAATTCCTCACAAGATTGTTAGATGAAACCAAGGCTTTCTGGATCATCGAAAGTTTTTGTTTGTTTGTTTATTTGTTTTTGTTTTAAGAAGCGTTGGCTGTCTGTGGCATTGTGTTCTGCTAGGCTTAACAAACTAGTAATTCTTTTTCTTTTAAGATTTATTTTATTTTCATTGCAAAGTCAGATATACAGAGAGGAAGAGAGACAGAGAAAGATCTTCCGTCCAATGATTCACTCCCCAAGTGAACACAACGGCCGGTGCTGCGCCAATCCGAAGCCAGGAACCAGGAACTTGCTCCAGGTCTCCCACGTACATGCAGGGTCCCAAAGCTTTGGGCCGTCCTTGACTGCTTTCCCAGGCCACAAGCAGGGAGCTGGATGGGAAGTGGAGCTGCCAGGATTAGAACCGGCACCCATACGGGATTCCGGGGCATTCAAGGCGAGGACTTTAGCTGCTAGGCCCACCATGCCGGGCTCGAAAGTGTGAGTTTTGAAAGCAAATCTGTGGACCATTAACTGGCCACACCTGTTGAAGGAGATGCTGACGGGTCCCAGGGTCCGACTGCTGTAAATGCAATGTCTCTGCTCTCCATTTCCTACCTACCCCAGGTGGCCTTTCTGTCAGCTGCTGCACTCACCCACGTGATATGTCAGAGTCAAATATGGGGCCAGAGTTGTGGCACTGCAGATAGAACTGCCCTGTGCAGTGCAGGCATCCCATTGGGCCCCAGCTGCCCCACTTCTGCTGCAGCTCCCTGCTAATGTGTTCCATCCAGAGAACTGGATTGGAAGTGGAGCAGCTTGGACATGAACCAGTGCCCATATGGGTTCTTGGCACTTACAGGTGCAGGATTAGCCAGTTGAGCCATCATGCTAGCCCCTCCCCCCCTTTTTTAATTGTTTGAAAGAATTACAGGAAGAGATCTTCCTGGTTCACTCTCCTGGTGGCTGTAACAGCCAGCCCAGACCCAGGAGCTTCCCTGGGGTCTCCCATGTGGGTACAAGGCCATCTGTAGCTACTTTCCCAGGTGTATTAGCAGGGAGCTTGATTGGAAGTGGAGCAGCTGAGACTAGAACAGGCACCCACAGGGGATGCCCACACTGCAGGTAGAGGCTTAATCTGCTATGGTGCTGACCCTACTTCTTATTTATTATTTTTGAACTAACGTGAGTCCCCTGAACGCATGCAGCTGGCTGCCTGGAGCTACAGGGAAGTGTATGTCCAGCTCTGTTGGTTTAAAATTAAAGCTAGAGTTGCTCAGGACATTGCACTTCTCATCACCAATCACTTATCGGGATGTTGGGTGACATGTTTCGTGGTTTTAATATCTAACAAGTAAGAGGTGGAATGGGCATTTGGTACAGCAAGTAAGATGTCGCTTGGGGCACCCACATCCCATACCAACATGCCCAGGTTCGAGTCCCGGTTCTGGGACCGACCCCACTTGGGAAACTTGGATTGAATTCCTGGCCCCTGGCTTCTGCCTGCCCTGACTCTGGCTGTTGTGGGAAAGAACCAACACAGAGGAGGGTCTGCCTTTCAAATAAATTAAACAGATTTTTAAAGTGACTGAAGCATAAGGTAACTTTAGAACACAAAGGGCTACTTAAATGTTACAGGGAAAAGTACAAGAAGCAGCAGAGCGACTACGGACGCTGCCATCTGGTGTGGGCACTGGTCTGTGTCCGGGCTCCCATCCAGCTGCCTGTTTGTGGCCTGGGAAAGCAGCAGAGGACGGCCCACATGCTTGGGCCCCTGACCTGCAGGGAGACCTGGAAGAGGCTGCTGGCTCCTGGCGAGCTAATTCTACTCCCTACTCGTTAGATATTGAAACCATAAAGCCCCTCCCGAGAGGGGAGGATCCCTCTTTCTGCCCCGGGGCTCCTCTTTGGCGGGGAGCCCTAACTAGGCACCCAGTTCCCCATACAGCTGTCTCAAGTAAGACAGTAATGGAATGTTGTAGCCCGTGTTGTCCGTATGGGTCCACTAGCCACATGTGACTACTGAGCACTTAGGACATGGCCAGAGAACCAAACTTTCGCTGCTATTGAATTATAATGAATTCTTTTCAGTATCCAGGGCCCAAAGCAATAGCTCGATGGCTACATCCTCAACTTGCAAGCGCCGGATCCCATATGGCGCCACTTCATGTCCCAGATGCTCCACTTGCCATCCAGCTCCCTTCATTTTTTTTTTTAAAAGATTTTATTATTATTGGAAAGCCGGATATACAGAGAGGAGGAGAGACAGAGAGGAAGATCTTCCGTCCATTGGTTCACTCCCCAAGTGAGCCGCAACGGGCCGGTGCTGCGCCGATCCGAAGCCGGGAACCAGGAATCTCTTCCGGGTCTCCCACGCAGGTGCAGGGTCCCAAAGCTTTGGGCCGTCCTCGACTGCTTCCCAGGCCACAAGCAGGGAGCTGGATGGGAAGTGGAGCTGCCGGGATTAGAACCGGCGCCCATATGGGATCCCGGGGCTTTCAAGGCGAGGACTTAAGCCGCTAGGCCACGCCGCCGGGCCCCAGCTCCCTTCATTTTTAAAAAAATATTTTTTTTATTGGAAAGTCAGATGTACAGTGAAAAGGAGAGACAGAGAGGAAGACCTTCCATCCGTTGGTTCACTCCCCAAGTGGCCACACGACTGGAGCTGAGCCGATCTGAAGATCTTTCTATTTATCTCTCCTTTCTGTAAAACTTTTTCCAATGAAATATTTTAAAAATCTTTAAAAAAGTAATTTCAGTGGCCATGTGTAGCTGGTGTCTGATGGAACAGATCAGAGGTGAGACTCCTGACACTGCATTGTTCAGCACCTTTCAAACTCCATCCCAGCCTGACTCGTGGCCCGACAGTGGCTAAGCGAGAGGAAGTGCTCCAAAGCGTGGCAGGGTAAGGGGCAGTGGGCGAGGATGTTGTGGCACAGCGGGTTCAGCTGCCGCTGGCAGCATAGCATCCATTCCAGAGTGTGGATTTGAGTCCCAGCTACTCTGCTTCCGGCCCAGCATCCTACTAATGTGAGCCGCAGGAGGCAGCAAATGATGGCTCAAGTACTTGGGTCCCAACCGCCCATAGAAAGAAAACAGAAAAAGATGGAGAGAAAGAGATCTTCCATGGGCTGGTTCAATCCCCCAATGGCCACAGTCCCTGGAAACTGTGGCCAAAGCCGGGCGTCAGGAACTCCACCCGGGTCTCCCACACGGATGCAGGAGCCCACGGACTGCAGTGTCTTCTTGCTTTCCTGTGCCTGTTAGCAAGGACACCTCAGAAGAGCACAAGAGGACCAGCTGGGAGTTGAACCAGTGCTCGCTGGAATGGCAGCTTTGCAGGTGCCAGTGGGTTAAGCTGCGGTGCCACAACCCGCTGCCCCTCTGCCCCCTGGCACAGCCTTTCCTAATGATGCTGGTTGCAGTTTGGAAGTCGCCAGCCTTCAGGATTCCAGCATTCTGTAAGCTGGCCCCAGGGCGTGTCTTTGGCTAACCCCATCCATGGCCAGGAGGAAGCCACAGCAGAACAGGTGTGCAAGGGACAGCACAAGTCCAGGAGGAGGATGTGGACACTCCTGTGACCCCAAGGACGAGGAGCGGCTCCAGGAACTGCATGGTGTGGCCTTACTGCGGCCCGAGGCCACTCCACACTAACGCCCTAGGTCTGTCTGCCACAGCCCCTCATCTCAATCTTCCAGCAGGTTCCAGGGAAAGAGCCCCTGGCACTGGTCCCCACACGGATCCAGTTACACCTGTGCTGCCAGAGGGGAAGTGAGACATCTCGGTGCCTCAGATGAGTAATCCTTCAGAGGCCGAACCGAAATGGAACCTTCCGGACATGTTCCCGGAGTCAAAGTCCGTCAGTCGCCAACTTTTACTCAAGCTCAATAAACCAGTCATCTCTCACAGGTTCGGGCATCATTAGAAGTCTGTGGTGACCAGAAATGACAGCCCAGCCTCTCTGAGTCAACCCGGGTCAAGATGAGGGGTGGAACATGGGCCCACAAGGGAGGCAGGGCCAGGACAAGGTCAAGGGCTGACCTGTTGAACTTGTAGAGACCGTGAACTGCTTCCGGCTTCAGGGTCTATTCTGGATGTAGACGGAGGAGCAGGAGATGCAGGGCCAGCTCCTGGAGGTCCTTGTCACACACATACCTCGGAACACACGGGGACCCTGGCTCCAGGGCCAGGTTGTGCAAGACCCTGGGGCTGAGGAGGAACCCCTCCTAGACATGGTGGAGTGTTTCTGGAAGCTTCTCTGGGGTTCTGGGGAGGGTAAGGCCGGATGTCTGAGACCTCACTGGAATCGGATGTGACACTACACCCTGCCATGACAGCATCCAGGGTGGACAGGGAGCGAATGGGAGCGAGTTGACCTGGAAGCACCTGCTGTGCTCCCAAGCCCCTCGCTGCCCCCTCCCCCCAGTCTGGAGTCCCTCCAGATCCTGCCAGGCCTGGTGCAGCTGCAGCCCCACTCTTGCCTACCATGGGTCTATGAGGGGATTTGGTGCCCAAAACTCTGCCCCGTGACCTGTTGCATCCAACCAGCTCTCAGCAGAACAGGGTGCCACTGCACCTGCCCCAAATCCTGGCTATTAGTACCAACAGCAGCTTAGGATGGAATCCTTCTTTTTCATCTTTTAGCTGACTTTGGACGACAGTGACTCTAGATGTGGCACCGTGTGGGTTGGTCAGCTCTACAGAGCTGGGCGATCCCATCCAGAACCCAACCAGCCAAAGACACTTGACCCAACAAGCAGGAGGAGCTGGTGGGCAGCCACACGTCCTAGCTAAAGGCATCCAGGGGGATGGGATTGGCCATCGCCCCTGTGTTGGGGAGTGTAGAATGATTTGTCTGTGCTCGGCAGACAAAAGCTCCAGCACTGACAGTATCAGTGAGATCACGCGGTGCCCACATGGGACACCTGTTCTGTCCTTTTGAGCCAGTTTCTTCACTGGTCAGGTTGCGGGTGGTCCACGATGGATGGGATTGGTGTCCTTTGGATGGGCTGAGAGGTAAGACCAGAGCAGGCTGAGGGCACTGCCCTCCCTGCAGCCCGGGCTGTGACTGGGTTTCCACCTTCAGCATCCTGTGACCACTTCCTGCAGTTTCTCCTTCCCCACCCGCCCCTGCCCTCCCTGTGCCCCCCCTGCACTGTTGGCACGGATGTGTCCCTGGGCAGCACATGAACACTTTCCACCTTCCGCAAACATCTTGATCTGCCGAGGCGGGAGCCATGCCAGGTCCAACTTTAAGAGCCAAGGCATCACGTTCATGTTCATGATCTTCAGTGTGCACAAGGGCCTCAGCCAGCAAGCAGAGCGCCTCAAAAGAAGCTGCAGGTTAGGTGCCTCCACTCCCTCTGGCAGTCGGGCAGCTGGGGACCAGAAACGGAGGAATCCGTGCAGAGGTGGGTTCATGATGCAGCTCATCTCCCAGTTCCTCAGCCCTCCCCACCTCATCCTGAGATTTATCTGGTATGGGATATTGGGCGCTGGGGAGTGGAGGTGTGTGCTGCGCTGGGCATTTCACCCTGTTGTCCGGCTGTTTCCCTGTTTCAGCCCTGCTTTTCCTGGACTCCCGATGCCTGCCTGCACAGTCTGTCCCACAGGACTGCTGGGACATTATGGCGCTGGAAGAAAGCATGTATTTATTTGTCAAGTGCAGAGCAAGGAACTGGGCAGCTATTACTGAAGTTTCAGCTGAGATAATAAGAAGCCAGGAGCCAGGAACTTCTGTGTCTCCTATGGTTGCATGGTCCCAAGGCCATAAGCAAGGAAGCTGGATCGGGAAGTGGAGCAGCCAGGACTTGAACCTCTGCTCTTGTTGGAAGCCAACACCACAGAGGTTTAGTTTGCTACACCACTGTGCTGCTGGTATCTTATAGTTCCTTCTTGCTCAGGACCCAGGGTTCCTGGAAACAGCCTCAAGACAAATGCGAGCATGAAGATATCAATCGAGGTGATAAAATGACCTCATGTCTTGTGATCAGGGCCAGTGGCTAATTTTAGTAAGAGGTGGATTTGCAAAGAAGCTCTGGGCTTGAGGAGTAAGAGCTCTGTGGAGGAAGTTGGGTTCATGACCATGTCCCGGGGAAGGTGTCCCAAGGTGTCTCTTGGGCACTGTGTTCATAGCAAGCCCCACCACCTGCATTACAAAGCAGCAGTTCTTTCTCCATGTGCCATGATCAGCAACTTCCCGTGGGGCCACCCAGGCCCAGACAGTCAGTGGTGTGCCGGAACTGTGCCCCCACAACCCCAAGGCCCAGCAAACCCAGAAGCAGCTCCCCAGATGACTGTTGTCCTAGCAGCTTCTGGGGAGGGAATGCAGGGCCCGGCGTGTACCCAGCTGCCCCACTTCCAGTCCAGCTCCCTGCTAATGCTCCTGGGAGGGCAGCAACAGATGACCCGGAGCTTGGGCTCCATCGTCCATTGGGAGATCCTGGTGATGTCTCAGGCTCCTAACTTGCAGCTTTGCACATCCCCAGCCACGGAAGCCATCTGGAGAGTGAACCAGAGGATGGAGGATCGTTCTCTTTCTGTATAACTCTGTCTTTCAAATACATCAATAACATCTTGAAAAATTTAAAAAAGGGGTGTGGTGCTAATCCTCCCTCTGCAAGCACCAGGATCCCAAGTGGGCACTGGTTCATGTCCTGGCTGCTCCACTTCCCTGCTTGTGGCCTGAGAAAGCATCAGAGGATGGCCCAAAGTCATAGGACCCTACATGTACATGGGAGGCCCAAAGGACCCTCCTGGCTCCTGGCTTCAGATCAGTTCAGCTCCCACTGTGGCAGCCATCTGGGGAGTGAACCAGCAAATGAAAGTTCTTCCTCTCTCTGTCCTTTTCTCTGTAAATCTGCCTTTTCAATATAAATAAATAAATCGCTTTTTAAAATAAAAAAGGAAAGAAAATGAAGCTAGCCAAAGCCTTCACATCGAGAGTAAAGAGGCTTGAAGCTGTTTGCCGGGAGCCAGGTCGCTCACGGGGAGCAACGCTTGGGCCATCTTCCTCTGCTTCTTCCAAGCCGTTAGCAGGGAGCTGGATCGGGGCTGAGGCAGCCTGGATGTGAACTGGCGCCCGTAAACGGGATACTGGTGACAGGCCGTGGATTTACCGGCTGCAAGTCCCTAATTTACGTCTGATTCCATTCTTCCCAGGGATTATTCCCAACGTTCCCTTGTGTAGGTTCTTATTCTTCTATCTAGGACTTTCATTTAAGAAAAATATTTGTGGGGCTGGTGCAGTGACGTAGTAGGCTAATCTGCCTCCAGCTCTGTCAGCCCATGTGAGCGCTGGTTCAAGTCCCACCTGCTCCACTTCCCATCCAGCTCCCTGCTTGTGGCCTGGGAAAGCACTCAAGGAAGGCCCAAAGCCTTGGGACCCTGCACTCATGTGGGAGACCCACAAGAGGCTCTGGGTTCCTGGCTTTAGATCAGTTCGGCTCTGGCCATTGCGGCTACTTAGAGAGTGAATCAACGGACAGAAGATCTTTCCTCTCTGTCTCTGCATATCTGATTTTCCAATGAAAATAAAATAAATCTTAATTTTAAAGATTTATTTATTTATTTTTATTACAAAGTCAGATGTACAGAGAGGAGAAAGAGAGAGGAAGATCTTCCGTCTCATGATTCACTCCCCAAGTGGCTGCAATGGCCAGAGCTGAGCCGATCTGAAGCCAGGAGCTAGGAGCTTCTCCAGGGCCTCCCACACGGGTGCAGGGTCCCAAGGCTTTGGGCCTTCCTTGAGTGCTTTCCCAGGCCACAAGCAGGGAGCTGGATGAGAAGCAGGGCCAGCAGGATTAGAACTAACACTTATAGGGGATCCTGGAACATGCAAAGTGAGGACTTTAACTGGTAGGCTACTGTGCCGCGCGCAAAATAAATCTTAAAGAAAAATTTATAAGATAGGTAAACAAGAGAGGGAGAGAAAGAAAGTTCCACCTGTTGGTTTATTCCCCAATATTCTGGCTGAAGCCAGAAGCTGGGAACTCAATTCAGGTCTCCCGCATGGGAGACAAACAGGCAAATGTTGGAGCCACCAGCTCTGCCTTGAGGGTGCTGGAAGGCGCTCCAGCTGGGAAGGAATCCAGTCCTCCCACGTGTCCGGCTGGTGACTTAGCCACCAGGTCACTCTCACCCCCAGGGCCCCCGGGGAGCTTTCTCAGCATGCAGCAGTCAGTCCTCCCTCCAAGTGAACTGCACACTTGCACTGGTCACAGGCTATCCCCACACCGCTCTTAGGAGCCACCAGTGAGGCCTCTGCACACCGAATCCAGGGACCACCCCCTGGGAGCAGGGCACTGTGAGGGTGTGCAGGAGCATCATGGGAGCCCAGAGGCAGGCATGGGAGGTCAAGGGGTGCGGTGTGGACAGGACAGCCCCAAGCTGAATTGCAGTGAGCCCAGCAGCCTCTGCCTTTTAGTGAGAGGGCCGCCAGCAGGTGGCGCAGTGCTCAGGATGCCGTTGGGGCGGCTGCCAGGGCCCCTGTCGGCAGTCCTGGCTCTCAGTCTTGTTTTTACCTTTAATTCCAGCTTCCTGCTAAGACACATCTAGGGAGGCAGCAGGCAATTGCTCCAGTCACGGGGTCACCTGCCACCCACGTGGGAGAAACCCCTCTTGGCTTTAGCCTGGCCAGGCACACTTCCGTTAGCCTCCTAACAAATGAAAATGCTTTAAAAGGATTTGCTTATTCATTTGAAAGACAGAGTTACAGGGACAGAAGCAGAAACAGAGAGAGGTTTTATTATTATTATCATTTATTTGAAAGGCAGATTTTATGGATAGAGAAGGAAAGATACAGAGAAAACATCTTCCATCTGCTAATTTACTTCCAAAATGGCCATAATGGCTGAGCTGAGCTGATTGGAAGCCAGAAGCCAGGAGCTTCCTCTGGGTCTCCCACATGGGTTTAGGATCCCAAGAATTCGGACCATCCTCTGCTGCTTTCCAAGGCCATTAGCAGAGAGCTGGATGGGAAGCAGAGCAGCTGGGACTGGAACTGGTGCCCATATGGGCTGTCAACACCATGGGGTAGAGGGTTAGCTTGCAGTGCAATTGGACCAGAACCCTGGAGAGAGGTCTTTCATCTGTTGGTTCACTCCCCAAATGGCCACAGTGGCTGAAGCTGGGCCAGTCAGGAGCCAGGAGCTTCTTCCAGATTTCCTGCGTAGGTGCAGAGTCCCAAGCACTTCAACCATCCTCTGCTGCTTTCCCAGGCCATAAGCAGGGAAGCTGGATCAGAAGTGGAGCAGCCAGGACTCAAACTGGTGCCCATATGGGGTGCCAGCACTGCAGGCAGAGGCTTAAGCTACTATGCCGTGATGCCAGCCCCACAAGAAGAAAGCTGGTAGAGTCAGTTGTTAAGGGATGCTCCCCACAAGCTCGACAAGGGAAGGCCTGAGGAAGTGGTACAGCTAAGCTGGGTTGGGGAGAGCTCTTGGGCGGGGGGAGTTTCAGTCAAGCTCTGGCTGGGAGTCTGGCCTGTGGGAAGACTGACCTTGGACATGCGGCTAGTAGCCAGGGCTCCTGCCAGCGCTGGAAAGCCCACTGCTGCCCAGTGTCATGCTTTTGTTTGGGCAGTAGGGGGCCTGAGGACTGATCCTCCAACAACGACAGATGGAAGGAATTAGACAAGAAGTGGCCAAGGCCACCCAGTGGGCCAGGATTGGAATTGTGTGAAGGTCAGGGTTGCAGGCACACACGCGATGTGGACCAGTGGGGTGGGGATGCCGCCAAGGTCGGAGGGGCAGTATGTACAGCAGGACTTCTCCCGGGGAAGGTCTCTGGGGAGCAGGGCCAGAGCCCGTTTCTGCCAAGTGGCACTGCCTGGAACAAGGGTGCCAGACAGGGTCTCCACCCAAGGCCAAGCACTGTGGCCCAGGGGAGGTCCCTCACACGGGACTGCCGCTCACATGGGACCACTTTCCTCACATGGGGCAGAAGCAAGTCCTTACTCTTCCTTTTCCTTTCAGATTTATTCATTGGAAAGGCCTTAGAGACCCACCACCTGCTGGCTTACTCCTCTAAGCGGCTGTGATGGCAGGGATGGGGCCAGGATGCCGCTGGGAACCTGAAGCGTCACCCGGGTCTCCCAGGTGGGTACAGAGACCCAATCCCCTGGGCCATCTTCCACTGCCCTCCCAGGTGCCAGGTGCGTTAACAGGGAGTTGGATAGGAAATAGAGCAGCTAGGGCACAATCACACTTTGATAAGGGCTGAGGGTATCACAGACAACAGCTTAACCTACTGTGTCAGCATTTACTCTCAGATTAAATGGGCTCCAGAACTTTCATTTTAAATTTTTTCAAGAGTTATTTTATGGGCCTGGTGTGGTGGCCTAGCAACTAAAGTCCTTGCCTTGAACATCCCGGGATCCCATATGGGTGCCAGTTCTAATCCTGGAGGCCCCACTTCCCATCCAGATCCCTGTTTATGGCCTGGGAAAGCAGTCGAGGATGGCCCAAAGCCTTGGGACCCTGCCTCTTCTGGGTCTCCCACACAGGTGCAGGATCTGAAGGCTTCGGGCCGTCCTCAACTGTCTTCCCAGGCCACAAGCAGGGAGCTGGATGGACGCAGGGAGCTGGATGGACGCAGGGAGCTGGATGGACGCAGGGAGCTGGATGGACGCAGGGAGCCATTCAGGGACAATTCCGTACCAGATGTGTCCAGTGCAACAAGAATGAACAACGTGTTTTAGGGGCAGATTCAGAGATGGAAAAGAAAACAATATTTTGAAACAACAACAACAATTATTATTATTACTATTACTATTTGAGAGGGTCAGGCAGAGAGCTCCCATCTTCTGGTCCCTTCCCAAGTGCCCTCCATGACTGGAGCTGGGCCAGGGAAATGCATCCGGGTCTCCCATGCAGGTGGCAGGAGCCCCATCAGCTGGGTCACCACTGCCGCCTCCCTGCCCTGCGTGAGCAGCAAGCTGGCATCACGCTCAGGGACTCAGCTATGGCACATGGGTCCATCTTGGCCAGCATCTGAGGTGCAGGAGCCAATGGCTGCCTCCACAGCCCTTTTGTTGTTGCAATGTGGTTTTGAGCTGTTTGTGAGGCTCATGGGCTGTTGCTGGCTGGGGCCACTCTGAGGGTGGGTGGCTCTGGGGCAAAGGCCACCATGTTCTTTGGCTGACCTCGCCCTGGGGTGTTGGAGGAGCAGGTGAGAAGCCCGGCTGAGGAACCGCAGCGGGTACCAGGCACCCGGGAGTTTAGATGGCATCTTTGAGGGGCGAAGCTCCCAGCGGCTGGAGAGAGACGTCCTCAGTCTTCCCTTCTGTGGCTGTCCCACGAGGGCCTGCTCGGCCTCTGTTGGAACAGAAATGAGCAGGAAGGACGATGACAGGTGTGTGCGTGCTTCATGTGGCGGTACCTCAGGTGAGTCACCTGTGCCCCACCATGTCCCAAGGGAGACAGCTCCTGGGGCTTCCCCCAGGGCACCCAGAGGGGGCTCTCGCATCGGCCTTCCCACTGCACCTCCACTCTCTGCTCCACCCCACTGAGGGCTCCCCGGGGGAGGCAGCAGAGACTGGCCTGGCTGCCCACGGCCTTGGAGAAACTACAGGTTTAGGAAGACCAGGCGAGATGAGGCCGTGGAAGCCTCACACGCAGCCCAGGTCCCCCGGCAGCGACAGGGGCCGGCCTTGGGCACACTGGTCTGTGGGCAGGGGCACCAGCAGAGACTCCAGGGCCTGGGCACCACCAGTGCCCTCTTCCCCAGGCGAGGGGTGCCTGGGTGGAGGCACTGGGCTGTTCTTCCAGAGCGTGGGCTCCCCTGGACTTCGGGACTGCACCATCCCAGGGCACCCTGGGTGCCCCACAGGTTTTCTGTCCTTAGGCCTGGCTCCATTGTGGCCATTTCTTTGCCAGCCCTCTGATTCTCAGTGTCCCATCACATGGGCACAGGGAAACCTGCCTGCCACCCTTTTGTCTCAGTTCTATCATCTTCCTGGCTTAACCCTTTGTGTGTCTTGCCCATGCCTCTTTTCTGCTTTTAGTTAATTCTGTTTGGGGGATATCCTCAATGTTTGAACACTTTTTAAAAAGTTGATCTGATTTGATTGATTTGAATGGCAAGAACACACAGATCTTCCACCTAGTGGTTCACTCCTCAAGGGGCCAAACAGTCAGAGCTGAGCCAATCCGAAGCCAGGAGCCAGGAGCTTCTTCCGGATCTCCCATGTGGGCAGGCACTCCCTTATGGGATGCCAGGGCCACAGGTGGCTTAAGCCACTTGTCCCGATGCTGACTCCTAAATATTTTCTTTTTTTTAAGTTACAAAAGAAAAAATGAAAAATCTTTACCACTCAGACTCCAGAAGGCTGACAGTTACTAATGCTAAGGAGACTGACAAAGTTTTCCGTTTTTTTTTTTTATTCATTTATTTTTATTTGAAAGGCAGAAAGCTGGAGACAGATGGAAATTTCCTATTTACCAGTTCACTCCCCAGGGCTGGATTAGGCCAAAAGCAAGGCCAGGAGCTTGATTCAAGCCTGCCAGGGTGTTAGCAGAGAGCTGGAATGGAGAGCTGGGATTTGAACCCAGGAACTCCTTTGGGGGACATAAACATCCCAAGGAGTGTCTCTACTGCTATGCCAACCATGTATCCTAATGGCCAGTGTGGTGGCCTGGCTGGTTAAACCGCCACCTGCAATGTCAGAATGCCACATGATTACCAATGAAGTGCTGGTTGCTCCACTTCCAATCCAGCTCCTTGTTAGTGTGCCTGGGGAAAACAGCAGAAGATGGGCTCCTGCACTCATGTAGGAGACCGGGGTGGAGTGCCAGGCTGCTGGCGTCAGCCTGGCCCGGCCCTGGCTGCTGCAGTCAGTTGGGGAGTGAACCAGCAGGTGGAAGTTCTTCTCTGTGTTTCTCCTTCTCTCCTTCACTCTTTTCTGCAGTTCTGCCTTTCAAATACATAAAAATAAATCTTACCCCCAAATTTTAATTGGTTCATATTCAATTAAACAACATACAATAATTTTATAATTAATTGCTCTTGGCATCAGCATCAAAGGAAGTCACATGATCTAAAATCAGAATTTCAGGGACTGGTCCCGTGGCATGTGTAGCAGGGAAAGCCTACAGCTGGCATTCCATTTGGGCATCGGTTCACGTGGGTGTTCTGTGTCCATTCTGGTTTCCCAAATGGAAGGATCTTCACGGAGCCCCCTGTAGCAGACTAAAGTGTCAAAGCCACACCCTGTCCTGCATTTATTTTAGGAGCAGTGTCCAGGACCTCGCAGGCCCTGGGCTCATCTGTAAGGACAGGAAGTCTTCTAGGGTGACTCATACGGAAAGTTGGATTTGGCTCACGAACTTGCAACTCCTTGCCTTTGCTGGCTGCAGGAAGGGGGCCATTGGCTGCCTCACCTCCTGCTATGCATAAGCGCAAGATCAGAACCAAGGGAAACCCTGCTCCATCTGTGTTTGTTCCCAGGCCTGATTTGCCACCCAGTGTCTCCTTCCTGCACTGTCTCCCCCTGCTCGCCCCGCTCCTGGGCTCAGGGTCCCCACCTTCTCTCCATTGCCTCGATCGTCTCCAGCAGCGGCATGTTGCGGGTCTCGGTCAGGAAGCAGAGCACAGTGAGCCCGGCCAGGATCGAGGTGGCTCCGAAGCTCACTGGTGGCAGGAAGGCACTGACCTCCCCGAGTGTGGTGACCAGGGGTGCGGCCAGGCCCCCGAGGCGGGCACTGACTGAAGAGAAGCCCATGCCCATCTGCCTGTGGGCGGCACATGGGCACATCAGAGGGGCCATGGCCAGGGACCAGAGGACCAGCAGGGAGGTCAGAGGGCTGGGTAAGACACCCCCCCACTTTGTAGGCGCACCTGATCTCCGTGGGGTACAGCTCGCCCGTGAACAAGTACACGCAGATGAAGGCGCTAGCCAGGCAGCCTTTGCCAAGGGCCGCCTGGGCGGTGCGCAGGGTCTGCATGGCTAGGGCAGAGGGAGGCAGAGCTGGGGGCGGCAGAGGGCTGAGGGGTCCGGGTGTCTCAGGAGGGGTGAGGGCGGGAGAGGAGACAGCGTGAGGCTTAGGGGCATGTGGGCTTCTGCTGGGCGACCTTGACCTCAGCTGCTAACCTCTGAATCTCACCATCTGTATATGTCAGATGAGGCTCCCCAGGGTGGTCAGGGGGCTGTGATGAGGGACCCCGCCAGAGAGTTCATTACCTGTCTGTGGTTACCTCTGTAACTGGCAGGTGCGTGCATTCTGCTGCCCACGCACCTAGCTAGCAAGATGCCTAGTGATCGTCCCACGGTGGTCAAGGGAGCCAGGGGATCAGGAGGAGAGATTTTACAAAACACAACCACCCAAGCAGACCCAGGCTGGCAAAGCCTCCTGGGACTGGACTCAAGTCCAGGTATTTTCTAAAGGTCTCTCAGGAATTCTAAAGTGTAGCCAAAGTTGAGAAACTCCAGGTTGGTTAAAATCTGGTAGTAGAATGCCAAGGGCAACAGGCTACTGGAAGCATGAGTTACTGAGTGTCACAGAGGGAGGATACACATGTGTCCACACACATGCCTTACAGCCCTAATGATACAATTATATATATCATATGTATGAAATGACCTCAATACAGAATCTAGAAATAATGCATTTTTAAAAAGCATCAAAATACCAATACCATCTGTCCATCTTACAGGTGCAAAATTGGAGGGCACAAAAGTTGGGCAGCCTACCCAGGCCGTGGTGATGAAGCTGGGTTCCCTCTTGGCTGGGAAGGCTGGGGTCTTAGGATCACGGAGCTCAGCCCTGGCTGCTTGGAACAGGACCCTAGTTCCTGGAGAGTCCCACTGCATGGGCCTGGACACCGGGGTACCTCAGCCAAGCTGACAAGCCACTGTCTCAGGGCCAGGTTGATCCTGACATCACAACCCTTGCCCTTGCTGCCTGCCCTGACTTCGGGGGAGACACACATATTCGCTGAGTGTCTGCCGACTGCCTGTGGCCCGTGCGTTGGGCCCTAACTCAGGTCCTTGGTGGAGTTTCTCTCCCCCCCCACCACCTCACTGTCTGCGATCACACTGGCTCCAGGCGCCACCAAAGTGAGCGCTTCATTAATTCTTCTGATGGAATGACACTCCCTTTCCAGATCCAGAAAAGTACCCATTGTGCCCAAGGCTCCCAGTCCTCATCACCCTGCATCTTGGGGGTCTTGGCTGGTGGTAGGTGGCCAGGGCAGAAGCAGCCGACTCACCTTCGGGCACAAACATGTTGGCGATCACCATGAGCCCGGCCATAATGAGGAAGGAGGCCACTGTGACCCGGCGACCCACGTAGATCATGGTGGCAGTAGCCACCAGCATGGCTGGGATGTCAATGACCCCAAACAGAGCCTGTACCAGGTGGATACTGAGCCCAAACTTGTGCAGGTCCATGGCCAGGCCGTAGTACGCCACGGAGTTGGAGAACCTGGGAGAGGTGGCAAAATGGTCCTGTTTGACCCCATGGTTCACTGTCCTGGGCACAGGATGGGAGCCACACGGATGGGAGACAGGGAGGCCTCTTCTCTGGGAGTTAACAGTCCTCTGAGTTGGGGCTGGCACTGTGGCTTAGTGTTTGTGACCCGCAGCACCAGCATCCAAAGGGACTCTGATTTGAGTCTTGGCTGCTCTGCTTCTGATCCAGTTCCTTGCTAATGCATCTAGGAAAACAGCAGGTGATGACTTGCCCACCTTAGGGTGGCAGGGGATGAGCAGCCTTGTGCTCCAGCCTCGACTCTTCCCAGAGAGATGGAGCAAGACCAGCTGGGAATGCCAGGGAGGTGAGAGTGGCGTCGGTGAGAGGATTGGATCACATGTTCCATTTTTAACAATTCCTTTCCCTCTTACAATTCTGTGGCTCAAAATACTCTGCAGCTGGGCCAGGCGTGTAGCCTACTGGTTCTGATTGCCAGCTGACACACCCGCATCCCACGGTGGAGAACCTGGGTTTGATGCCTGACTGTAGCTTCCTGCTGAGGCGGAGCCACCCTCGGGACAGCAACGGCTCAAGGACTTGGGTCCCTGCTGCCCAGCTGGGGGACCTGTGTGGAGTTCCTGTCTCCAGGCTTCAGCCTGGCCTGCCCCTCACGTTGCTGTGGACACCTGGGGAGTGGACAAGCAGATGGCAGCTTTCTCTCTGTGCATGTGCCTTGCCAGCCCTTTCCCTCTAAAATTAATTTTTTCATTAAAAAATAAATTGAACCTATATGCTCTCTCCTACAGGAAGTGCTCAGCAGTTGTCCCTCTCAGAACTGTTGGGGAAAATGGAAAATATTCTTACCTGCCTGTCCCCTCTGGATCCAAAAGTCTTTTTGTTGTTGTTGTTTTAAATTTTTACTTAAAAGAGTTACAAGGAGAGAGGGTGGGAGACAGAGAGATCTTCCATCTGCTGGTTCACTCCCCAGATTTCTGCAATAACTAGGACTGAACCAAGGGCTTCACCTGAATCTCCCTCACAGGTGGCAGGGGCCCAAACACTTGGTCCATCTTCCGCTGCTTTCCCAAGTGCATTAGCAGGGAGCGGGACTGGAGCAGCTGGAACTGAACCAGTACCACCAGTATGGGATGCCAGCGTTGCAAGCGGCAGCCTCGTCTATACCACAATACCAGCCGTACAAGTGGTGTTCCAGCCTGGGACACTGCCCAGAATTCCCTGGAGAGCCCCAAGCACAGGATCGGATAAGGTGCATATTTGGGGTTCCCAATAGCCCTTCCCACGCCACCCTAGGTGACACTGTGTGCCTTCAAGCCTCAGCACCCAGTGGAGGGCTGGTGCCAGAGCAGGGTGTAGGGTGAGGCAGTTCACAGCGTGCACCTGCTAGTGGAATATGAGCATTTTAGAAGAGCCCCTCATGGAGGCCTTAGATCCAAGACGTGGCCATGATCCCACCACCTACCAGACCCCCACGAGACAGCATGTGACCCTGCGGATGGCCGGGGTTCGGAAGAGGTCCAGGATGGAGCTGGAGGTGCGGACGCTCGCAAACTCACTCTGGATGTAGGAGTTCACCACCTGGGCAGGGAACTGCTGGTCAGGGATAGCCAAAGCACAGAAGCCCTGCATCCCTGCTCGGGGAGCAGTCAGGGCTGGCTGCAGGCTCCTCTTCGTCCAGCTGCTGATGGCTCTCGGAGGGCAACTGCCAGGGCTTTGAGGCTCCAGCATGAACCCCTCCCTTGCCCTGGGTGCTCTGTGCTTCTGAGGGGCCCTTCACCCCACCCTGATGGGGACTTACAGATCACACCACAGAAGTTTCAAGTGGTCTGCCACTTCGAGCTAAACATCAGTTTCTCATTGACCAATAGAAGACATTCAACGAGGTGACGTATGCAAAGCTGCTAGCATCACTGTGCATGGCATCAACATGCGTCACAGGGCAGGCTTTGGGCCTGTCATGAAGGCACTGCCTGGGACTTGAGCAGCCTGTGTTGAGTAGCCCAGTTTGAGTCCCAGTAACCATCTTACAGTAAATGGCCTGTGTGTGTGTGTGTGTGTGTGTGTGTGATGGATTTGCCAATACTTATCTATTCTGATCCTTTCATTAATATCTTGATCAGGTACTAATGTGGAGGGGGAGGTTATTTCTCACCTTTCTGGATGCACAGTCTGATGAACCAGGCATGAACCACTCAACCCTGCTCAAATAGCCTCTGGGTGGCTAACGGCCCCTTCCCACATGGGAACTCAGCCTGCCTGGTTTAGTCCCAGCCCTTGGCTGACCGAGAGCTTCCTAGGAACCTGCTCATTCCTAGCCTAAATGGAGGCAGCTGACAAGACCCAAGCCTGTTCCCAGGCTGCCTCCTGGCCATCCCCCTGGCCATCCACTCACCTCCTGGGTCAGCCTCTCGCCCTCCTCCCTTTTCCCATTCATCGCTGCCACCTTGCGCAGGTTCTGCAAAGCTTGCTGGGACTTGCCGTGCAGCAGGAGCCAACGTCCCGACTCTGGAAGCCACCTGGGAGGCAGAGGAGGATGAGGAGGACCCAGGGCTGAAGGGCAGGGAGTTGGGAGGAGGTAGTTCAGTCTAATCCTGAAATCCTGGCACACCTTCACCCACATTCATTCAGATTCTGAACAGAAATATCCTCCTGGCCCCGAGGGCAGAAGGTGGGGCTGGTGGCAAGTATCAACTTGCCCCTTTCTTTGCAGCTTATGGTAGAGATTACAAAGGACTCAGGACATGAACAAACCCTTGGGTAAGACATGGAACCTCTCTGGGCTGGACTTCAGTCCCCTGCTCTTGTGAAGCGCTTTGGGGATGCGAGACAGGTAGAAGGGCTCAGCATGTCTCGGAGCCTCACACTCCTGGAAGGGTTTTACCTGGAGCTGTTACCTGGAGCTGTCTGCACCTTCAGGGGCCTCCAGCCTCCATGGATACCTGAAGCCCTTGGCATCCCCCACCAAGGCCAAGCAGGTGCCAAGGCACCATCCCCAACCTCCCACGGGGCCGGGTAGGCAGGGGCTTGGCTGCAAGGTGCACCTCCCCAACCCCCGACACACCGCCACAGTGGGCTGAAGACATACCAAGAATAGAAGAAAAAGACCAGGAAGGGAGCAGAGACAGCCAACTGCAGCCAGCGCCAGGGCCGGATGAGGTAGGCCACTCCAGCCAGGACAAGCTGTCCCACGGTGAAGGAGAAGCCCAGCAAGATGCCTGCCACTGTTCGGCCCCGCGCTGGCATCCACTCCACCACTGCAGAAGGAACAGCAGAGCTCAATGAACCCCTGCCCTGGCTGAGCTGCTCCAGCCATAGCCCCTTGCCACTGAGGAACCTCACTCCTGCCCGCCCCCTACCCTGGGGAAATTCCATGTGGGACCAAGAACTAAAGCCACAGAAAAGTTAGAAGAGATTGTGGTACATTTGTTTGCTTGTGTTAACAAATCTGGAAGCGGGAGAGGCTTTTCCAAGAATGTCCAAACCCCAGATGCAGGAGTGGGAGGTGGGGCACAGTGGGTTAAGCCATGTTTGCAATGCCCATCTCCTATATCAAAGTGCCCAGCTAAGTCCAGGCTACTTCCTGCCTGGTGGGCAGCAGGTGATGGGCCCCACCTCGCAGCAGGGACACCTGCCCGGAGATCCAGGACGGCCTGACCACAGCCCTGGCTGTTGTGGGCATTTGATGAGCGACTCAGCTGGTGACTGATTTCTGCTCCCCTCCCTGTCACTCTGCCTTATCTTATCTGAAGATAGGAATTAAAAAAAATTATAAAACCTCTTATGGACTGGGATAGTTGCTCGACAGAGTAATCCTCTATCCTGCAGTGTCAGCATCCCAGCTGCTCCATTTCCATTCTACTTGTGGCCTCGGAAAGCAGCAGAGGGTGGTTGAAGTCCGTGGGACCCTGTACCCACATGGGAGACCCAGAAGAAGCTTCTGGCTCCTAGCTTCAGATCGGCTCAGCTCTGGCCATTGCAGCCACTTGTGGAGTTAACTAGCACATAAAAGATCTTTCTCTTTGTCCTCTCCTTCTCTTTGTAAATCTGACTTTCCAATATAAATAAATAAATCTTAAAAAAACAAACAAAAAAAATTTAAAAACCCAAACAAAACCCAGATTCAATCATTGGAAAAACAAAGTCAGGAAATTCAAATTTACAAAAATAAGAAACATCTGCACTGGAAAATAAACCTCATACGCAAAGTGACACGCTCAGCCAAAAAAAAAAAAAAAAGGCAAAAATATTTGCAACTCTTCTAATACTAGAAAAATTCCTACAAATTAATAGGAAAATGGTAGATAAGCCCAAAGGAAAGTGGGTAGTTTCCTGCCAGTCCTATAACTAATGATTCTTAATCCTGTGAAGAGATGTTCCCGTTCTTGCAGAGAAAAAGCATAATTTTTTTTCAAATAGCAAAACTTGGAATACACTGTCGACCTCAATAACAAGCATAGTAGAAACTCTGAGGATTAAAGGAAATTAATTGGGAGTAGGGCACAGCATACGATGCTGTCGGAAATCGAGCATATTCAAGAGATTAGGACAAGGGTTAGGTTTTTAAGGGTAAAAATGAGAAGCATTGCATAAGATATTTGAAACCCCCATCCCTGGGGAGGGTGGCAAGGGTCCAGGATTGTGGAGGCGGCTGTTGGGCAGCTGTCCCTGCCAAGAGATTTCCTGGGTCAGGTGTCGGTGGCCTCGGGGCCTGAGTCTGTTGTCAGACGTGGGGTGCAGGCCCGCTCCTCCTCCCTACTGTTCTTGGTTTCTTACTCACAGGGACCTAAACGTTGATCACAAGGGCCTGGCTTCATCCCAGGCAATCACCCACGCAAAGCACCCATATAACATGGGCACTGGGACCCCACTTCCGCAAACATGAGCCCATGCACCTGAGTCATTTGCAAACTCTCCGGCCTCTCTCTTCGGCCGAGCCAGCCTTAGGGCTTGCCCCAGCTGCTGTTACCACCCCAGCCAGCCTCAACCTCCTCTCTCACTGAGATGGCGGTGATGGCCTGTGCCCTGGCCTCCCCGACTCTAGCCTTATTTCCACCCAGCAGCCTCAGGGATCTTGTCCAACTAAAATTCTCCAGAGGCTCCCATCTGATTTAGCATCCAAAGCAAGTCCTTAAAATGACCACGAGGCCCCAGACACAGGTGCACCCTCTCCCTGACCTCATCTGTCACCAACCTCGGCACCGGCCACAGGCACCCCCTTCATTGTTTTCGCTGCTCTAGACCCTGGGCACGTAACCCTCCACTCTGGGTGTTCTGTCTGGAATGTTCCACCCTCAAACACCTGCCAGGCTTACTTTCTCAGCTCCATCAAGTTTGGCTCAAAATGACTCCTTTTCGGGCCCGGCAGCGTGGCCTAGCGGCTAAAGTCCTCGCCTTGAAAGCCTCGGGATCCCATATGGGCGCTGGTTCTAATCCCAGCAGCTCCACTTCCCATCCAGCTCTCTGCTTGTGGTCTGGGAAAGCAGTCGAGGACGGCCCAAATATTTGGGACCCTGTACCCGTGTCATTGGATGGAAGATCTTCCTCTCTGTCTCTCCTCCTCTCTGTATATCTGACTTTGTAATAAAAAAATAAATAAATCTTTAAAAAAAAATGACTCCTTTTCAGGAAAGCAATTAAAGTTACAGCCCTGGGCCCGGCGGCGTGGTCTAGCGGCTAAAGTCCTCGCCTTGAAAGCCCTGGGATCCCATATGGGCGCCGGTTCTTATCCCGGCAGCTCCACTTCCCGTCCAGCTCCCTGCTTGTGGCCTGGGAAAGCAGTTGAGGACGGCCCAATGCTTTGGGACACTGCACCCGCGTGGGAGACCCGGAAGAGGTTCCAGGTTCCCAGCATCGGATCGGCGCGCACCGGCCCGTTGCGGCTCACTTGGGGAGTGAATCATCGGACGGAAGATCTTCCTCTCTGTCTCTCCTCCTCTGTGTATATCTGGCTGTAATAAAATGAATAAATCTTAAAAAAAAAAAAAAAAGTTACAGCCCTACACTAGACAGTCAGCTCAGCTATGGTGCCCTCTGCGTGCCGTCCTGCTCTGGGACCCAGACTCGACACAGCAGGGGCCTGCATCTCTCGTACCTAGAATAACATCATAGGAGGCCTTGGATCGACAACAAAGCAAGGGCAGCATCAATAAGAAAAACCATGATGCAGAAAGGTGTGTGTGATGACCAAGGGGAGGACAGAGATGGATGCCAACATAGGGGGAGGCCTGTGGGAGGAAGCCCCGGGGCCCCTGACCAAGTAGCCACAGAGGCGGACTGAGCAGGCCCCAGGTAGAGCACCTGTCGCAGGAGGCATTCAGGGGCCAAGCAGGGGAGGTGGGGTTGTACAGGTCATCACTGTGGCCTGAGAGGGGCCTGACACACTGGCCCTGAGCCATGCCTGGATGCCTGCTCTGCAGAGTGAGGTGAGTGTAGGCCAGGGCTCTGCTGGGAGCTCCGTGTGTGCGCAGGTGCGGTGCTGGGAGAGGCAGAGGTGGTCACGGGCCCCCAGCAGGTGCATCCTGGCTCCTCTGTCTCAGCCCTAAAATCAAAAGCCACTGTGTCCTTGGCTGGATTGAGGGTGGTGGCGATTGTGAACATGACAGAACTAACAAAGTGTAGGCAGGGGTCAGGGCTGGGTCCAAGGCGGGCTTCCTGCTGGCCACCAGGGACCACTGCGAGGAGAACTAAGCCCATGCCTGCTCCTTGGAGCTGAGGCTACACCTTGACCACCTGGGAGAATCCTGCTGTTTGGGGAGCCCTCATGATTTGGGGCTGCCGAGTCTCATTAGTCCCTTTGTTCTGGTCCCATTTCCCTCCCCAAGGCTAGTGCCGGGGTCTTAGAGACTGCTCCCTGCTAATTTACAGAGTAAGCTGACTCCTCTCCACTTACAGGGGAGTCCCAAGCAGAGACTGGTGGCCATGTAACCACTGGCACACACACACGTCCCTGAGCCAGCTCTCTGGAGCCCAGCATCCAAGTCAGAGGTTGTGAGCTGAGGTTACTCACAGAAATCCCAGCAGAAGAAAACAGAAGAGCCCAGCAGGTGGGGACCTACTTTCAGGTCTTACCCAGCGAGAGCGAGTTGAGGATGATGCCTGAGAAGGTCATGCCCATCAGGAAGCGGAAGACACAGTAGGCACGGAAGGAGCTCACGTAGGCCGTGGCAGCCCCTGAGACCGCCAGCTGCAGGTAGGACCAGATCAGGGGCGCCTTGCGGCCCAGCCTAAGTCCCCAAAACAACATGCAGATTAGGCATCCAGGAGGGGCCGAATGGCAGCCTGGCCGGGCCCTACTGCCCTCAAGGGTGGGAAGTGGGGGTCCCGTGGGGGGCACTGCCCTCAGAACAGACATGGGTGGCAGAGGCCAGTCAGGGTGCAGGGACAGGGTAGCAGGGAGGCCACAGGAGTGAGGAGGTTCCCTGCAGAGGGGAGGGGAGGAGCTGGTGTGCAGGGGGTAAGCTCTTCCACCTGCTTCTGGCTGGTGGCCTTGTGCCAGAACTCACAGCAGGGTGAACCCTTGACCCGTCCTGGTCATGGGGGCAGGATCCAAGGTCAAGTCCACTCTTGGACTGGCCTTGTAGGGGAGGCTGCACCACAGAAGGGTCGGGGCCCAGCCTGGCAGAGGAGCCTGCTTGCGCCTGGGTGCTGCCCCACTTGCAAGTGAGGGTCTGGGGCAAGGACACACAGCCCCAACTTTGTCCAGGAGGGCAGCCAGCCAAGCAGTGTGTGCCCTCCCTGTTAAACAAACATTCTCTGGGCACGTTGAGGTGGTGGGCTGGAGCTGAGGGCCGGCGACACGCAGACACTGCATAGGACATGGGTTCACAGGAGTGTGATGACGGTCATGGCAGAGTGAGTGCCTACAATGTGTAGCAAACATGCAGGCAGCACTGGAACCTGGCCGCACACTGGGCTCATCGGGCTGGGTAAGGAGGGTGGCAAGGACAGAAAAAAGAACAGGCAAGGGAGGAGAGAGAGGAACAGCGAAGGGGCTTATTGGAGGGCCAAGAGCTTGGTGTCCAGCAGAAGGGCTCTCTGAGGCGGACAGATGCAGGGTGGACAATGGTGAGGACGGGTGGGGGGACCGTGGAGGGGCTTCCAGTGCAAAGATTAAAACAGGCTTGGGACTACAAGGTGGGGGCCTCTGGCCAGGACTGTGGGTGGCTGGGTGGCTGGGGGACTCCCCAAACCCCTCCCCCAGGCTCACCTGTCTGCCAGGCCACCAAACACGGCAGCGCCCACCAGCACCCCAGCCATGTAGATGGACTGAGCCAGGTCCCGCAGCGTGCGGGCCTCACACACAAGGTCCCACTGCGAGGAGACAGGGACTCTCAGCTTTGAGGTGAGGACCCTGCAGGCAGCAGCCCCCACAGTGTCTGGCCCCTCACTGACCTCCATCACGATGGTAGACGGGAAGACACTGCGGTCATAGACCCAGCCTTCCTTGCAGCTCTCTGTGGCAGCCCCGAGGATAGAGGCGTTGGGGCGCAGGAGGGTCCACTGAGGCTCAATGAAGCGCCGGCACGATTCAGGGAGCCCACGCCGGTCTAGGGGTACCATGGCCCTTAGCCAGGCACCTGAGGTGTTGGCGGTGGCCTCGGTGAGGTTGGCAGGTACCCAGCAGTGGTGGGGTGGCATGGCGGCAGTGAAGTTCTGCAGGAAGTTGTGGCAGGCCAGCAGCCCGCAGGGCAGCAATAGCAGGGTGGTGGAGAGCAGCTGGAACCGGCCCACACCTCCCAGGGCGTCCAGCAGGTCTGTGAAAGCCATGGTCACAGCCTGATCCGAGGCCCAGCCTGCCCCCAGGGGGCCTTAAGTAGAGGGGCTGGGCTGGGCTCCAGGAGGTGGAGCAGCAGGGCATACGCCCTGGGTCCCACGGCCCTGCGGAATTCACTTACACCTCCCGGGAGGCTGCCCGTCCCACAGGCACCCCTCTTCCATCTTATGCCACCCCTCCTCCATCTTATGCCACCCCCAGCAGCAAGTCCTGGAGGGACTGACCCACTGGTCCCGCAGGGATGTGGCACTGTCACCTTCCTTGTCCCCAGCAGGCAGAGACACCAGGCCGCCACCTTTGCTCAGTACCGGAGGCCACCGAAAGACATCTTCAGGGTCCCTCACCTTGGCCTTGGCCTTGAAACACAGTCCCTGTGGCTGGGCTCTAACTGGCACCCGGAGGTCAGGCGCCCTGGGGACTGGTGGTCATGGCCGCCAGTCCTGCCCACTGAACGAACAGCCAGGGTGCCCCCGGAGGAGGCTTTGGAGACCCCCCAGGGCCCTTCCACCCCCAGCCCGCTGTCTTCAGTCTGGGAACTGGGGATTGTGGGGATCCCAGCTCTGGGAAACCCTAGCCTCCACTCAAATAACGCTCGCCACAGAGAAGGATGGGTTGGGGAGGGAAGGATGGAGTTTGAGCTGCCCTCCCATATCAACCCCTCCCAGCTGGGGCTTCCCAGGGAGATGTGGGGGCAAAGTGATGGCT
The DNA here is from genome assembly GCF_030435755.1 of Ochotona princeps. Lineage (NCBI taxonomy): Eukaryota > Metazoa > Chordata > Mammalia > Lagomorpha > Ochotonidae > Ochotona > Ochotona princeps. The sequence goes on from NC_080835.1 coordinate 5,211,404, forward strand.
TTGGATGGAGGTGCAGCCCACACAGGGGCCCAGCTGCAGCTCCACACCAGAGTGCCTGCCTCTGCTCTCCTCCCTTCCTCCTGCTCTGTCCTGCCCCCTCGGCCTCCCTCCTCCCAGCTCAGGGCCAATTCTTATCTAGGGTAAGAAAAGCCGGAACCCCAGAAGTCCCTGAACCCTGGATGCTTCCATAAACACAGGTGTCTGGGCCACAAGGACAGCCCCACCTGTGACAAGAGCTGGAAGGAGCTCCGGTGGGGAGGAGGCCAGGTCAGTGATAAGTAGGGGTTTGGGTTCCGACTGGAGGTGGGAGCCTCACCCCCTCACCCTGGGGCAGGAGTGTGCAGCAAGGCAAGGAGGAGCCAGGCCTCTGGGGCCACGTGGGTCCTCAGCTGTGTGGCCCTGTAGCTGGGACTTGGGCCAGAGAGGCCTCACCCAGATGCCCCACGCTCCAGCAGGTGTGAAAGGGGGAGGGGAACGGAAACAGCCAGATGCATGAGAGAAACACTCCAGACGCTGCCGTGGGGCCTTTTCCTTTATTATTTGGGATTCCCCCACATGGGGACATGGGCCTCCCCCACCCCAGTGCCTCTGGCATCCCTATGCCCAGTACCTGAAGAGTTCCCTTTAAAATCCCCAATATAAAAAAGGAGGTGGGGGACCTGGGGCTGGGTGGGAGAGGGGCCTGGAGCTGGGCAGGAGTGGGCAAGGGCTGGGCAGCAGGGGAGGGTGGGGGCGGGGCATGGGCTTCTGTGAGGAGGGCACAAGTGGCCCAGCCCGCGGGCTTGACACGCCCTGCCCAGCTAGTGGTTATGGTGGCATCTGCAGGAGAGGCCAGGGGTGGGGGTGCCTCTGGAGTGACAGCAGGAGACACTGCAGGATGCTGGGGGGTAGCAGACGCTACCTTTCCGGCTGGGCGACAGCAGAGCTGGGGCATCCTTCCTGTGCCCACAGCTGGCTGGGGCAGGAAGGATCACACCACCCCGTGGCAGCAGTGGCAATGACATTGGCAGCTAGGGGAAGCAGGGCAGGAAGACTGCCTCCTGACTCCAGGGAAGGCACTTGTAGCTGGCGGGGCGGGGCGTGGCCTGGCAAGGACTGGCCTGGCATGGCGGGAAGGCGTGGCTTGGCAGACGGAAACAGGAGGAAGTGAGAGGGACCTGAGCCCGTCAGGCGAACATGGTCAGCTGCAGCCACTGTGGGGAGGGGCCGGGCAGCCATTCAGTGCCTGCCTGGGCACCCCCTCCACCAAGGCCCTGAAGGCACCACCCAGCCCTTCGTCCGGGAGACACCCTCCACCCCCTGCCATCCCACTCCCTTCCCAGAACCCCTCCCTGACTTCCAGAACTAAGGTGACCCTGCCATTAGGGCATGAGGCCACAGGCCCAGGCCCAAGAAGGGACAGGAGGACACAGACCAGGTAAGGAAGTCCATCCCCCGGCCTCCCTTCCATGGCCCTGCACAAGAGGTTCCCACCTTGAACAGGTCAAAGGTCACAACTCCATCCAGGTCGGTGTCCAGAGTCTTAAAAAACCCTGCGTGTTCGAGAAAGGATGGCACATGGTTCTGACTCAGTGGGACATGCATGTGGGGCAGGGCCCCCCTCTCCGTCCACAGCCCCCAGGTGACCCACTGCACGCCCACCACACCCACCCAGCCCTCGGGCACCGCGGCTCGGCAGCCAGGAGAGACACTTACGGAACATGGTCTCCAGTCGCACCAGGCAGCACACAAAGTTGTCGAAGTCCACTGCCAGGTCTGGCTCTGAGTAGCGCGTGATGATGAGCTCATACAGCTTTTTGTTGAGCTTGAAGCCTGGCAGGGCAGGATGGGGGG